>NC_135724.1:57695711-57999043 GCF_964656455.1 Halichoerus grypus
TGTAATGCTTCCTCCGTCTAGAGGTCGACGGTAGCTAAAGCACGGTTTCTCTACAGTGTTGTTTCTTCGAGTTAGAACACTAGCTGTTAGACTTCCATGCAAAAGTGGGGCTGCCGTGCTAGCGTGATGAAACACATGGGGAGTCGTGTTCTGCCTTCTGCTGGGGCCTGAGGCTCACTCACAAAAAGCTTTGGACTCCCTTGCAGGGCTCTCATGCACGCACACAACAAAATGCTTCCACCCTCAGGAGCGGCTCTTTTAGCTGAAGCATGGATTCTCCAGCGAGTTTTTCCTTCGAGTTAGGCGGTTTTCATGAAGCCTGCACACACACCCGGGGCAACGGTAGTAGCCCCATAACCATGGTGTTTGTTGAGAGCTACCTTCTCTCCGGCCTGTGTCTCCCTCGATTTTCCGAAACGGAACCCGTCCCCAGGCTCTCAACCACCGTACACCCTAAACTGCTTCCTCCCACACAGAGGTCGTCGGTAGCTAAAGCACGGTTTCTCTTCAGTGTTGTTTCTCCGAGTTAGAAGGCTTGCTATGAATGTCCACAATAGCCAAACTGTGGAAAGAGCCAAGATGTCCACCAACAGATGAATGGATAAAGAAGAGGGGGTATATATATATACAATGGAATATTATGCAGCCATCAAAAGGAATGAGATCTTGCCATCTGCAACGACGTGGATGGAACTGGAGGGTAATCTGCTGAGCGAAATAAGTCAAACAGAGAAAGACATGTATCATATGACCTCACTGATAGGAGGAATTCTTAATCTCAGGAAACAAACTGAGGGTTGCTGGAGTGGGGGCTGGGGTGGGAGGGATGGGCTCACTGGGTGTTGGACATTGGGGAGGGTATGTGTTCTGGTAAGCGCTGTGAATTGTGCAAGACTGTTGAATCTCAGATCTGTACCTCTGAAACAAATAATGCAATATATGTTAAGAAAGAAAAAAAGAAGAAGAAGAATGTAGCAGGAGTGGAAGAATGAAGGGGGGAAAATCGGAGGGGGAGAAGAACCATGAGAGACGATGGACTCTGAAAAAGAAACTGAGGGTTCTAGAGGGGAGGGGGGTGGGAGGATGGCTTAGCCTGGTGATGGGTATTGAGCAGGGCACGTTCTGCATGGAGCACTGGGTGTTATGCACAAACAATGAATCATGGAACACTATATCTAAAACTAATGATGTAATGTATGGGGATTAACATAACAATAAAAACATTTAAGAATAATAAAGAAAAAGAAAGCTTGCTATTAGACTTCCATGCAAAAGTGGGGCCGCAGTGCTAACTTCATGAAACAAGTGGGGAGGCGTGTCCTCCCTTCTCCCGGGGCCTGAGTCTCACACGGAAAATGGTTTGGGACTCCATTGCACTTCTCTCACGCAGGCACACAGCAAAATGCTTCCAGCCTCAGGAATGCCTATGTTCGCGGAAGCAGGAATTCTCTACAGAGTTGTTCCTTCGACTTAGGTGCTTGGCTTTAGGCCTGCAGGCACACCCGGGGCAACTGCACTAGCCTCGTAAACAAGAGGTGAGTTGACAGCTGCCTGTCTCTCCCTCGATTTTACCTATGGAACCTGTCCCCAGGCCCTCACCCACAGTGCAGCGTAAACTGCTTTCTCACACAGAGAGGTCGACGGTAGCTAAAGCACGGTTTCTCTACTGTGTAGTTTCTTCGAGTTAGAACGCTAGCTATTAGACTTCCATGCAAATGTGGGGCTGCCGTGCTAGCTTGGTCAAACACATGGGGAGTCGTGTTCTGCCTTTCGCTGGGGCCTGAGTCTCACTCGCAAAAAGCTTTGGACTCCCTTGCAGTGCTCTCACGCACGCACACAACAAAATGCTGCCACCCTCAGGAGCAGCTCTTTTACCTGCAGCACAGGCTCTCAACCGAGTTCTTCCTTCGAGTTAGGTGGCTTCATTTAAGCCTGCACACACACCCTGGGCAACGGTACTAGCCCCATAACCATGATGTGGGTTGAGAGCTGCCTTCTGTACCAGCCTGTCTCTCCCCCGATATTACGATATTGAAACCGTCCCCAGGCTCTCAGCCACAGTACACCCTAAACTGCTTCGCCCACAGAGAGGTCGACGGTAGCTAAAGCAGGGTTTCTCTACTGTGGTGTTTCTTCGAGTTTGAAAGCTAGCTATTAGACTTCCATTCAAATGTGGGGCTGCAGTACTAGTGTCACGGAGCAAGTGGGGAGTCGTGTTCTGGCTTCTTCCGGGGCCTGGGTCTCACAAGGAAAGTGGTTTTGGACTCACTTGCTGTGCACTCACGCATGCACACCACACAATGCGTCCACCCTGAGGCATGGCTCTTTTAGCCGAAGCAGGAATTCCCTACAGAGTTGTTCCTTTGAGTTAGGTGGTTGGCTTATGGCCTGCAGGCACACCCAGGGCAAGGGTACTAGCCTCATAAACAAGAGGTGAGTTGAGAGCTGCCTTCCGCACCGGCCTGTTTCTCACTCCATTTCACGTATGGGACCCTTTCCCCGGTCTCTCCTACACGAGCACTATACAACTCCTGCGGCTTCAGGAACGGCAATGTTAGCTAAAGCGCAGTAACGCTACAGCATTGATTCTTGGTGTTAGTAGCCTGGGAGGCGAATGAGCTGCAGCTGGGATTCTTGACAGGCTTGTTTCTTCGCAGTCAGTGTCGAGCACATAGCATTCCAAGCACACATGGAGCAGTCGTGTTAGCTTCAGGTAGCAAGAGCTGAGTCCAGAGGTGCCTTCTGCCCAGACCTATTTCTCTCTTGGTTTCACGTATGGAACCCGTTCCCCAGGCTCTCAGCCACGGTACTCCGTGTAATGCTTCCTCCGTCTAGAGGTCGACGGTAGCTAAAGCACGGTTTCTCTACAGTGTTGTTTCTTCGAGTTAGAACACTAGCTGTTAGACTTCCATGCAAAAGTGGGGCTGCCGTGCTAGCGTGATGAAACACATGGGGAGTCGTGTTCTGCCTTCTGCTGGGGCCTGAGGCTCACTCACAAAAAGCTTTGGACTCCCTTGCAGGGCTCTCATGCACGCACACAACAAAATGCTTCCACCCTCAGGAGCGGCTCTTTTAGCTGAAGCATGGATTCTCCAGTGAGTTTTTCCTTCGAGTTAGGCGGTTTTCATGAAGCCTGCACACACACCCGGGGCAACGGTACTAGCCCCATAACCGTGGTGTGAGTTGAGAGCTGCCTTCTCTCCGGCCTGTCTCTCCCTCGATTTTCCGAAACGGAACCCGTCCCCAGGCTCTCAAACACCGTACACCCTAAACTGCTTCCTCCCACACAGAGGTCGTCGGTAGCTAAAGCACGGTTTCTCTTCAGTGTTGTTTCTCCGAGTTAGAACGCTTGCTAGGAATGTCCACAATAGCCAAACTGTGGAAAGAGCCAAGATGTCCACCAACAGATGAATGGATAAAGAAGAGGGGGTATATATATATATACAATGGAATATTATGCAGCCATCAAAAGGAATGAGATCTTGCCATCTGCAACGACGTGGATGGAACTGGAGGGTATCCTGCTGAGCGAAATAAGTCAAACAGAGAAAGACATGTATCATATGACCTCACTGATAGGAGGAATTCTTAATCTCAGGAAACAAACTGAGGGTTGCTGGAGTGGGGGCTGGGGTGGGAGGGATGGGCTCACTGGGTGTTGGACACTGGGGAGGGTATGTGTTCTGGTAAGCGCTGTGAATTGTGCAAGACTGTTGAATCTCAGATCTGTACCTCTGAAACAAATAATGCAATATATGTTAAGAAAGAAAAAAAGAAGAAGAAGAATGTAGCAGGAGGGGAAGAATGAAGGGGGGAAAATCGGAGGGGGAGAAGAACCATGAGAGACGATGGACTCTGAAAAACAAACTGAGGGTTCTAGAGGGGAGGGGGTTGGGAGGATGGCTTAGCCTGGTGATGGGTATTGAGCAGGGCACGTTCTGCATGGAGCACTGGGTGTTATGCACAAACAATGAATCATGGAACACTATATCTAAAACTAATGATGTAATGTATGGGGATTAACATAACAATAAAAACATTTAAGAGTAATAAAGAAAAAGAAAGCTTGCTATTAGACTTCCATGCAAAAGTGGGGCCGCAGTGCTAACTTCATGAAACAAGTGGGGAGGCGTGTCCTCCCTTCTCCCGGGGCCTGAGTCTCACACGGAAAATGGTTTGGGACTCCATTGCACTTCTCTCACGCAGGCACACAGCAAAATGCTTCCAGCCTCAGGAATGCCTATGTTCGCGGAAGCAGGAATTCTCTACAGAGTTGTTCCTTCGACTTAGGTGCTTGACTTTAGGCCTGCAGGCACACCCGGGGCAACTGCACTAGCCTCGTAAACAGGAGGTGAGTTGACAGCTGCCTGTCTCTCCCTCGATTTTACCTATGGAACCTGTCCCCAGGCCCTCACCCACAGTGCAGCGTAAACTGCTTTCTCACACAGAGAGGTCGACGGTAGCTAAAGCACGGTTTCTCTACTGTGTAGTTTCTTCGAGTTAGAACGCTAGCTCTTAGACTTCCATGCAAATGTGGGGCTGCCGTGCTAGCTTGGTCAAACACATGGGGAGTCGTGTTCTGCCTTTCGCTGGGGCCTGAGTCTCACTCGCAAAAAGCTTTGGACTCCCTTGCAGTGCTCTCACGCACGCACACAACAAAATGCTGCCACCCTCAGGAGCAGCTCTTTTACCTGAAGCACAGGCTCTCAACTGAGTTTTTTCTTTGAGTTAGGTGGATTCATTTAAGCCTGCACACACACCCTGGGCACCGGTACTAGCCCCATAACCATGATGTGGGTTGAGAGCTGCCTTCTGTACTGGCCTGTCTCTCCCCAATATTACGATATTGAAACCGTCCCCAGGCTCTCAGCCACAGTACACCCTAAACTGCTTCGCCCACAGAGAGGTCGACGGTAGCTAAAGCACGGTTTCTCTACTGTGTAGTTTCTTCGAGTTAGAACGCTAGCTATTAGACTTCCATGCAAATGTGGGGCTGCCGTGCTAGCTTGGTCAAACACATGGGGAGTCGTGTTCTGCCTTTCGCTGGGGCCTGAGTCTCACTCGCAAAAAGCTTTGGACTCCCTTGCAGTGCTCTCACGCACGCACACAACAAAATGCTGCCACCCTCAGGAGCAGCTCTTTTACCTGCAGCACAGGCTCTCAACCGAGTTCTTCCTTCGAGTTAGGTGGCTTCATTTAAGGCTGCACACACACCCTGGGCAACGGTACTAGCCCCATAACCATGATGTGGGTTGAGAGCTGCCTTCTGTACCAGCCTGTCTCTCCCCCGATATTACGATATTGAAACCGTCCCCAGGCTCTCAGCCACAGTACACCCTAAACTGCTTCGCCCACAGAGAGGTCGACGGTAGCTAAAGCAGGGTTTCTCTACTGTGGTGTTTCTTCGAGTTTGAAAGATAGCTATTAGACTTCCATTCAAATGTGGGGCTGCAGTACTAGTGTCACGGAGCAAGTGGGGAGTCGTGTTCTGGCTTCTTCCGGGGCCTGGGTCTCACAAGGAAAGTGGTTTTGGACTCACTTGCTGTGCACTCACGCATGCACACCACACAATGCGTCCACCCTGAGGCATGGCTCTTTTAGCCGAAGCAGGAATTCCCTACAGAGTTGTTCCTTTGAGTTAGGTGGTTGGCTTATGGCCTGCAGGCACACCCAGGGCAAGGGTACTAGCCTCATAAACAAGAGGTGAGTTGAGAGCTGCCTTCCGCACCGGCCTGTTTCTCACTCCATTTCACGTATGGGACCCTTTCCCCGGTCTCTCCTACACGAGCACTATACAACTCCTGCGGCTTCAGGAACGGCAATGTTAGCTAAAGCGCAGTAACGCTACAGCATTGATTCTTGGTGTTAGTAGCCTGGGAGGCGAATGAGCTGCAGCTGGGATTCTTGACAGGCTTGTTTCTTCGCAGTCAGTGTCGAGCACATAGCATTCCAAGCACACATGGAGCAGTCGTGTTAGCTTCAGGTAGCAAGAGCTGAGTCCAGAGGTGCCTTCTGCCCAGACCTATTTCTCTCTTGGTTTCACGTATGGAACCCGTTCCCCAGGCTCTCAGCCACGGTACTCCGTGTAATGCTTCCTCCGTCTAGAGGTCGACGGTAGCTAAAGCACGGTTTCTCTACAGTGTTGTTTCTTCGAGTTAGAACACTAGCTGTTAGACTTCCATGCAAAAGTGGGGCTGCCGTGCTAGCGTGATGAAACACATGGGGAGTCGTGTTCTGCCTTCTGCTGGGGCCTGAGGCTCACTCACAAAAAGCTTTGGACTCCCTTGCAGGGCTCTCATGCACGCACACAACAAAATGCTTCCACCCTCAGGAGCGGCTCTTTTAGCTGAAGCATGGATTCTCCAGCGAGTTTTTCCTTCGAGTTAGGCGGTTTTCATGAAGCCTGCACACACACCCGGGGCAACGGTACTAGCCCCATAACCATGGTGTGAGTTGAGAGCTCCGGCCTGTCTCTCCCTCGATTTTCCGAAACGGAACCCGTCCCCAGGCTCTCAACCACCGTACACCCTAAACTGCTTCCTCCCACACAGAGGTCGTCGGTAGCTAAAGCACGGTTTCTCTTCAGTGTTGTTTCTCCGAGTTAGAACGCTTGCTAGGAATGTCCACAATAGCCAAACTGTGGAAAGAGCCAAGATGTCCACCAACAGATGAATGGATAAAGAAGAGGGGGTATATATATATACAATGGAATATTATGCAGCCATCAAAACGAATGAGATCTTGCCATCTGCAACGACGTGGATGGAACTGGAGGGTATCCTGCTGAGCGAAATAAGTCAAACAGAGAAAGACATGTATCATATGACCTCACTGATAGGAGGAATTCTTAATCTCAGGAAACAAACTGAGGGTTGCTGGAGTGGGGGCTGGGGTGGGAGGGATGGGCTCACTGGGTGTTGGACACTGGGGAGGGTATGTGTTCTGGTAAGCGCTGTGAATTGTGCAAGACTGTTGAATGTCAGATCTGTACCTCTGAAACAAATAATGCAATATATGTTAAGAAAGAAAAAAAGAAGAAGAAGAATGTAGCAGGAGGGGAAGAATGAAGGGGGGAAAATCGGAGGGGGAGAAGAACCATGAGAGACGATGGACTCTGAAAAACAAACTGAGGGTTCTAAAGGGGAGGGGGGTGGGAGGATGGCTTAGCCTGGTGATGGGTATTGAGCAGGGCACGTTCTGCATGGAGCACTGGGTGTTATGCACAAACAATGAATCATGGAACACTATATCTAAAACTAATGATGTAATGTATGGGGATTAACATAACAATAAAAACATTTAAGAATAATAAAGAAAAAGAAAGCTTGCTATTAGACTTCCATGCAAAAGTGGGGCCGCAGTGCTAACTTCATGAAACAAGTGGGGAGGCGTGTCCTCCCTTCTCCCGGGGCCTGAGTCTCACACGGAAAATGGTTTGGGACTCCATTGCACTTCTCTCACGCAGGCACACAGCAAAATGCTTCCAGCCTCAGGAATGCCTATGTTCGCGGAAGCAGGAATTCTCTACACAGTTGTTCCTTCGACTTAGGTGCTTGGCTTTAGGCCTGCAGGCACACCCGGGGCAACTGCACTAGCCTCGTAAACAGGAGGTGAGTTGACAGCTCCCTGTCTCTCCCTCGATTTTACCTATGGAACCTGTCCCCAGGCCCTCACCCACAGTGCAGCGTAAACTGCTTTCTCACACAGAGAGGTCGACGGTAGCTAAAGCACGGTTTCTCTACTGTGTAGTTTCTTCGAGTTAGAACGCTAGCTATTAGACTTCCATGCAAATGTGGGGCTGCCGTGCTAGCTTGGTCAAACACATGGGGAGTCGTGTTCTGCCTTTCGCTGGGGCCTGAGTCTCACTCGCAAAAAGCTTTGGACTCCCTTGCAGTGCTCTCACGCACGCACACAACAAAATGCTGCCACCCTCAGGAGCAGCTCTTTTACCTGAAGCACAGGCTCTCAACCGAGTTTTTCCTTTGAGTTAGGTGGATTCATTTAAGCCTGCACACACACCCTGGGCACCGGTACTAGCCCCATAACCATGATGTGGGTTGAGAGCTGCCTTCTGTACTGGCCTGTCTCTCCCCGATATTACGATATTGAAACCGTCCCCAGGCTCTCAGCCACAGTACACCCTAAACTGCTTCGCCCACAGAGAGGTCGACGGTAGCTAAAGCACGGTTTCTCTACTGTGTAGTTTCTTCGAGTTAGAACGCTAGCTATTAGACTTCCATGCAAATGTGGGGCTGCCGTGCTAGCTTGGTCAAACACATGGGGAGTCGTGTTCTGCCTTTCGCTGGGGCCTGAGTCTCACTCGCAAAAAGCTTTGGACTCCCTTGCAGTGCTCTCACGCACGCACACAACAAAATGCTGCCACCCTCAGGAGCAGCTCTTTTACCTGCAGCACAGGCTCTCAACCGAGTTCTTCCTTCGAGTTAGGTGGCTTCATTTAAGCCTGCACACACACCCTGGGCAACGGTACTAGCCCCATAACCATGATGTGGGTTGAGAGCTGCCTTCTGTAGCAGCCTGTCTCTCCCCCGATATTACGATATTGAAACCGTCCCCAGGCTCTCAGCCACAGTACACCCTAAACTGCTTCGCCCACAGAGAGGTCGACGGTAGCTAAAGCAGGGTTTCTCTACTGTGTTGTTTCTTCGAGTTTGAAAGCTAGCTATTAGACTTCCATTCAAATGTGGGGCTGCAGTACTAGTGTCACGGAGCAAGTGGGGAGTCGTGTTCTGGCTTCTTCCGGGGCCTGGGTCTCACAAGGAAAGTGGTTTTGGACTCACTTGCTGTGCACTCACGCATGCACACCACACAATGCGTCCACCCTGAGGCATGGCTCTTTTAGCCGAAGCAGGAATTCCCTACAGAGTTGTTCCTTTGAGTTTTTAGGTGGTTGGCTTATGGCCTGCAGGCACACCCAGGGCAAGGGTACTAGCCTCATAAACAAGAGGTGAGTTGAGAGCTGCCTTCCGCACCGGCCTGTTTCTCACTCCATTTCACGTATGGGACCCTTTCCCCGGTCTCTCCTACACGAGCACTATACAACTCCTGCGGCTTCAGGAACGGCAATGTTAGCTAAAGCGCAGTAACGCTACAGCATTGATTCTTGGTGTTAGTAGCCTGGGAGGCGAATGAGCTGCAGCTGGGATTCTTGACAGGCTTGTTTCTTCGCAGTCAGTGTCGAGCACATAGCATTCCAAGCACACATGGAGCAGTAGTGTTACCTTCAGGTAGCAAGAGCTGAGTCCAGAGGTGCCTTCTGCCCAGACCTATTTCTCTCTTGGTTTCACGTATGGAACCCGTTCCCCAGGCTCTCAGCCACGGTGCTCCGTGTAATGCTTCCTCCGTCTAGAGGTCGACGGTAGCTAAAGCACGGTTTCTCTACAGTGTTGTTTCTTCGAGTTAGAACACTAGCTGTTAGACTTCCATGCAAAAGTGGGGCTGCCGTGCTAGCGTGATGAAACACATGGGGAGTCGTGTTCTGCCTTCTGCTGGGGCCTGAGGCTCACTCACAAAAAGCTTTGGACTCCCTTGCAGGGCTCTCATGCACGCACGCAACAAAATGCTTCCACCCTCAGGAGCGGCTCTTTTAGCTGAAGCATGGATTCTCCAGCGAGTTTTTCCTTCGAGTTAGGCGGTTTTCATGAAGCCTGCACACACACCCGGGGCAACGGTAGTAGCCCCATAACCATGGTGTTTGTTGAGAGCTACCTTCTCTCCGGCCTGTGTCTCCCTCGATTTTCCGAAACGGAACCCGTCCCCAGGCTCTCAACCACCGTACACCCTAAACTGCTTCCTCCCACACAGAGGTCGTCGGTAGCTAAAGCACGGTTTCTCTTCAGTGTTGTTTCTCCGAGTTAGAACGCTTGCTATGAATGTCCACAATAGCCAAACTGTGGAAAGAGCCAAGATGTCCACCAACAGATGAATGGATAAAGAAGAGGGGGTATATATATATACAATGGAATATTATGCAGCCATCAAAAGGAATGAGATCTTGCCATCTGCAACGACGTGGATGGAACTGGAGGGTATCCTGCTGAGCGAAATAAGTCAAACAGAGAAAGACATGTATCATATGACCTCACTGATAGGAGGAATTCTTAATCTCAGGAAACAAACTGAGGGTTGCTGGAGTGGGGGCTGGGGTGGGAGGGATGGGCTCACTGGGTGTTGGACACTGGGGAGGGTATGTGTTCTGGTAAGCGCTGTGAATTGTGCAAGACTGTTGAATCTCAGATCTGTACCTCTGAAACAAATAATGCAATATATGTTAAGAAAGAAAAAAAGAAGAAGAAGAATGTAGCAGGAGGGGAAGAATGAAGGGGGGAAAATCGGAGGGGGAGAAGAACCATGAGAGACGATGGACTCTGAAAAAGAAACTGAGGGTTCTAGAGGGGAGGGGGGTGGGAGGATGGCTTAGCCTGGTGATGGGTATTGAGCAGGGCACGTTCTGCATGGAGCACTGGGTGTTATGCACAAACAATGAATCATGGAACACTATATCTAAAACTAATGATGTAATGTATGGGGATTAACATAACAATAAAAACATTTAAGAGTAATAAAGAAAAAGAAAGCTTGCTATTAGACTTCCATGCAAAAGTGGGGCCGCAGTGCTAACTTCATGAAACAAGTGGGGAGGCGTGTCCTCCCTTCTCCCGGGGCCTGAGTCTCACACGGAAAATGGTTTGGGACTCCATTGCACTTCTCTCACGCAGGCACACAGCAAAATGCTTCCAGCCTCAGGAATGCCTATGTTCGCGGAAGCAGGAATTCTCTACACAGTTGTTCCTTCGACTTAGGTGCTTGGCTTTAGGCCTGCAGGCACACCCGGGGCAACTGCACTAGCCTCGTAAACAGGAGGTGAGTTGACAGCTCCCTGTCTCTCCCTCGATTTTACCTATGGAACCTGTCCCCAGGCCCTCACCCACAGTGCAGCGTAAACTGCTTTCTCACACAGAGAGGTCGACGGTAGCTAAAGCACGGTTTCTCTACTGTGTAGTTTCTTCGAGTTAGAACGCTAGCTATTAGACTTCCATGCAAATGTGGGGCTGCCGTGCTAGCTTGGTCAAACACATGGGGAGTCGTGTTCTGCCTTTCGCTGGGGCCTGAGTCTCACTCGCAAAAAGCTTTGGACTCCCTTGCAGTGCTCTCACGCACGCACACAACAAAATGCTGCCACCCTCAGGAGCAGCTCTTTTACCTGAAGCACAGGCTCTCAACCGAGTTTTTCCTTTGAGTTAGGTGGATTCATTTAAGCCTGCACACACACCCTGGGCACCGGTACTAGCCCCATAACCATGATGTGGGTTGAGAGCTGCCTTCTGTACTGGCCTGTCTCTCCCCGATATTACGATATTGAAACCGTCCCCAGGCTCTCAGCCACAGTACACCCTAAACTGCTTCGCCCACAGAGAGGTCGACGGTAGCTAAAGCACGGTTTCTCTACTGTGTAGTTTCTTCGAGTTAGAACGCTAGCTATTAGACTTCCATGCAAATGTGGGGCTGCCGTGCTAGCTTGGTCAAACACATGGGGAGTCGTGTTCTGCCTTTCGCTGGGGCCTGAGTCTCACTCGCAAAAAGCTTTGGACTCCCTTGCAGTGCTCTCACGCACGCACACAACAAAATGCTGCCACCCTCAGGAGCAGCTCTTTTACCTGCAGCACAGGCTCTCAACCGAGTTCTTCCTTCGAGTTAGGTGGCTTCATTTAAGCCTGCACACACACCCTGGGCAACGGTACTAGCCCCATAACCATGATGTGGGTTGAGAGCTGCCTTCTGTAGCAGCCTGTCTCTCCCCCGATATTACGATATTGAAACCGTCCCCAGGCTCTCAGCCACAGTACACCCTAAACTGCTTCGCCCACAGAGAGGTCGACGGTAGCTAAAGCAGGGTTTCTCTACTGTGTTGTTTCTTCGAGTTTGAAAGCTAGCTATTAGACTTCCATTCAAATGTGGGGCTGCAGTACTAGTGTCACGGAGCAAGTGGGGAGTCGTGTTCTGGCTTCTTCCGGGGCCTGGGTCTCACAAGGAAAGTGGTTTTGGACTCACTTGCTGTGCACTCACGCATGCACACCACACAATGCGTCCACCCTGAGGCATGGCTCTTTTAGCCGAAGCAGGAATTCCCTACAGAGTTGTTCCTTTGAGTTTTTAGGTGGTTGGCTTATGGCCTGCAGGCACACCCAGGGCAAGGGTACTAGCCTCATAAACAAGAGGTGAGTTGAGAGCTGCCTTCCGCACCGGCCTGTTTCTCACTCCATTTCACGTATGGGACCCTTTCCCCGGTCTCTCCTACACGAGCACTATACAACTCCTGCGGCTTCAGGAACGGCAATGTTAGCTAAAGCGCAGTAACGCTACAGCATTGATTCTTGGTGTTAGTAGCCTGGGAGGCGAATGAGCTGCAGCTGGGATTCTTGACAGGCTTGTTTCTTCGCAGTCAGTGTCGAGCACATAGCATTCCAAGCACACATGGAGCAGTAGTGTTACCTTCAGGTAGCAAGAGCTGAGTCCAGAGGTGCCTTCTGCCCAGACCTATTTCTCTCTTGGTTTCACGTATGGAACCCGTTCCCCAGGCTCTCAGCCACGGTGCTCCGTGTAATGCTTCCTCCGTCTAGAGGTCGACGGTAGCTAAAGCACGGTTTCTCTACAGTGTTGTTTCTTCGAGTTAGAACACTAGCTGTTAGACTTCCATGCAAAAGTGGGGCTGCCGTGCTAGCGTGATGAAACACATGGGGAGTCGTGTTCTGCCTTCTGCTGGGGCCTGAGGCTCACTCACAAAAAGCTTTGGACTCCCTTGCAGGGCTCTCATGCACGCACGCAACAAAATGCTTCCACCCTCAGGAGCGGCTCTTTTAGCTGAAGCATGGATTCTCCAGCGAGTTTTTCCTTCGAGTTAGGCGGTTTTCATGAAGCCTGCACACACACCCGGGGCAACGGTAGTAGCCCCATAACCATGGTGTTTGTTGAGAGCTACCTTCTCTCCGGCCTGTGTCTCCCTCGATTTTCCGAAACGGAACCCGTCCCCAGGCTCTCAACCACCGTACACCCTAAACTGCTTCCTCCCACACAGAGGTCGTCGGTAGCTAAAGCACGGTTTCTCTTCAGTGTTGTTTCTCCGAGTTAGAACGCTTGCTATGAATGTCCACAATAGCCAAACTGTGGAAAGAGCCAAGATGTCCACCAACAGATGAATGGATAAAGAAGAGGGGGTATATATATATACAATGGAATATTATGCAGCCATCAAAAGGAATGAGATCTTGCCATCTGCAACGACGTGGATGGAACTGGAGGGTATCCTGCTGAGCGAAATAAGTCAAACAGAGAAAGACATGTATCATATGACCTCACTGATAGGAGGAATTCTTAATCTCAGGAAACAAACTGAGGGTTGCTGGAGTGGGGGCTGGGGTGGGAGGGATGGGCTCACTGGGTGTTGGACACTGGGGAGGGTATGTGTTCTGGTAAGCGCTGTGAATTGTGCAAGACTGTTGAATCTCAGATCTGTACCTCTGAAACAAATAATGCAATATATGTTAAGAAAGAAAAAAAGAAGAAGAAGAATGTAGCAGGAGGGGAAGAATGAAGGGGGGAAAATCGGAGGGGGAGAAGAACCATGAGAGACGATGGACTCTGAAAAAGAAACTGAGGGTTCTAGAGGGGAGGGGGGTGGGAGGATGGCTTAGCCTGGTGATGGGTATTGAGCAGGGCACGTTCTGCATGGAGCACTGGGTGTTATGCACAAACAATGAATCATGGAACACTATATCTAAAACTAATGATGTAATGTATGGGGATTAACATAACAATAAAAACATTTAAGAGTAATAAAGAAAAAGAAAGCTTGCTATTAGACTTCCATGCAAAAGTGGGGCCGCAGTGCTAACTTCATGAAACAAGTGGGGAGGCGTGTCCTCCCTTCTCCCGGGGCCTGAGTCTCACACGGAAAATGGTTTGGGACTCCATTGCACTTCTCTCACGCAGGCACACAGCAAAATGCTTCCAGCCTCAGGAATGCCTATGTTCGCGGAAGCAGGAATTCTCTACAGAGTTGTTCCTTCGACTTAGGTGCTTGGCTTTAGGCCTGCAGGCACACCCGGGGCAACTGCACTAGCCTCGTAAACAAGAGGTGAGTTGACAGCTGCCTGTCTCTCCCTCGATTTTACCTATGGAACCTGTCCCCAGGCCCTCACCCACAGTGCAGCGTAAACTGCTTTCTCACACAGAGAGGTCGACGGTAGCTAAAGCACGGTTTCTCTACTGTGTAGTTTCTTCGAGTTAGAACGCTAGCTATTAGACTTCCATGCAAATGTGGGGCTGCCGTGCTAGCTTGGTCAAACACATGGGGAGTCGTGTTCTGCCTTTCGCTGGGGCCTGAGTCTCACTCGCAAAAAGCTTTGGACTCCCTTGCAGTGCTCTCACGCACGCACACAACAAAATGCTGCCACCCTCAGGAGCAGCTCTTTTACCTGCAGCACAGGCTCTCAACCGAGTTCTTCCTTCGAGTTAGGTGGCTTCATTTAAGCCTGCACACACACCCTGGGCAACGGTACTAGCCCCATAACCATGATGTGGGTTGAGAGCTGCCTTCTGTAGCAGCCTGTCTCTCCCCCGATATTACGATATTGAAACCGTCCCCAGGCTCTCAGCCACAGTACACCCTAAACTGCTTCGCCCACAGAGAGGTCGACGGTAGCTAAAGCAGGGTTTCTCTACTGTGTTGTTTCTTCGAGTTTGAAAGCTAGCTATTAGACTTCCATTCAAATGTGGGGCTGCAGTACTAGTGTCACGGAGCAAGTGGGGAGTCGTGTTCTGGCTTCTTCCGGGGCCTGGGTCTCACAAGGAAAGTGGTTTTGGACTCACTTGCTGTGCACTCACGCATGCACACCACACAATGCGTCCACCCTGAGGCATGGCTCTTTTAGCCGAAGCAGGAATTCCCTACAGAGTTGTTCCTTTGAGTTTTTAGGTGGTTGGCTTATGGCCTGCAGGCACACCCAGGGCAAGGGTACTAGCCTCATAAACAAGAGGTGAGTTGAGAGCTGCCTTCCGCACCGGCCTGTTTCTCACTCCATTTCACGTATGGGACCCTTTCCCCGGTCTCTCCTACACGAGCACTATACAACTCCTGCGGCTTCAGGAACGGCAATGTTAGCTAAAGCGCAGTAACGCTACAGCATTGATTCTTGGTGTTAGTAGCCTGGGAGGCGAATGAGCTGCAGCTGGGATTCTTGACAGGCTTGTTTCTTCGCAGTCAGTGTCGAGCACATAGCATTCCAAGCACACATGGAGCAGTAGTGTTAGCTTCAGGTAGCAAGAGCTGAGTCCAGAGGTGCCTTCTGCCCAGACCTATTTCTCTCTTGGTTTCACGTATGGAACCCGTTCCCCAGGCTCTCAGCCACGGTGCTCCGTGTAATGCTTCCTCCGTCTAGAGGTCGACGGTAGCTAAAGCACGGTTTCTCTACAGTGTTGTTTCTTCGAGTTAGAACACTAGCTGTTAGACTTCCATGCAAAAGTGGGGCTGCCGTGCTAGCGTGATGAAACACATGGGGAGTCGTGTTCTGCCTTCTGCTGGGGCCTGAGGCTCACTCACAAAAAGCTTTGGACTCCCTTGCAGGGCTCTCATGCACGCACGCAACAAAATGCTTCCACCCTCAGGAGCGGCTCTTTTAGCTGAAGCATGGATTCTCCAGCGAGTTTTTCCTTCGAGTTAGGCGGTTTTCATGAAGCCTGCACAGACCCCCGGGGCAACGGTACTAGCCCCATAACCATGGTGTCAGTTGAGAGCTGCCTTCTCTCCGGCCTGTCTCTCCCTCGATTTTCCGAAACGGAACCCGTACCCAGGCTCTCAACCACCGTACACCCTAAACTGCTTCCTCCCACACAGAGGTCGTCGGTAGCTAAAGCACGGTTTCTCTTCAGTGTTGTTTCTCCGAGTTAGAACGCTTGCTATGAATGTCCACAATAGCCAAACTGTGGAAAGAGCCAAGATGTCCACCAACAGATGAATGGATAAAGAAGAGGGGGAATATATATATACAATGGAATATTATGCAGCCATCAAAACGAATGAGATCTTTCCATCTGCAACGACGTGGATGGAACTGGAGGGTATCCTGCTGAGCGAAATAAGTCAAACAGAGAAAGACATGTATCATATGACCTCACTGATAGGAGGAATTCTTAATCTCAGGAAACAAACTGAGGGTTGCTGGAGTGGGGGCTGGGGTGGGAGGGATGGGCTCACTGGGTGTTGGACACTGGGGAGGGTATGTGTTCTGGTAAGCGCTGTGAATTGTGCAAGACTGTTGAATCTCAGATCTGTACCTCTGAAACAAATAATGCAATATATGTTAAGAAAGAAAAAAAGAAGAAGAAGAATGTAGCAGGAGGGGAAGAATGAAGGGGGGAAAATCGGAGGGGGAGAAGAACCATGAGAGACGATGGACTCTGAAAAAGAAACTGAGGGTTCTAGAGGGGGGGGGGTGGGAGGATGGCTTAGCCTGGTGATGGGTATTGAGCAGGGCACGTTCTGCATGGAGCACTGGGTGTTATGCACAAACAATGAATCATGGAACACTATATCTAAAACTAATGATGTAATGTATGGGGATTAACATAACAATAAAACATTTAAGAATAATAAAGAAAAAGAAAGCTTGCTGTTAGACTTCCATGCAAAAGTGGGGCCGCAGTGCTAACTTCATGAAACAAGTGGGGAGGCGTGTCCTCCCTTCTCCCGGGGCCTGAGTCTCACACGGAAAATGGTTTGGGACTCCATTGCACTTCTCTCACGCAGGCACACAGCAAAATGCTTCCAGCCTCAGGAATGCCTATGTTCGCGGAAGCAGGAATTCTCTACACAGTTGTTCCTTCGACTTAGGTGCTTGGCTTTAGGCCTGCAGGCACACCCGGGGCAACTGCACTAGCCTCGTAAACAAGAGGTGAGTTGACAGCTGCCTGTCTCTCCCTCGATTTGACCTATGGAACCTGTCCCCAGGCCCTCACCCACAGTGCAGCGTAAACTGCTTTCTCACACAGAGAGGTCGACGGTAGCTAAAGCACGGTTTCTCTACTGTGTAGTTTCTTCGAGTTAGAACGCTAGCTCTTAGACTTCCATGCAAATGTGGGGCTGCCGTGCTAGCTTGGTCAAACACATGGGGAGTCGTGTTCTGCCTTTCGCTGGGGCCTGAGTCTCACTCGCAAAAAGCTTTGGACTCCCTTGCAGTGCTCTCACGCACGCACACAACAAAATGCTGCCACCCTCAGGAGCAGCTCTTTTACCTGAAGCACAGGCTCTCAACCGAGTTTTTCCTTTGAGTTAGGTGGATTCATTTAAGCCTGCACACACACCCTGGGCACCGGTACTAGCCCCATAACCATGATGTGGGTTGAGAGCTGCCTTCTGTACTGGCCTGTCTCTCCCCGATATTACGATATTGAAACCGTCCCCAGGCTCTCAGCCACAGTACACCCTAAACTGCTTCGCCCACAGAGAGGTCGACGGTAGCTAAAGCACGGTTTCTCTATTGTGTAGTTTCTTCGAGTTAGAACGCTAGCTATTAGACTTCCATGCAAATGTGGGGCTGCCGTGCTAGCTTGGTCAAACACATGGGGAGTCGTGTTCTGCCTTTCGCTGGGGCCTGAGTCTCACTCGCAAAAAGCTTTGGACTCCCTTGCAGTGCTCTCACGCACGCACACAACAAAATGCTGCCACCCTCAGGAGCAGCTCTTTTACCTGCAGCACAGGCTCTCAACCGAGTTTTTCCTTCGAGTTAGGTGGCTTCATTTAAGCCTGCACACACACCCTGGGCAACGGTACTAGCCCCATAACCATGATGTGGGTTGAGATCTGCCTTCTGTAGCAGCCTGTCTCTCCCCCGATATTACGATATTGAAACCGTCCCCAGGCTCTCAGCCACAGTACACCCTAAACTGCTTCGCCCACAGAGAGGTCGACGGTAGCTAAAGCAGGGTTTCTCTACTGTGTTGTTTCTTCGAGTTTGAAAGCTAGCTATTAGACTTCCATTCAAATGTGGGGCTGCAGTACTAGTGTCACGGAGCAAGTGGGGAGTCGTGTTCTGGCTTCTTCCGGGGCCTGGGTCTCACAAGGAAAGTGGTTTTGGACTCACTTGCTGTGCACTCACGCATGCACACCACACAATGCGTCCACCCTGAGGCATGGCTCTTTTAGCCGAAGCAGGAATTCCCTACAGAGTTGTTCCTTTGAGTTTTTAGGTGGTTGGCTTATGGCCTGCAGGCACACCCAGGGCAAGGGTACTAGCCTCATAAACAAGAGGTGAGTTGAGAGCTGCCTTCCGCACCGGCCTGTTTCTCACTCCATTTCACGTATGGGACCCTTTCCCCGGTCTCTCCTACACGAGCACTATACAACTCCTGCGGCTTCAGGAACGGCAATGTTAGCTAAAGCGCAGTAACGCTACAGCATTGATTCTTGGTGTTAGTAGCCTGGGAGGCGAATGAGCTGCAGCTGGGATTCTTGACAGGCTTGTTTCTTCGCAGTCAGTGTCGAGCACATAGCATTCCAAGCACACATGGAGCAGTAGTGTTAGCTTCAGGTAGCAAGAGCTGAGTCCAGAGGTGCCTTCTGCCCAGACCTATTTCTCTCTTGGTTTCACGTATGGAACCCGTTCCCCAGGCTCTCAGCCACGGTGCTCCGTGTAATGCTTCCTCCGTCTAGAGGTCGACGGTAGCTAAAGCACGGTTTCTCTACAGTGTTGTTTCTTCGAGTTAGAACACTAGCTGTTAGACTTCCATGCAAAAGTGGGGCTGCCGTGCTAGCGTGATGAAACACATGGGGAGTCGTGTTCTGCCTTCTGCTGGGGCCTGAGGCTCACTCACAAAAAGCTTTGGACTCCCTTGCAGGGCTCTCATGCACGCACGCAACAAAATGCTTCCACCCTCAGGAGCGGCTCTTTTAGCTGAAGCATGGATTCTCCCGCGAGTTTTTCCTTCGAGTTAGGCGGTTTTCATGAAGCCTGCACAGACCCCCGGGGCAACGGTACTAGCCCCATAACCATGGTGTCAGTTGAGAGCTGCCTTCTCTCCGGCCTGTCTCTCCCTCGATTTTCCGAAACGGAACCCGTCCCCAGGCTCTCAACCACCGTACACCCTAAACTGCTTCCTCCCACACAGAGGTCGTCGGTAGCTAAAGCACGGTTTCTCTTCAGTGTTGTTTCTCCGAGTTAGAACGCTTGCTATGAATGTCCACAATAGCCAAACTGTGGAAAGAGCCAAGATGTCCACCAACAGATGAATGGATAAAGAAGAGGGGGTATATATATATACAATGGAATATTATGCAGCCATCAAAACGAATGAGATCTTTCCATCTGCAACGACGTGGATGGAACTGGAGGGTATCCTGCTGAGCGAAATAAGTCAAACAGAGAAAGACATGTATCATATGACCTCACTGATAGGAGGAATTCTTAATCTCAGGAAACAAACTGAGGGTTGCTGGAGTGGGGGCTGGGGTGGGAGGGATGGGCTCACTGGGTGTTGGACACTGGGGAGGGTATGTGTTCTGGTAAGCGCTGTGAATTGTGCAAGACTGTTGAATCTCAGATCTGTACCTCTGAAACAAATAATGCAATATATGTTAAGAAAGAAAAAAAGAAGAAGAAGAATGTAGCAGGAGGGGAAGAATGAAGGGGGGAAAATCGGAGGGGGAGAAGAACCATGAGAGACGATGGACTCTGAAAAAGAAACTGAGGGTTCTAGAGGGGGCGGGGTGGGAGGATGGCTTAGCCTGGTGATGGGTATTGAGCAGGGCACGTTCTGCATGGAGCACTGGGTGTTATGCACAAACAATGAATCATGGAACACTATATCTAAAACTAATGATGTAATGTATGGGGATTAACATAACAATAAAAACATTTAAGAATAATAAAGAAAAAGAAAGCTTGCTGTTAGACTTCCATGCAAAAGTGGGGCCGCAGTGCTAACTTCATGAAACAAGTGGGGAGGCGTGTCCTCCCTTCTCCCGGGGCCTGAGTCTCACACGGAAAATGGTTTGGGACTCCATTGCACTTCTCTCACGCAGGCACACAGCAAAATGCTTCCAGCCTCAGGAATGCCTATGTTCGCGGAAGCAGGAATTCTCTACACAGTTGTTCCTTCGACTTAGGTGCTTGGCTTTAGGCCTGCAGGCACACCCGGGGCAACTGCACTAGCCTCGTAAACAAGAGGTGAGTTGACAGCTGCCTGTCTCTCCCTCGATTTGACCTATGGAACCTGTCCCCAGGCCCTCACCCACAGTGCAGCGTAAACTGCTTTCTCACACAGAGAGGTCGACGGTAGCTAAAGCACGGTTTCTCTACTGTGTAGTTTCTTCGAGTTAGAACGCTAGCTCTTAGACTTCCATGCAAATGTGGGGCTGCCGTGCTAGCTTGGTCAAACACATGGGGAGTCGTGTTCTGCCTTTCGCTGGGGCCTGAGTCTCACTCGCAAAAAGCTTTGGACTCCCTTGCAGTGCTCTCACGCACGCACACAACAAAATGCTGCCACCCTCAGGAGCAGCTCTTTTACCTGAAGCACAGGCTCTCAACCGAGTTTTTCCTTTGAGTTAGGTGGATTCATTTAAGCCTGCACACACACCCTGGGCACCGGTACTAGCCCCATAACCATGATGTGGGTTGAGAGCTGCCTTCTGTACTGGCCTGTCTCTCCCCGATATTACGATATTGAAACCGTCCCCAGGCTCTCAGCCACAGTACACCCTAAACTGCTTCGCCCACAGAGAGGTCGACGGTAGCTAAAGCACGGTTTCTCTATTGTGTAGTTTCTTCGAGTTAGAACGCTAGCTATTAGACTTCCATGCAAATGTGGGGCTGCCGTGCTAGCTTGGTCAAACACATGGGGAGTCGTGTTCTGCCTTTCGCTGGGGCCTGAGTCTCACTCGCAAAAAGCTTTGGACTCCCTTGCAGTGCTCTCACGCACGCACACAACAAAATGCTGCCACCCTCAGGAGCAGCTCTTTTACCTGCAGCACAGGCTCTCAACCGAGTTTTTCCTTCGAGTTAGGTGGCTTCATTTAAGCCTGCACACACACCCTGGGCAACGGTACTAGCCCCATAACCATGATGTGGGTTGAGAGCTGCCTTCTGTAGCAGCCTGTCTCTCCCCCGATATTACGATATTGAAACCGTCCCCAGTCTCTCAGCCACAGTACACCCTAAACTGCTTCGCCCACAGAGAGGTCGACGGTAGCTAAAGCAGGGTTTCTCTACTGTGTTGTTTCTTCGAGTTTGAAAGCTAGCTATTAGACTTCCATTCAAATGTGGGGCTGCAGTACTAGTGTCACGGAGCAAGTGGGGAGTCGTGTTCTGGCTTCTTCCGGGGCCTGGGTCTCACAAGGAAAGTGGTTTTGGACTCACTTGCTGTGCACTCACGCATGCACACCACACAATGCGTCCACCCTGAGGCATGGCTCTTTTAGCCGAAGCAGGAATTCCCTACAGAGTTGTTCCTTTGAGTTAGGTGGTTGGCTTATGGCCTGCAGGCTCACCCAGGGCAAGGGTACTAGCCTCATAAACAAGAGGTGAGTTGAGAGCTGCCTTCCGCACCGGCCTGTTTCTCACTCCATTTCACGTATGGGACCCTTTCCCCGGTCTCTCCTACACGAGCACTATACAACTCCTGCGGCTTCAGGAACGGCAATGTTAGCTAAAGCGCAGTAACGCTACAGCGTTGATTCTTGGTGTTAGTAGCCTGGGAGGCGAATGAGCTGCAGCTGGGATTCTTGACAGGCTTGTTTCTTCGCAGTCAGTGTCGAGCACATAGCATTCCAAGCACACATGGAGCAGTCGTGTTAGCTTCAGGTAGCAAGAGCTGAGTCCAGAGGTGCCTTCTGCCCAGACCTATTTCTCTCTTGGTTTCACGTATGGAACCCGTTCCCCAGGCTCTCAGCCACGGTACTCCGTGTAATGCTTCCTCCGTCTAGAGGTCGACGGTAGCTAAAGCACGGTTTCTCTACAGTGTTGTTTCTTCGAGTTAGAACACTAGCTGTTAGACTTCCATGCAAAAGTGGGGCTGCCGTGCTAGCGTGATGAAACACATGGGGAGTCGTGTTCTGCCTTCTGCTGGGGCCTGAGGCTCACTCACAAAAAGCTTTGGACTCCCTTGCAGGGCTCTCATGCACGCACACAACAAAATGCTTCCACCCTCAGGAGCGGCTCTTTTAGCTGAAGCATGGATTCTCCAGCGAGTTTTTCCTTCGAGTTAGGCGGTTTTCATGAAGCCTGCACACACACCCGGGGCAACGGTACTAGCCCCATAACCATGGTGTGAGTTGAGAGCTCCGGCCTGTCTCTCCCTCGATTTTCCGAAACGGAACCCGTCCCCAGGCTCTCAACCACCGTACACCCTAAACTGCTTCCTCCCACACAGAGGTCGTCGGTAGCTAAAGCACGGTTTCTCTTCAGTGTTGTTTCTCCGAGTTAGAACGCTTGCTAGGAATGTCCACAATAGCCAAACTGTGGAAAGAGCCAAGATGTCCACCAACAGATGAATGGATAAAGAAGAGGGGGTATATATATATACAATGGAATATTATGCAGCCATCAAAACGAATGAGATCTTGCCATCTGCAACGACGTGGATGGAACTGGAGGGTATCCTGCTGAGCGAAATAAGTCAAACAGAGAAAGACATGTATCATATGACCTCACTGATAGGAGGAATTCTTAATCTCAGGAAACAAACTGAGGGTTGCTGGAGTGGGGGCTGGGGTGGGAGGGATGGGCTCACTGGGTGTTGGACACTGGGGAGGGTATGTGTTCTGGTAAGCGCTGTGAATTGTGCAAGACTGTTGAATGTCAGATCTGTACCTCTGAAACAAATAATGCAATATATGTTAAGAAAGAAAAAAAGAAGAAGAATGTAGCAGGAGGGGAAGAATGAAGGGGGGAAAATCGGAGGGGGAGAAGAACCATGAGAGACGATGGACTCTGAAAAACAAACTGAGGGTTCTAGAGGGGAGGGGGGTGGGAGGATGGCTTAGCCTGGTGATGGGTATTGAGCAGGGCACGTTCTGCATGGAGCACTGGGTGTTATGCACAAACAATGAATCATGGAACACTATATCTAAAACTAATGATGTAATGTATGGGGATTAACATAACAATAAAAACATTTAAGAATAATAAAGAAAAAGAAAGCTTGCTATTAGACTTCCATGCAAAAGTGGGGCCGCAGTGCTAACTTCATGAAACAAGTGGGGAGGCGTGTCCTCCCTTCTCCCGGGGCCTGAGTCTCACACGGAAAATGGTTTGGGACTCCATTGCACTTCTCTCACGCAGGCACACAGCAAAATGCTTCCAGCCTCAGGAATGCCTATGTTCGCGGAAGCAGGAATTCTCTACACAGTTGTTCCTTCGACTTAGGTGCTTGGCTTTAGGCCTGCAGGCACACCCGGGGCAACTGCACTAGCCTCGTAAACAGGAGGTGAGTTGACAGCTCCCTGTCTCTCCCTCGATTTTACCTATGGAACCTGTCCCCAGGCCCTCACCCACAGTGCAGCGTAAACTGCTTTCTCACACAGAGAGGTCGACGGTAGCTAAAGCACGGTTTCTCTACTGTGTAGTTTCTTCGAGTTAGAACGCTAGCTATTAGACTTCCATGCAAATGTGGGGCTGCCGTGCTAGCTTGGTCAAACACATGGGGAGTCGTGTTCTGCCTTTCGCTGGGGCCTGAGTCTCACTCGCAAAAAGCTTTGGACTCCCTTGCAGTGCTCTCACGCACGCACACAACAAAATGCTGCCACCCTCAGGAGCAGCTCTTTTACCTGAAGCACAGGCTCTCAACCGAGTTTTTCCTTTGAGTTAGGTGGATTCATTTAAGCCTGCACACACACCCTGGGCACCGGTACTAGCCCCATAACCATGATGTGGGTTGAGAGCTGCCTTCTGTACTGGCCTGTCTCTCCCCGATATTACGATATTGAAACCGTCCCCAGGCTCTCAGCCACAGTACACCCTAAACTGCTTCGCCCACAGAGAGGTCGACGGTAGCTAAAGCACGGTTTCTCTACTGTGTAGTTTCTTCGAGTTAGAACGCTAGCTATTAGACTTCCATGCAAATGTGGGGCTGCCGTGCTAGCTTGGTCAAACACATGGGGAGTCGTGTTCTGCCTTTCGCTGGGGCCTGAGTCTCACTCGCAAAAAGCTTTGGACTCCCTTGCAGTGCTCTCACGCACGCACACAACAAAATGCTGCCACCCTCAGGAGCAGCTCTTTTACCTGCAGCACAGGCTCTCAACCGAGTTCTTCCTTCGAGTTAGGTGGCTTCATTTAAGCCTGCACACACACCCTGGGCAACGGTACTAGCCCCATAACCATGATGTGGGTTGAGAGCTGCCTTCTGTACCAGCCTGTCTCTCCCCCGATATTACGATATTGAAACCGTCCCCAGGCTCTCAGCCACAGTACACCCTAAACTGCTTCGCCCACAGAGAGGTCGACGGTAGCTAAAGCAGGGTTTCTCTACTGTGGTGTTTCTTCGAGTTTGAAAGATAGCTATTAGACTTCCATTCAAATGTGGGGCTGCAGTACTAGTGTCACGGAGCAAGTGGGGAGTCGTGTTCTGGCTTCTTCCGGGGCCTGGGTCTCACAAGGAAAGTGGTTTTGGACTCACTTGCTGTGCACTCACGCATGCACACCACACAATGCGTCCACCCTGAGGCATGGCTCTTTTAGCCGAAGCAGGAATTCCCTACAGAGTTGTTCCTTTGAGTTAGGTGGTTGGCTTATGGCCTGCAGGCACACCCAGGGCAAGGGTACTAGCCTCATAAACAAGAGATGAGTTGAGAGCTGCCTTCCGCACCGGCCTGTTTCTCACTCCATTTCACGTATGGGACCCTTTCCCCGGTCTCTCCTACACGAGCACTATACAACTCCTGCGGCTTCAGGAACGGCAATGTTAGCTAAAGCGCAGTAACGCTACAGCATTGATTCTTGGTGTTAGTAGCCTGGGAGGCGAAGGAGCTGCAGCTGGGATTCTTGACAGGCTTGTTTCTTCGCAGTCAGTGTCGAGCACATAGCATTCCAAGCACACATGGAGCAGTCGTGTTAGCTTCAGGTAGCAAGAGCTGAGTCCAGAGGTGCCTTCTGCCCAGACCTATTTCTCTCTTGGTTTCACGTATGGAACCCGTTCCCCAGGCTCTCAGCCACGGTGCTCCGTGTAATGCTTCCTCCGTCTAGAGGTCGACGGTAGCTAAAGCACGGTTTCTCTACAGTGTTGTTTCTTCGAGTTAGAACACTAGCTGTTAGACTTCCATGCAAAAGTGGGGCTGCCGTGCTAGCGTGATGAAACACATGGGGAGTCGTGTTCTGCCTTCTGCTGGGGCCTGAGGCTCACTCACAAAAAGCTTTGGACTCCCTTGCAGGGCTCTCATGCACGCACACAACAAAATGCTTCCACCCTCAGGAGCGGCTCTTTTAGCTGAAGCATGGATTCTCCAGCGAGTTTTTCCTTCGAGTTAGGCGGTTTTCATGAAGCCTGCACACACACCCGGGGCAACGGTACTAGCCCCATAACCATGGTGTGAGTTGAGAGCTCCGGCCTGTCTCTCCCTCGATTTTCCGAAACGGAACCCGTCCCCAGGCTCTCAACCACCGTACACCCTAAACTGCTTCCTCCCACACAGAGGTCGTCGGTAGCTAAAGCACGGTTTCTCTTCAGTGTTGTTTCTCCGAGTTAGAACGCTTGCTAGGAATGTCCACAATAGCCAAACTGTGGAAAGAGCCAAGATGTCCACCAACAGATGAATGGATAAAGAAGAGGGGGTATATATATATACAATGGAATATTATGCAGCCATCAAAACGAATGAGATCTTGCCATCTGCAACGACGTGGATGGAACTGGAGGGTATCCTGCTGAGCGAAATAAGTCAAACAGAGAAAGACATGTATCATATGACCTCACTGATAGGAGGAATTCTTAATCTCAGGAAACAAACTGAGGGTTGCTGGAGTGGGGGCTGGGGTGGGAGGGATGGGCTCACTGGGTGTTGGACACTGGGGAGGGTATGTGTTCTG
Organism: Halichoerus grypus; assembly: GCF_964656455.1. Taxonomy (NCBI): domain Eukaryota; kingdom Metazoa; phylum Chordata; class Mammalia; order Carnivora; family Phocidae; genus Halichoerus; species Halichoerus grypus. The sequence continues at coordinate 57,721,799 of NC_135724.1, forward strand.
GTAAGCGCTGTGAATTGTGCAAGACTGTTGAATGTCAGATCTGTACCTCTGAAACAAATAATGCAATATATGTTAAGAAAGAAAAAAAGAAGAAGAAGAATGTAGCAGGAGGGGAAGAATGAAGGGGGGAAAATCGGAGGGGGAGAAGAACCATGAGAGACGATGGACTCTGAAAAACAAACTGAGGGTTCTAGAGGGGAGGGGGGTGGGAGGATGGCTTAGCCTGGTGATGGGTATTGAGCAGGGCACGTTCTGCATGGAGCACTGGGTGTTATGCACAAACAATGAATCATGGAACACTATATCTAAAACTAATGATGTAATGTATGGGGATTAACATAACAATAAAAACATTTAAGAATAATAAAGAAAAAGAAAGCTTGCTATTAGACTTCCATGCAAAAGTGGGGCCGCAGTGCTAACTTCATGAAACAAGTGGGGAGGCGTGTCCTCCCTTCTCCCGGGGCCTGAGTCTCACACGGAAAATGGTTTGGGACTCCATTGCACTTCTCTCACGCAGGCACACAGCAAAATGCTTCCAGCCTCAGGAATGCCTATGTTCGCGGAAGCAGGAATTCTCTACAGAGTTGTTCCTTCGACTTAGGTGCTTGGCTTTAGGCCTGCAGGCACACCCGGGGCAACTGCACTAGCCTCGTAAACAGGAGGTGAGTTGACAGCTCCCTGTCTCTCCCTCGATTTTACCTATGGAACCTGTCCCCAGGCCCTCACCCACAGTGCAGCGTAAACTGCTTTCTCACACAGAGAGGTCGACGGTAGCTAAAGCACGGTTTCTCTACTGTGTAGTTTCTTCGAGTTAGAACGCTAGCTATTAGACTTCCATGCAAATGTGGGGCTGCCGTGCTAGCTTGGTCAAACACATGGGGAGTCGTGTTCTGCCTTTCGCTGGGGCCTGAGTCTCACTCGCAAAAAGCTTTGGACTCCCTTGCAGTGCTCTCACGCACGCACACAACAAAATGCTGCCACCCTCAGGAGCAGCTCTTTTACCTGAAGCACAGGCTCTCAACCGAGTTTTTCCTTTGAGTTAGGTGGATTCATTTAAGCCTGCACACACACCCTGGGCACCGGTACTAGCCCCATAACCATGATGTGGGTTGAGAGCTGCCTTCTGTACTGGCCTGTCTCTCCCCGATATTACGATATTGAAACCGTCCCCAGGCTCTCAGCCACAGTACACCCTAAACTGCTTCGCCCACAGAGAGGTCGACGGTAGCTAAAGCACGGTTTCTCTACTGTGTAGTTTCTTCGAGTTAGAACGCTAGCTATTAGACTTCCATGCAAATGTGGGGCTGCCGTGCTAGCTTGGTCAAACAGATGGGGAGTCGTGTTCTGCCTTTCGCTGGGGCCTGAGTCTCACTCGCAAAAAGCTTTGGACTCCCTTGCAGTGCTCTCACGCACGCACACAACAAAATGCTGCCATCCTCAGGAGCAGCTCTTTTACCTGCAGCACAGGCTCTCAACCGAGTTCTTCCTTCGAGTTAGGTGGCTTCATTTAAGCCTGCACACACACCCTGGGCAACGGTACTAGCCCCATAACCATGATGTGGGTTGAGAGCTGCCTTCTGTACCAGCCTGTCTCTCCCCCGATATTACGATATTGAAACCGTCCCCAGGCTCTCAGCCACAGTACACCCTAAACTGCTTCGCCCACAGAGAGGTCGACGGTAGCTAAAGCAGGGTTTCTCTACTGTGGTGTTTCTTCGAGTTTGAAAGATAGCTATTAGACTTCCATTCAAATGTGGGGCTGCAGTACTAGTGTCACGGAGCAAGTGGGGAGTCGTGTTCTGGCTTCTTCCGGGGCCTGGGTCTCACAAGGAAAGTGGTTTTGGACTCACTTGCTGTGCACTCACGCATGCACACCACACAATGCGTCCACCCTGAGGCATGGCTCTTTTAGCCGAAGCAGGAATTCCCTACAGAGTTGTTCCTTTGAGTTAGGTGGTTGGCTTATGGCCTGCAGGCACACCCAGGGCAAGGGTACTAGCCTCATAAACAAGAGATGAGTTGAGAGCTGCCTTCCGCACCGGCCTGTTTCTCACTCCATTTCACGTATGGGACCCTTTCCCCGGTCTCTCCTACACGAGCACTATACAACTCCTGCGGCTTCAGGAACGGCAATGTTAGCTAAAGCGCAGTAACGCTACAGCATTGATTCTTGGTGTTAGTAGCCTGGGAGGCGAAGGAGCTGCAGCTGGGATTCTTGACAGGCTTGTTTCTTCGCAGTCAGTGTCGAGCACATAGCATTCCAAGCACACATGGAGCAGTCGTGTTAGCTTCAGGTAGCAAGAGCTGAGTCCAGAGGTGCCTTCTGCCCAGACCTATTTCTCTCTTGGTTTCACGTATGGAACCCGTTCCCCAGGCTCTCAGCCACGGTGCTCCGTGTAATGCTTCCTCCGTCTAGAGGTCGACGGTAGCTAAAGCACGGTTTCTCTACAGTGTTGTTTCTTCGAGTTAGAACACTAGCTGTTAGACTTCCATGCAAAAGTGGGGCTGCCGTGCTAGCGTGATGAAACACATGGGGAGTCGTGTTCTGCCTTCTGCTGGGGCCTGAGGCTCACTCACAAAAAGCTTTGGACTCCCTTGCAGGGCTCTCATGCACGCACACAACAAAATGCTTCCACCCTCAGGAGCGGCTCTTTTAGCTGAAGCATGGATTCTCCAGCGAGTTTTTCCTTCGAGTTAGGCGGTTTTCATGAAGCCTGCACACACACCCGGGGCAACGGTAGTAGCCCCATAACCATGGTGTTTGTTGAGAGCTACCTTCTCTCCGGCCTGTGTCTCCCTCGATTTTCCGAAACGGAACCCGTCCCCAGGCTCTCAACCACCGTACACCCTAAACTGCTTCCTCCCACACAGAGGTCGTCGGTAGCTAAAGCACGGTTTCTCTTCAGTGTTGTTTCTCCGAGTTAGAACGCTTGCTATGAATGTCCACAATAGCCAAACTGTGGAAAGAGCCAAGATGTCCACCAACAGATGAATGGATAAAGAAGAGGGGGTATATATATATACAATGGAATATTATGCAGCCATCAAAAGGAATGAGATCTTGCCATCTGCAACGACGTGGATGGAACTGGAGGGTATCCTGCTGAGCGAAATAAGTCAAACAGAGAAAGACATGTATCATATGACCTCACTGATAGGAGGAATTCTTAATCTCAGGAAACAAACTGAGGGTTGCTGGAGTGGGGGCTGGGGTGGGAGGGATGGGCTCACTGGGTGTTGGACACTGGGGAGGGTATGTGTTCTGGTAAGCGCTGTGAATTGTGCAAGACTGTTGAATCTCAGATCTGTACCTCTGAAACAAATAATGCAATATATGTTAAGAAAGAAAAAAAGAAGAAGAAGAATGTAGCAGGAGGGGAAGAATGAAGGGGGGAAAATCGGAGGGGGAGAAGAACCATGAGAGACGATGGACTCTGAAAAAGAAACTGAGGGTTCTAGAGGGGAGGGGGGTGGGAGGATGGCTTAGCCTGGTGATGGGTATTGAGCAGGGCACGTTCTGCATGGAGCACTGGGTGTTATGCACAAACAATGAATCATGGAACACTATATCTAAAACTAATGATGTAATGTATGGGGATTAACATAACAATAAAAACATTTAAGAATAATAAAGAAAAAGAAAGCTTGCTATTAGACTTCCATGCAAAAGTGGGGCCGCAGTGCTAACTTCATGAAACAAGTGGGGAGGCGTGTCCTCCCTTCTCCCGGGGCCTGAGTCTCACACGGAAAATGGTTTGGGACTCCATTGCACTTCTCTCACGCAGGCACACAGCAAAATGCTTCCAGCCTCAGGAATGCCTATGTTCGCGGAAGCAGGAATTCTCTACACAGTTGTTCCTTCGACTTAGGTGCTTGGCTTTAGGCCTGCAGGCACACCCGGGGCAACTGCACTAGCCTCGTAAACAAGAGGTGAGTTGACAGCTGCCTGTCTCTCCCTCGATTTTACCTATGGAACCTGTCCCCAGGCCCTCACCCACAGTGCAGCGTAAACTGCTTTCTCACACAGAGAGGTCGACGGTAGCTAAAGCACGGTTTCTCTACTGTGTAGTTTCTTCGAGTTAGAACGCTAGCTATTAGACTTCCATGCAAATGTGGGGCTGCCGTGCTAGCTTGGTCAAACACATGGGGAGTCGTGTTCTGCCTTTCGCTGGGGCCTGAGTCTCACTCGCAAAAAGCTTTGGACTCCCTTGCAGTGCTCTCACGCACGCACACAACAAAATGCTGCCACCCTCAGGAGCAGCTCTTTTACCTGCAGCACAGGCTCTCAACCGAGTTCTTCCTTCGAGTTAGGTGGCTTCATTTAAGCCTGCACACACACCCTGGGCAACGGTACTAGCCCCATAACCATGATGTGGGTTGAGAGCTGCCTTCTGTAGCAGCCTGTCTCTCCCCCGATATTACGATATTGAAACCGTCCCCAGGCTCTCAGCCACAGTACACCCTAAACTGCTTCGCCCACAGAGAGGTCGACGGTAGCTAAAGCAGGGTTTCTCTACTGTGTTGTTTCTTCGAGTTTGAAAGCTAGCTATTAGACTTCCATTCAAATGTGGGGCTGCAGTACTAGTGTCACGGAGCAAGTGGGGAGTCGTGTTCTGGCTTCTTCCGGGGCCTGGGTCTCACAAGGAAACTGGTTTTGGACTCACTTGCTGTGCACTCACGCATGCACACCACACAATGCGTACACCCTGAGGCATGGCTCTTTTAGCCGAAGCAGGAATTCCCTACAGAGTTGTTCCTTTGAGTTTTTAGGTGGTTGGCTTATGGCCTGCAGGCACACCCAGGGCAAGGGTACTAGCCTCATAAACAAGAGGTGAGTTGAGAGCTGCCTTCCGCACCGGCCTGTTTCTCACTCCATTTCACGTATGGGACCCTTTCCCCGGTCTCTCCTACACGAGCACTATACAACTCCTGCGGCTTCAGGAACGGCAATGTTAGCTAAAGCGCAGTAACGCTACAGCATTGATTCTTGGTGTTAGTAGCCTGGGAGGCGAATGAGCTGCAGCTGGGATTCTTGACAGGCTTGTTTCTTCGCAGTCAGTGTCGAGCACATAGCATTCCAAGCACACATGGAGCAGTAGTGTTACCTTCAGGTAGCAAGAGCTGAGTCCAGAGGTGCCTTCTGCCCAGACCTATTTCTCTCTTGGTTTCACGTATGGAACCCGTTCCCCAGGCTCTCAGCCACGGTGCTCCGTGTAATGCTTCCTCCGTCTAGAGGTCGACGGTAGCTAAAGCACGGTTTCTCTACAGTGTTGTTTCTTCGAGTTAGAACACTAGCTGTTAGACTTCCATGCAAAAGTGGGGCTGCCGTGCTAGCGTGATGAAACACATGGGGAGTCGTGTTCTGCCTTCTGCTGGGGCCTGAGGCTCACTCACAAAAAGCTTTGGACTCCCTTGCAGGGCTCTCATGCACGCACGCAACAAAATGCTTCCACCCTCAGGAGCGGCTCTTTTAGCTGAAGCATGGATTCTCCAGCGAGTTTTTCCTTCGAGTTAGGCGGTTTTCATGAAGCCTGCACACACCCCCGGGGCAACGGTACTAGCCCCATAACCATGGTGTCAGTTGAGAGCTGCTTTCTCTCCGGCCTGTCTCTCCCTCGATTTTCCGAAACGGAACCCGTACCCAGGCTCTCAACCACCGTACACCCTAAACTGCTTCCTCCCACACAGAGGTCGTCGGTAGCTAAAGCACGGTTTCTCTTCAGTGTTGTTTCTCCGAGTTAGAACGCTGGCTATGAATGTCCACAATAGCCAAACTGTGGAAAGAGCCAAGATGTCCACCAACAGATGAATGGATAAAGAAGAGGGGGTATATATATATACAATGGAATATTATGCAGCCATCAAAACGAATGAGATCTTGCCATCTGCAACGACGTGGATGGAACTGGAGGGTATCCTGCTGAGCGAAATAAGTCAAACAGAGAAAGACATGTATCATATGACCTCACTGATAGGAGGAATTCTTAATCTCAGGAAACAAACTGAGGGTTGCTGGAGTGGGGGCTGGGGTGGGAGGGATGGGCTCACTGGGTGTTGGACACTGGGGAGGGTATGTGTTCTGGTAAGCGCTGTGAATTGTGCAAGACTGTTGAATCTCAGATCTGTACCTCTGAAACAAATAATGCAATATATGTTAAGAAAGAAAAAAAGAAGAAGAAGAATGTAGCAGGAGGGGAAGAATGAAGGGGGGAAAATCGGAGGGGGAGAACAACCATGAGAGACGATGGACTCTGAAAAAGAAACTGAGGGTTCTAGAGGGGAGGGGGGTGGGAGGATGGCTTAGCCTGGTGATGGGTATTGAGCAGGGCACGTTCTGCATGGAGCACTGGGTGTTATGCACAAACAATGAATCATGGAACACTATATCTAAAACTAATGATGTAATGTATGGGGATTAACATAACAATAAAAACATTTAAGAATAATAAAGAAAAAGAAAGCTTGCTGTTAGACTTCCATGCAAAAGTGGGGCCGCAGTGCTAACTTCATGAAACAAGTGGGGAGGCGTGTCCTCCCTTCTCCCGGGGCCTGAGTCTCACACGGAAAATGGTTTGGGACTCCATTGCACTTCTCTCACGCAGGCACACAGCAAAATGCTTCCAGCCTCAGGAATGCCTATGTTCGCGGAAGCAGGAATTCTCTACACAGTTGTTCCTTCGACTTAGGTGCTTGGCTTTAGGCCTGCAGGCACACCCGGGGCAACTGCACTAGCCTCGTAAACAAGAGGTGAGTTGACAGCTGCCTGTCTCTCCCTCGATTTTACCTATGGAACCTGTCCCCAGGCCCTCACCCACAGTGCAGCGTAAACTGCTTTCTCACACAGAGAGGTCGACGGTAGCTAAAGCACGGTTTCTCTACTGTGTAGTTTCTTCGAGTTAGAACGCTAGCTCTTAGACTTCCATGCAAATGTGGGGCTGCCGTGCTAGCTTGGTCAAACACATGGGGAGTCGTGTTCTGCCTTTCGCTGGGGCCTGAGTCTCACTCGCAAAAAGCTTTGGACTCCCTTGCAGTGCTCTCACGCACGCACACAACAAAATGCTGCCACCCTCAGGAGTAGCTCTTTTACCTGAAGCACAGGCTCTCAACCGAGTTTTTCCTTTGAGTTAGGTGGATTCATTTAAGCCTGCACACACACCCTGGGCACCGGTACTAGCCCCATAACCATGATGTGGGTTGAGAGCTGCCTTCTGTACTGGCCTGTCTCTCCCCGATATTACGATATTGAAACCGTCCCCAGGCTCTCAGCCACAGTACACCCTAAACTGCTTCGCCCACAGAGAGGTCGACGGTAGCTAAAGCACGGTTTCTCTATTGTGTAGTTTCTTCGAGTTAGAACGCTAGCTATTAGACTTCCATGCAAATGTGGGGCTGCCGTGCTAGCTTGGTCAAACACATGGGGAGTCGTGTTCTGCCTTTCGCTGGGGCCTGAGTCTCACTCGCAAAAAGCTTTGGACTCCCTTGCAGTGCTCTCACGCACGCACACAACAAAATGCTGCCACCCTCAGGAGCAGGTCTTTTACCTGCAGCACAGGCTCTCAACCGAGTTTTTCCTTCGAGTTAGGTGGCTTCATTTAAGCCTGCACACACACCCTGGGCAACGGTACTAGCCCCATAACCATGATGTGGGTTGAGAGCTGCCTTCTGTAGCAGCCTGTCTCTCCCCCGATATTACGATATTGAAACCGTCCCCAGGCTCTCAGCCACAGTACACCCTAAACTGCTTCGCCCACAGAGAGGTCGACGGTAGCTAAAGCAGGGTTTCTCTACTGTGTTGTTTCTTCGAGTTTGAAAGCTAGCTATTAGACTTCCATTCAAATGTGGGGCTGCAGTACTAGTGTCACGGAGCAAGTGGGGAGTCGTGTTCTGGCTTCTTCCGGGGCCTGGGTCTCACAAGGAAACTGGTTTTGGACTCACTTGCTGTGCACTCACGCATGCACACCACACAATGCGTCCACCCTGAGGCATGGCTCTTTTAGCCGAAGCAGGAATTCCCTACAGAGTTGTTCCTTTGAGTTAGGTGGTTGGCTTATGGCCTGCAGGCACACCCAGGGCAAGGGTACTAGCCTCATAAACAAGAGGTGAGTTGAGAGCTGCCTTCCGCACCGGCCTGTTTCTCACTCCATTTCACGTATGGGACCCTTTCCCCGGTCTCTCCTACACGAGCACTATACAACTCCTGCGGCTTCAGGAACGGCAATGTTAGCTAAAGCGCAGTAACGCTACAGCATTGATTCTTGGTGTTAGTAGCCTGGGAGGCGAATGAGCTGCAGCTGGGATTCTTGACAGGCTTGTTTCTTCGCAGTCAGTGTCGAGCACATAGCATTCCAAGCACACATGGAGCAGTAGTGTTAGCTTCAGGTAGCAAGAGCTGAGTCCAGAGGTGCCTTCTGCCCAGACCTATTTCTCTCTTGGTTTCACGTATGGAACCCGTTCCCCAGGCTCTCAGCCACGGTGCTCCGTGTAATGCTTCCTCCGTCTAGAGGTCGACGGTAGCTAAAGCACGGTTTCTCTACAGTGTTGTTTCTTCGAGTTAGAACACTAGCTGTTAGACTTCCATGCAAAAGTGGGGCTGCCGTGCTAGCGTGATGAAACACATGGGGAGTCGTGTTCTGCCTTCTGCTGGGGCCTGAGGCTCACTCACAAAAAGCTTTGGACTCCCTTGCAGGGCTCTCATGCACGCACGCAACAAAATGCTTCCACCCTCAGGAGCGGCTCTTTTAGCTGAAGCATGGATTCTCCCGCGAGTTTTTCCTTCGAGTTAGGCGGTTTTCATGAAGCCTGCACACACACCCGGGGCAACGGTACTAGCCCCATAACCGTGGTGTGAGTTGAGAGCTGCCTTCTCTCCGGCCTGTCTCTCCCTCGATTTTCCGAAACGGAACCCGTCCCCAGGCTCTCAACCACCGTACACCCTAAACTGCTTCCTCCCACACAGAGGTCGTCGGTAGCTAAAGCACGGTTTCTCTTCAGTGTTGTTTCTCCGAGTTAGAACGCTTGCTATGAATGTCCACAATAGCCAAACTGTGGAAAGAGCCAAGATGTCCACCAACAGATGAATGGATAAAGAAGAGGGGGTATATATATATACAATGGAATATTATGCAGCCATCAAAAGGAATGAGATCTTGCCATCTGCAACGACGTGGATGGAACTGGAGGGTCTCATGCTGAGCGAAATAAGTCAAACAGAGAAAGACATGTATCATATGACCTCACTGATAGGAGGAATTCTTAATCTCAGGAAACAAACTGAGGGTTGCTGGAGTGGGGGCTGGGGTGGGAGGGATGGGCTCACTGGGTGTTGGACACTGGGGAGGGTATGTGTTCTGGTAAGCGCTGTGAATTGTGCAAGACTGTTGAATCTCAGATCTGTACCTCTGAAACAAATAATGCAATATATGTTAAGAAAGAAAAAAAGAAGAAGAAGAATGTAGCAGGAGGGGAAGAATGAAGGGGGGAAAATCGGAGGGGGAGAAGAACCATGAGAGACGATGGACTCTGAAAAAGAAACTGAGGGTTCTAGAGGGGGGGGGTGGGAGGATGGCTTAGCCTGGTGATGGGTATTGAGCAGGGCACGTTCTGCATGGAGCACTGGGTGTTATGCACAAACAATGAATCATGGAACACTATATCTAAAACTAATGATGTAATGTATGGGGATTAACATAACAATAAAAACATTTAAGAATAATAAAGAAAAAGAAAGCTTGCTATTAGACTTCCATGCAAAAGTGGGGCCGCAGTGCTAACTTCATGAAACAAGTGGGGAGGCGTGTCCTCCCTTCTCCCGGGGCCTGAGTCTCACACGGAAAATGGTTTGGGACTCCATTGCACTTCTCTCACGCAGGCACACAGCAAAATGCTTCCAGCCTCAGGAATGCCTATGTTCGCGGAAGCAGGAATTCTCTACAGAGTTGTTCCTTCGACTTAGGTGCTTGGCTTTAGGCCTGCAGGCACACCCGGGGCAACTGCACTAGCCTCGTAAACAAGAGGTGAGTTGACAGCTGCCTGTCTCTCCCTCGATTTTACCTATGGAACCTGTCCCCAGGCCCTCACCCACAGTGCAGCGTAAACTGCTTTCTCACACAGAGAGGTCGACGGTAGCTAAAGCACGGTTTCTCTACTGTGTAGTTTCTTCGAGTTAGAACGCTAGCTCTTAGACTTCCATGCAAATGTGGGGCTGCCGTGCTAGCTTGGTCAAACACATGGGGAGTCGTGTTCTGCCTTTCGCTGGGGCCTGAGTCTCACTCGCAAAAAGCTTTGGACTCCCTTGCAGTGCTCTCACGCACGCACACAACAAAATGCTGCCACCCTCAGGAGCAGCTCTTTTACCTGGAGCACAGGCTCTCAACCGAGTTCTTCCTTCGAGTTAGGTGGCTTCATTTAAGCCTGCACACACACCCTGGGCAACGGTACTAGCCCCATAACCATGATGTGGGTTGAGAGCTGCCTTCTGTAGCAGCCTGTCTCTCCCCCGATATTACGATATTGAAACCGTCCCCAGGCTCTCAGCCACAGTACACCCTAAACTGCTTCGCCCACAGAGAGGTCGACGGTAGCTAAAGCACGGTTTCTCTACTGTGTTGTTTCTTCGAGTTTGAAAGCTAGCTATTAGACTTCCATTCAAATGTGGGGCTGCAGTACTACTGTCACGGAGCAAGTGGGGAGTCGTGTTCTGGCTTCTTCCGGGGCCTGGGTCTCACAAGGAAAGTGGTTTTGGACTCACTTGCTGTGCACTCACGCATGCACACCACACAATGCGTCCACCCTGAGGCATGGCTCTTTTAGCCGAAGCAGGAATTCCCTACAGAGTTGTTCCTTTGAGTTAGGTGGTTGGCTTATGGCCTGCAGGCACACCCAGGGCAAGGGTACTAGCCTCATAAACAAGAGGTGAGTTGAGAGCTGCCTTCCGCACCGGCCTGTTTCTCACTCCATTTCACGTATGGGACCCTTTCCCCGGTCTCTCCTACACGAGCACTATACAACTCCTGCGGCTTCAGGAACGGCAATGTTAGCTAAAGCGCAGTAACGCTACAGCATTGATTCTTGGTGTTAGTAGCCTGGGAGGCGAAAGAGCTGCAGCTGGGATTCTTGACAGGCTTGTTTCTTCGCAGTCAGTGTCGAGCACATAGCATTCCAAGCACACATGGAGCAGTAGTGTTAGCTTCAGGTAGCAAGAGCTGAGTCCAGAGGTGCCTTCTGCCCAGACCTATTTCTCTCTTGGTTTCACGTATGGAACCCGTTCCCCAGGCTCTCAGCCACGGTACTCCGTGTAATGCTTCCTCCGTCTAGAGGTCGACGGTAGCTAAAGCACGGTTTCTCTACAGTGTTGTTTCTTCGAGTTAGAACACTAGCTGTTAGACTTCCATGCAAAAGTGGGGCTGCCGTGCTAGCGTGATGAAACACATGGGGAGTCGTGTTCTGCCTTCTGCTGGGGCCTGAGGCTCACTCACAAAAAGCTTTGGACTCCCTTGCAGGGCTCTCATGCACGCACACAACAAAATGCTTCCACCCTCAGGAGCGGCTCTTTTAGCTGAAGCATGGATTATCCAGCGAGTTTTTCCTTCGAGTTAGGCGGTTTTCATGAAGCCTGCACACACACCCGGGGCAACGGTACTAGCCCCATAACCATGGTGTGAGTTGAGAGCTGCCTTGTCTCCGGCCTGTCTCTCCCTCGATTTTACGAAACGGAACCCGTCCCCAGGCTCTCAACCACCGTACACCCTAAACTGCTTCCTCCCACACAGAGGTCGTCGGTAGCTAAAGCACGGTTTCTCTTCAGTGTTGTTTCTCCGAGTTAGAACGCTTGCTATGAATGTCCACAATAGCCAAACTGTGGAAAGAGCCAAGATGTCCACCAACAGATGAATGGATAAAGAAGAGGGGGTATATATATATACAATGGAATATTATGCAGCCATCAAAAGGAATGAGATCTTGCCATCTGCAACGACGTGGATGGAACTGGAGGGTATCCTGCTGAGCGAAATAAGTCAAACAGAGAAAGACATATATCATATGACCTCACTGATAGGAGGAATTCTTAATCTCAGGAAACAAACTGAGGGTTGCTGGAGTGGGGGCTGGGGTGGGAGGGATGGGCTCACTGGGTGTTGGACACTGGGGAGGGTATGTGTTCTGGTAAGCGCTGTGAATTGTGCAAGACTGTTGAATGTCAGATCTGTACCTCTGAAACAAATAATGCAATATATGTTAAGAAAGAAAAAAAGAAGAAGAAGAATGTAGCAGGAGGGGAAGAATGAAGGGGGGAAAATCGGAGGGGGAGAAGAACCATGAGAGACGATGGACTCTGAAAAACAAACTGAGGGTTCTAGAGGGGAGGGGGGTGGGAGGATGGCTTAGCCTGGTGATGGGTATTGAGCAGGGCACGTTCTGCATGGAGCACTGGGTGTTATGCACAAACAATGAATCATGGAACACTATATCTAAAACTAATGATGTAATGTATGGGGATTAACATAACAATAAAAACATTTAAGAATAATAAAGAAAAAGAAAGCTTGCTATTAGACTTCCATGCAAAAGTGGGGCCGCAGTGCTAACTTCATGAAACAAGTGGGGAGGCGTGTCCTCCCTTCTCCCGGGGCCTGAGTCTCACACGGAAAATGGTTTGGGACTCCATTGCACTTCTCTCACGCAGGCACACAGCAAAATGCTTCCAGCCTCAAGAATGCCTATGTTCGCGGAAGCAGGAATTCTCTACACAGTTGTTCCTTCGACTTAGGTGCTTGGCTTTAGGCCTGCAGGCACACCCGGGGCAACTGCACTAGCCTCGTAAACAAGAGGTGAGTTGACAGCTGCCTGTCTCTCCCTCGATTTTACCTATGGAACCTGTCCCCAGGCCCTCACCCACAGTGCAGCGTAAACTGCTTTCTCACACAGAGAGGTCGACGGTAGCTAAAGCACGGTTTCTCTACTGTGTAGTTTCTTCGAGTTAGAACGCTAGCTATTAGACTTCCATGCAAATGTGGGGCTGCCGTGCTAGCTTGGTCAAACACATGGGGAGTCGTGTTCTGCCTTTCGCTGGGGCCTGAGTCTCACTCGCAAAAAGCTTTGGACTCCCTTGCAGTGCTCTCACGCACGCACACAACAAAATGCTGCCACCCTCAGGAGCAGCTCTTTTACCTGCAGCACAGGCTCTCAACCGAGTTCTTCCTTCGAGTTAGGTGGCTTCATTTAAGGCTGCACACACACCCTGGGCAACGGTACTAGCCCCATAACCATGATGTGGGTTGAGAGCTGCCTTCTGTACCAGCCTGTCTCTCCCCCGATATTACGATATTGAAACCGTCCCCAGGCTCTCAGCCACAGTACACCCTAAACTGCTTCGCCCACAGAGAGGTCGACGGTAGCTAAAGCAGGGTTTCTCTACTGTGGTGTTTCTTCGAGTTGGAAAGATAGCTATTAGACTTCCATTCAAATGTGGGGCTGCAGTACTAGTGTCACGGAGCAAGTGGGGAGTCGTGTTCTGGCTTCTTCCGGGGCCTGGGTCTCACAAGGAAAGTGGTTTTGGACTCACTTGCTGTGCACTCACGCATGCACACCACACAATGCGTCCACCCTGAGGCATGGCTCTTTTAGCCGAAGCAGGAATTCCCTACAGAGTTGTTCCTTTGAGTTAGGTGGTTGGCTTATGGCCTGCAGGCACACCCAGGGCAAGGGTACTAGCCTCATAAACAAGAGGTGAGTTGAGAGCTGCCTTCCGCACCGGCCTGTTTCTCACTCCATTTCACGTATGGGACCCTTTCCCCGGTCTCTCCTACACGAGCACTATACAACTCCTGCGGCTTCAGGAACGGCAATGTTAGCTAAAGCGCAGTAACGCTACAGCGTTGATTCTTGGTGTTAGTAGCCTGGGAGGCGAATGAGCTGCAGCTGGGATTCTTGACAGGCTTGTTTCTTCGCAGTCAGTGTCGAGCACATAGCATTCCAAGCACACATGGAGCAGTAGTGTTAGCTTCAGGTAGCAAGAGCTGAGTCCAGAGGTGCCTTCTGCCCAGACCTATTTCTCTCTTGGTTTCACGTATGGAACCCGTTCCCCAGGCTCTCAGCCACGGTACTCCGTGTAATGCTTCCTCCGTCTAGAGGTCGACGGTAGCTAAAGCACGGTTTCTCTACAGTGTTGTTTCTTCGAGTTAGAACACTAGCTGTTAGACTTCCATGCAAAAGTGGGGCTGCCGTGCTAGCGTGATGAAACACATGGGGAGTCGTGTTCTGCCTTCTGCTGGGGCCTGAGGCTCACTCACAAAAAGCTTTGGACTCCCTTGCAGGGCTCTCATGCACGCACACAACAAAATGCTTCCACCCTCAGGAGCGGCTCTTTTAGCTGAAGCATGGATTCTCCAGCGAGTTTTTCCTTCGAGTTAGGCGGTTTTCATGAAGCCTGCACACACACCCGGGGCAACGGTACTAGCCCCATAAGCATGGTGTGAGTTGAGAGCTGCCTTCTCTCCGGCCTATCTCTCCCTCGATTTTCCGAAACGGAACCCGTCCCCAGGCTCTCAACCACCGTACACCCTAAACTGCTTCCTCCCACACAGAGGTCGTCGGTAGCTAAAGCACGGTTTCTCTTCAGTGTTGTTTCTCCGAGTTAGAACGCTTGCTAGGAATGTCCACAATAGCCAAACAGTGGAAAGAGCCAAGATGTCCACCAACAGATGAATGGATAAAGAAGAGGGGGTATATATATATACAATGGAATATTATGCAGCCATCAAAACGAATGAGATCTTGCCATCTGCAACGACGTGGATGGAACTGGAGGGTATCCTGCTGAGCGAAATAAGTCAAACAGAGAAAGACATGTATCATATGACCTCACTGATAGGAGGAATTCTTAATCTCAGGAAACAAACTGAGGGTTGCTGGAGTGGGGGCTGGGGTGGGAGGGATGGGCTCACTGGGTGTTGGACACTGGGGAGGGTATGTGTTCTGGTAAGCGCTGTGAATTGTGCAAGACTGTTGAATGTCAGATCTGTACCTCTGAAACAAATAATGCAATATATGTTAAGAAAGAAAAAAAGAAGAAGAAGAATGTAGCAGGAGGGGAAGAATGAAGGGGGGAAAATCGGAGGGGGAGAAGAACCATGAGAGACGATGGACTCTGAAAAACAAACTGAGGGTTCTAGAGGGGAGGGGGGTGGGAGGATGGCTTAGCCTGGTGATGGGTATTGAGCAGGGCACGTTCTGCATGGAGCACTGGGTGTTATGCACAAACAATGAATCATGGAACACTATATCTAAAACTAATGATGTAATGTATGGGGATTAACATAACAATAAAAACATTTAAGAATAATAAAGAAAAAGAAAGCTTGCTGTTAGACTTCCATGCAAAAGTGGGGCCGCAGTGCTAACTTCATGAAACAAGTGGGGAGGCGTGTCCTCCCTTCTCCCGGGGCCTGAGTCTCACACGGAAAATGGTTTGGGACTCCATTGCACTTCTCTCACGCAGGCACACAGCAAAATGCTTCCAGCCTCAGGAATGCCTATGTTCGCGGAAGCAGGAATTCTCTACAGAGTTGTTCCTTCGACTTAGGTGCTTGGCTTTAGGCCTGCAGGCACACCCGGGGCAACTGCACTAGCCTCGTAAACAAGAGGTGAGTTGACAGCTGCCTGTCTCTCCCTCGATTTTACCTATGGAATCTGTCCCCAGGACCTCACCCACAGTGCAGTGTAAACTGCCTTCTCACACAGAGAGGTCGACGGTAGCTAAAGCAAGGTTTCTCTACTGTGTAGTTTCTTCGAGTTAGAACGCTAGCTATTAGACTTCCATGCAAATGTGGGGCTGCCGTGCTAGCTTGGTCAAACACATGGGTAGTCGTGTTCTGCCTTTCGCTGGGGCCTGAGTCTCACTCGCAAAAAGCTTTGGACTCCCTTGCAGTGCTCTCACGCACGCACACAACAAAATGCTGCCACCCTCAGGAGCAGCTCTTTTACCTGAAGCACAGGCTCTCAACCGAGTTTTTCCTTTGAGTTAGGTGGATTCATTTAAGCCTGCACACACACCCTGGGCACCGGTACTAGCCCCATAACCATGATGTGGGTTAAGAGCTGCCTTCTGTACTGGCCTGTCTCTCCCCGATATTACGATATTGAAACCGTCCCCAGGCTCTCAGCCACAGTACACCCTAAACTGCTTCGCCCACAGAGAGGTCGACGGTAGCTAAAGCACGGTTTCTCCACTGTGTAGTTTCTTCGAGTTAGAACGCTAGCTATTAGACTTCCATGCAAATGTGGGGCTGCCGTGCTAGCTTGGTCAAACACATGGGGAGTCGTGTTCTGCCTTTCGCTGGGGCCTGAGTCTCACTCGCAAAAAGCTTTGGACTCCCTTGCAGTGCTCTCACGCACGCACACAACAAAATGCTGCCACCCTCAGGAGCAGCTCTTTTACCTGCAGCACACGCTCTCAACCGAGTTCTTCCTTCGAGTTAGGTGGCTTCATTTAAGCCTGCACACACACCCTGGGCAACGGTACTAGCCCCAAAACCATGATGTGGGTTGAGAGCTGCCTTCTGTACCAGCCTGTCTCTCCCCTGATATTACGATATTGAAACCGTCCCCAGGCTCTCAGCCACAGTACACCCTAAACTGCTTTGCCCACAGAGAGGTCGACGGTAGCTAAAGCAGGGTTTCTCTACTGTGTTGTTTCTTCGAGTTTGAAAGCTAGCTATTAGACTTCCATTCAAATGTGGGGCTGCAGTACTAGTGTCACGCAGCAAGTGGGGAGTCGTGTTCTGGCTTCTTCCGGGGCCTGGGTCTCACAAGGAAAGTGGTTTTGGACTCACTTGCTGTGCACTCACGCATGCACACCACACAATGCGTCCACCCTGAGGCATGGCTCTTTTAGCCGAAGCAGGAATTCCCTACAGAGTTGTTCCTTTGAGTTAGGTGGTTGGCTTATGGCCTGCAGGCACACCCAGGGCAAGGGTACTAGCCTCATAAACAAGAGGTGAGTTGAGAGCTGCCTTCCGCACCGGCCTGTTTCTCACTCCATTTCACGTATGGGACCCTTTCCCCGGTCTCTCCTACACGAGCACTATACAACTCCTGCGGCTTCAGGAACGGCAATGTTAGCTAAAGCGCAGTAACGCTACAGCATTGATTCTTGGTGTTAGTAGCCTGGGAGGCGAAGGAGCTGCAGCTGGGATTCTTGACAGGCTTGTTTCTTCCCAGTCAGTGTCGAGCACATAGCATTCCAAGCACACATGGAGCAGTCGTGTTAGCTTCAGGTAGCAAGAGCTGAGTCCAGAGGTGCCTTCTGCCCAGACCTATTTCTCTCTTGGTTTCACGTATGGAACCCGTTCCCCAGGCTCTCAGCCACGGTGCTCCGTGTAATGCTTCCTCCGTCTAGAGGTCGACGGTAGCTAAAGCACGGTTTCCCTACAGTGTTGTTTCTTCGAGTTAGAACACTAGCTGTTAGACTTCCATGCAAAAGTGGGGCTGCCGTGCTAGCGTGATGAAACACATGGGGAGTCGTGTTCTGCCTTCTGCTGGGGCCTGAGGCTCACTCACAAAAAGCTTTGGACTCCCTTGCAGGGCTCTCATGCACGCACACAACAAAATGCTTCCACCCTCAGGAGCGGCTCTTTTAGCTGAAGCATGGATTCTCCAGCGAGTTTTTCCTTCGAGTTAGGCGGTTTTCATGAAGCCTGCACACACACCCGGGGCAACGGTACTAGCCCCATAACCATGGTGTGAGTTGAGAGCTGCCTTCTCTCCGACCTGTCTCTCCCTCGATTTTCCGAAACGGAACCCGTCCCCAGGCTCTCAACCACCATACACCCTAAACTGCTTCCTCCCACACAGAGGTCGTCGGTAGCTAAAGCACGGTTTCTCTTCAGTGTTGTTTCTCCGAGTTAGAACGCTTGCTATGAATGTCCACAATAGCCAAACTGTGGAAAGAGCCAAGATGTCCACCAACAGATGAATGGATAAAGAAGAGGGGGTATATATATATACAATGGAATATTATGCAGCCATCAAAACGAATGAGATCTTGCCATCTGCAACGACGTGGATGGAACTGGAGGGTATCATGCTGAGCGAAATAAGTCAAACAGAGAAAGACAGGTATCATATGACCTCACTGATAGGAGGAATTCTTAATCTCAGGAAACAAACTGAGGGTTGCTGGAGTGGGGGCTGGATGGGAGGGATGGGGTCACTGGGTGTTGGACACTGGGGAGGGTATGTGTTCTGGTAAGCGCTGTGAATTGTGCAAGACTGTTGAATCTCAGATCTGTACCTCTGAAACAAATAATGCAATATATGTTAAGAAAGAAAAAAAGAAGAATAAGAATGTAGCAGGAGGGGAAGAATGAAGGGGGGAAAATCGGAGGGGGAGAAGAACCATGAGAGACGATGGACTCTGAAAAACAAACTGAGCGTTCTAGAGGGGAGGGGGGTGGGAGGATGGCTTAGCCTGGTGATGGGTATTGAGCAGGGCACGTTCTGCATGGAGCACTGGGTGTTATGCACAAACAATGAATCATGGAACACTATATCTAAAACTAATGATGTAATGTATGGGGATTAACATAACAATAAAAACATTTAAGAATAATAAAGAAAAAGAAAGCTTGCTGTTAGACTTCCATGCAAAAGTGGGGCCGCAGTGCTAACTTCATGAAACAAGTGGGGAGGCGTGTCCTCCCTTCTCCCGGGGCCTGAGTCTCACACGGAAAATGGTTTGGGACTCCATTGCACTTCTCTCACGCAGGCACACAGCAAAATGCTTCCAGCCTCAGGAATGCCTATGTTCGCGGAAGCAGGAATTCTCTACAGAGTTGTTCCTTCGACTTAGGTGCTTGGCTTTAGGCCTGCAGGCACACCCGGGGCAACTGCACTAGCCTCGTAAACAGGAGGTGAGTTGACAGCTGCCTGTCTCTCCCTCGATTTTACCTATGGAACCTGTCCCCAGGCCCTCACCCACAGTGCAGCGTAAACTGCTTTCTCACACAGAGAGGTCGACGGTAGCTAAAGCACGGTTTCTCTACTGTGTAGTTTCTTCGAGTTAGAACGCTAGCTCTTAGACTTCCATGCAAATGTGGGGCTGCCGTGCTAGCTTGGTCAAACACATGGGGAGTCGTGTTCTGCCTTTCGCTGGGGCCTGAGTCTCACTCGCAAAAAGCTTTGGACTCCCTTGCAGTGCTCTCACGCACGCACACAACAAAATGCTGCCACCCTCAGGAGCAGCTCTTTTACCTGCAGCACAGGCTCTCAACCGAGTTCTTCCTTCGAGTTAGGTGGCTTCATTTAAGCCTGCACACACACCCTGGGCAACGGTACTAGCCCCATAACCATGATGTGGGTTGAGAGCTGCCTTCTGTACCAGCCTGTCTCTCCCCCGATATTACGATATTGAAACCGTCCCCAGGCTCTCAGCCACAGTACACCCTAAACTGCTTCGCCCACAGAGAGGTCGACGGTAGCTAAAGCAGGGTTTCTCTACTGTGTTGTTTCTTCGAGTTTGAAAGCTAGCTATTAGACTTCCATTCAAATGTGGGGCTGCAGTACTAGTGTCACGGAGCAAGTGGGGAGTCGTGTTCTGGCTTCTTCCGGGGCCTGGGTCTCACAAGGAAAGTGGTTTTGGACTCACTTGCTGTGCACTCACGCATGCACACCACACAATGCGTCCACCCTGAGGCATGGCTCTTTTAGCCGAAGCAGGAATTCCCTACAGAGTTGTTCCTTTGAGTTGTTAGGTGGTTGGCTTATGGCCTGCAGGCACACCCAGGGCAAGGGTACTAGCCTCATAAACAAGAGGTGAGTTGAGAGCTGCCTTCCGCACCGGCCTGTTTCTCACTCCATTTCACGTATGGGACCCTTTCCCCGGTCTCTCCTACACGAGCACTATACAACTCCTGCGGCTTCAGGAACGGCAATGTTAGCTAAAGCGCAGTAACGCTACAGCATTGATTCTTGGTGTTAGTAGCCTGGGAGGCGAAGGAGCTGCAGCTGGGATTCTTGACAGGCTTGTTTCTTCGCAGTCAGTGTCGAGCACATAGCATTCCAAGCACACATGGAGCAGTAGTGTTAGCTTCAGGTAGCAAGAGCTGAGTCCAGAGGTGCCTTCTGCCCAGACCTATTTCTCTCTTGGTTTCACGTATGGAACCCGTTCCCCAGGCTCTCAGCCACGGTGCTCCGTGTAATGCTTCCTCCGTCTAGAGGTCGACGGTAGCTAAAGCACGGTTTCTCTACAGTGTTGTTTCTTCGAGTTAGAACACTAGCTGTTAGACTTCCATGCAAAAGTGGGGCTGCCGTGCTAGCGTGATGAAACACATGGGGAGTCGTGTTCTGCCTTCTGCTGGGGCCTGAGGCTCACTCACAAAAAGCTTTGGACTCCCTTGCAGGGCTCTCATGCACGCACGCAACAAAATGCTTCCACCCTCAGGAGCGGCTCTTTTAGCTGAAGCATGGATTCTCCCGCGAGTTTTTCCTTCGAGTTAGGCGGTTTTCATGAAGCCTGCACACACACCCGGGGCAACGGTACTAGCCCCATAACCGTGGTGTGAGTTGAGAGCTGCCTTCTCTCCGGCCTGTCTCTCCCTCGATTTTCCGAAACGGAACCCGTCCCCAGGCTCTCAACCACCGTACACCCTAAACTGCTTCCTCCCACACAGAGGTCGTCGGTAGCTAAAGCACGGTTTCTCTTCAGTGTTGTTTCTCCGAGTTAGAACGCTTGCTATGAATGTCCACAATAGCCAAACTGTGGAAAGAGCCAAGATGTCCACCAACAGATGAATGGATAAAGAAGAGGGGGTATATATATATACAATGGAATATTATGCAGCCATCAAAACGAATGAGATCTTGCCATCTGCAACGACGTGGATGGAACTGGAGGGTCTCATGCTGAGCGAAATAAGTCAAACAGAGAAAGACATATATCATATGACCTCACTGATAGGAGGAATTCTTAATCTCAGGAAACAAACTGAGGGTTGCTGGAGTGGGGGCTGGGGTGGGAGGGATGGGCTCACTGGGTGTTGGACACTGGGGAGGGTATGTGTTCTGGTAAGCGCTGTGAATTGTGCAAGACTGTTGAATCTCAGATCTGTACCTCTGAAACAAATAATGCAATATATGTTAAGAAAGAAAAAAAGAAGAAGAAGAATGTAGCAGGAGGGGAAGAATGAAGGGGGGAAAATCGGAGGGGGAGAAGAACCATGAGAGACGATGGACTCTGAAAAAGAAACTGAGGGTTCTAGGGGGGGGGGTGGGAGGATGGCTTAGCCTGGTGATGGGTATTGAGCAGGGCACGTTCTGCATGGAGCACTGGGTGTTATGCACAAACAATGAATCATGGAACACTATATCTAAAACTAATGATGTAATGTATGGGGATTAACATAACAATAAAAACATTTAAGAATAATAAAGAAAAAGAAAGCTTGCTGTTAGACTTCCATGCAAAAGTGGGGCCGCAGTGCTAACTTCATGAAACAAGTGGGGAGGCGTGTCCTCCCTTCTCCCGGGGCCTGAGTCTCACACGGAAAATGGTTTGGGACTCCATTGCACTTCTCTCACGCAGGCACACAGCAAAATGCTTCCAGCCTCAGGAATGCCTATGTTCGCGGAAGCAGGAATTCTCTACACAGTTGTTCCTTCGACTTAGGTGCTTGGCTTTAGGCCTGCAGGCACACCCGGGGCAACTGCACTAGCCTCGTAAACAAGAGGTGAGTTGACAGCTGCCTGTCTCTCCCTCGATTTGACCTATGGAACCTGTCCCCAGGCCCTCACCCACAGTGCAGCGTAAACTGCTTTCTCACACAGAGAGGTCGACGGTAGCTAAAGCACGGTTTCTCTACTGTGTAGTTTCTTCGAGTTAGAACGCTAGCTCTTAGACTTCCATGCAAATGTGGGGCTGCCGTGCTAGCTTGGTCAAACACATGGGGAGTCGTGTTCTGCCTTTCGCTGGGGCCTGAGTCTCACTCGCAAAAAGCTTTGGACTCCCTTGCAGTGCTCTCACGCACGCACACAACAAAATGCTGCCACCCTCAGGAGCAGCTCTTTTACCTGCAGCACAGGCTCTCAACCGAGTTCTTCCTTCGAGTTAGGTGGCTTCATTTAAGCCTGCACACACACCCTGGGCAACGGTACTAGCCCCATAACCATGATGTGGGTTGAGAGCTGCCTTCTGTAGCAGCCTGTCTCTCCCCCGATATTACGATATTGAAACCGTCCCCAGGCTCTCAGCCACAGTACACCCTAAACTGCTTCGCCCACAGAGAGGTCGACGGTAGCTAAAGCAGGGTTTCTCTACTGTGTTGTTTCTTCGAGTTTGAAAGCTAGCTATTAGACTTCCATTCAAATGTGGGGCTGCAGTACTAGTGTCACGGAGCAAGTGGGGAGTCGTGTTCTGGCTTCTTCCGGGGCCTGGGTCTCACAAGGAAAGTGGTTTTGGACTCACTTGCTGTGCACTCACGCATGCACACCACACAATGCGTCCACCCTGAGGCATGGCTCTTTTAGCCGAAGCAGGAATTCCCTACAGAGTTGTTCCTTTGAGTTAGGTGGTTGGCTTATGGCCTGCAGGCACACCCAGGGCAAGGGTACTAGCCTCATAAACAAGAGGTGAGTTGAGAGCTGCCTTCCGCACCGGCCTGTTTCTCACTCCATTTCACGTATGGGACCCTTTCCCCGGTCTCTCCTACACGAGCACTATACAACTCCTGCGGCTTCAGGAACGGCAATGTTAGCTAAAGCGCAGTAACGCTACAGCATTGATTCTTGGTGTTAGTAGCCTGGGAGGCGAAGGAGCTGCAGCTGGGATTCTTGACAGGCTTGTTTCTTCGCAGTCAGTGTCGAGCACATAGCATTCCAAGCACACATGGAGCAGTAGTGTTAGCTTCAGGTAGCAAGAGCTGAGTCCAGAGGTGCCTTCTGCCCAGACCTATTTCTCTCTTGGTTTCACGTATGGAACCCGTTCCCCAGGCTCTCAGCCACGGTGCTCCGTGTAATGCTTCCTCCGTCTAGAGGTCGACGGTAGCTAAAGCACGGTTTCTCTACAGTGTTGTTTCTTCGAGTTAGAACACTAGCTGTTAGACTTCCATGCAAAAGTGGGGCTGCCGTGCTAGCGTGATGAAACACATGGGGAGTCGTGTTCTGCCTTCTGCTGGGGCCTGAGGCTCACTCACAAAAAGCTTTGGACTCCCTTGCAGGGCTCTCATGCACGCACACAACAAAATGCTTCCACCCTCAGGAGCGGCTCTTTTAGCTGAAGCATGGATTCTCCAGCGAGTTTTTCCTTCGAGTTAGGCGGTTTTCATGAAGCCTGCACACACACCCGGGGCAACGGTACTAGCCCCATAACCATGGTGTGAGTTGAGAGCTGCCTTCTCTCCGGCCTGTCTCTCCCTCGATTTTACGAAACGGAACCCGTCCCCAGGCTCTCAACCACCGTACACCCTAAACTGCTTCCTCCCACACAGAGGTCGTCGGTAGCTAAAGCACGGTTTCTCTTCAGTGTTGTTTCTCCGAGTTAGAACGCTTGCTATGAATGTCCACAATAGCCAAACTGTGGAAAGAGCCAAGATGTCCACCAACAGATGAATGGATAAAGAAGAGGGGGTATATATATATACAATGGAATATTATGCAGCCATCAAAAGGAATGAGATCTTGCCATCTGCAACGACGTGGATGGAACTGGAGGGTATCCTGCTGAGCGAAATAAGTCAAACAGA
This sequence comes from Halichoerus grypus, assembly GCF_964656455.1. NCBI lineage: Eukaryota > Metazoa > Chordata > Mammalia > Carnivora > Phocidae > Halichoerus > Halichoerus grypus. Next base: position 57,745,534 of record NC_135724.1, read on the forward strand.
GAAAGACATATATCATATGACCTCACTGATAGGAGGAATTCTTAATCTCAGGAAACAAACTGAGGGTTGCTGGAGTGGGGGCTGGGGTGGGAGGGATGGGATCACTGGGTGTTGGACACTGGGGAGGGTATGTGTTCTGGTAAGCGCTGTGAATTGTGCAAGACTGTTGAATCTCAGATCTGTACCTCTGAAACAAATAATGCAATATATGTTAAGAAAGAAAAAAAGAAGAAGAAGAATGTAGCAGGAGGGGAAGAATGAAGGGGGGAAAATCGGAGGGGGAGAAGAACCATGAGAGACGATGGACTCTGAAAAAGAAACTGAGGGTTCTAGAGGGGAGGGGGGTGGGAGGATGGCTTAGCCTGGTGATGGGTATTGAGCAGGGCACGTTCTGCATGAAGCACTGGGTGTTATGCACAAACAATGAGTCATGGAACACTATATCTAAAACTAATGATGTAATGTATGGGGATTAACATAACAATAAAAACATTTAAGAATAATAAAGAAAAAGAAAGCTTGCTATTAGACTTCCATGCAAAAGTGGGGCCGCAGTGCTAACTTCATGAAACAAGTGGGGAGGCGTGTCCTCCCTTCTCCCGGGGCCTGAGTCTCACACGGAAAATGGTTTGGGACTCCATTGCACTTCTCTCACGCAGGCACACAGCAAAATGCTTCCAACCTCAGGAATGCCTATGTTCGCGGAAGCAGGAATTCTCTACAGAGTTGTTCCTTCGACTTAGGTGCTTGGCTTTAGGCCTGCAGGCACACCCGGGGCAACTGCACTAGCCTCGTAAACAAGAGGTGAGTTGACAGCTGCCTGTCTCTCCCTCGATTTTACCTATGGAACCTGTCCCCAGGCCCTCACCCACAGTGCAGCGTAAACTGCTTTCTCACACAGAGAGGTCGACGGTAGCTAAAGCACGGTTTCTCTACTGTGCAGTTTCTTCGAGTTAGAACGCTAGCTATTAGACTTCCATGCAAATGTGGGGCTGCCGTGCTAGCTTGGTCAAACACATGGGGAGTCGTGTTCTGCCTTTCGCTGGGGCCTGAGTCTCACTCGCAAAAAGCTTTGGACTCCCTTGCAGTGCTCTCACGCACGCACACAACAAAATGCTGCCACCCTCAGGAGCAGCTCCTTCACCTGAAGCACAGGCTCTCAACCGAGTTTTTCCTTTGAGTTAGGTGGATTCATTTAAGCCTGCACACACACCCTGGGCACCGGTACTAGCCCCATAACCATAATGTGGGTTGAGAGCTGCCTTCTGTACTGGCCTGTCTCTCCCCGATATTACGATATTGAAACCGTCCCCAGGCTCTCAGCCACAGTACACCCTAAACTGCTTCGCCCACAGAGAGGTCGACGGTAGCTAAAGCAAGGTTTCTCTATTGTGTTGTTTCTTCGAGTTTGAAAGCTAGCTATTAGACTTCCATTCAAATGTGGGGCTGCAGTACTAGTGTCACGGAGCAAGTGGGGAGTCGTGTTCTGGCTTCTTCCGGGGCCTGGGTCTCACAAGGAAAGTGGTTTTGGACTCACTTGCTGTGCACTCACGCATGCACACCACACAATGCGTCCACCCTGAGGCATGGCTCTTTTAGCCGAAGCAGGAATTCCCTACAGAGTTGTTCCTTTGAGTTAGGTGGTTGGCTTATGGCCTGCAGGCACACCCAGGGCAAGGGTACTAGCCTCATAAACAAGAGGTGAGTTGAGAGCTGCCTTCCGCACCGGCCTGTTTCTCACTCCATTTCACGTATGGGACCCTTTCCCCGGTCTCTCCTACACGAGCACTATACAACTCCTGCGGCTTCAGGAACGGCAATGTTAGCTAAAGCGCAGTAACGCTACAGCATTGATTCTTGGTGTTAGTAGCCTGGGAGGCGAAGGAGCTGCAGCTGGGATTCTTGACAGGCTTGTTTCTTCGCAGTCAGTGTCGAGCACATAGCATTCCAAGCACACATGGAGCAGTCGTGTTAGCTTCAGGTAGCAAGAGCTGAGTCCAGAGGTGCCTTCTGCCCAGACCTATTTCTCTCTTGGTTTCACGTATGGAACCCGTTCCCCAGGCTCTCAGCCACGGTACTCCGTGTAATGCTTCCTCCGTCTAGAGGTCGACGGTAGCTAAAGCACGGTTTCTCTACAGTGTTGTTTCTTCGAGTTAGAACACTAGCTGTTAGACTTCCATGCAAAAGTGGGGCTGCCGTGCTAGCGTGATGAAACACATGGGGAGTCGTGTTCTGCCTTCTGCTGGGGCCTGAGGCTCACTCACAAAAAGCTTTGGACTCCCTTGCAGGGCTCTCATGCACGCACACAACAAAATGCTTCCACCCTCAGGAGCGGCTCTTTTAGCTGAAGCATGGATTCTCCAGCGAGTTTTTCCTTCGAGTTAGGCGGTTTTCATGAAGCCTGCACACACACCCGGGGCAACGGTACTAGCCCCATAACCATGGTGTGAGTTGAGAGCTGCCTTCTCTCCGGCCTGTCTCTCCCTCGATTTTCCGAAACGGAACCCGTCCCCAGGCTCTCAACCACCGTACACCCTAAACTGCTTCCTCCCACACAGAGGTCGTCGGTAGCTAAAGCACGGTTTCTCTTCAGTGTTGTTTCTCCGAGTTAGAACGCTTGCTATGAATGTCCACAATAGCCAAACTGTGGAAAGAGCCAAGATGTCCACCAACAGATGAATGGATAAAGAAGAGGGGGTATATATATATACAATGGAATATTATGCAGCTATCAAAAGGAATGAGATCTTGCCATCTGCAACGACGTGGATGGAACTGGAGGGTATCACGCTGAGCGAAATAAGTCAAACAGAGAAAGACATGTATCATATGACCTCACTGATAGGAGGAATTCTTAATCTCAGGAAACAAACTGAGGGTTGCTGGAGTGGGGGCTGGGGTGGGAGGGATGGGCTCACTGGGTGTTGGACACTGGGGAGGGTATGTGTTCTGGTAAGCGCTGTGAATTGTGCAAGACTGTTGAATCTCAGATCTGTACCTCTGAAACAAATAATGCAATATATGTTAAGAAAGAAAAAAAGAAGAAGAAGAATGTAGCAGGAGGGGAAGAATGAAGGGGGGAAAATCGGAGGGGGAGAAGAACCATGAGAGACGATGGACTCTGAAAAAGAAACTGAGGGTTCTAGAGGGGAGGGGGGTGGGAGGATGGCTTAGCCTGGTGATGGGTATTGAGCAGGGCACGTTCTGCATGGAGCACTGGGTGTTATGCACAAACAATGAATCATGGAACACTATATCTAAAACTAATGATGTAATGTATGGGGATTAACATAACAATAAAAACATTTAAGAATAATAAAGAAAAAGAAAGCTTGCTATTAGACTTCCATGCAAAAGTGGGGCCGCAGTGCTAACTTCATGAAACAAGTGGGGAGGCGTGTCCTCCCTTCTCCCGGGGCCTGAGTCTCACACGGAAAATGGTTTGGGACTCCATTGCACTTCTCTCACGCAGGCACACAGCAAAATGCTTCCAGCCTCAGGAATGCCTATGTTCGCGGAAGCAGGAATTCTCTACAGAGTTGTTCCTTCGACTTAGGTGCTTGGCTTTAGGCCTGCAGGCACACCCGGGGCAACTGCACTAGCCTCGTAAACAAGAGGTGAGTTGACAGCTGCCTGTCTCTCCCTCGATTTTACCTATGGAACCTGTCCCCAGGCCCTCACCCACAGTGCAGCGTAAACTGCTTTCTCACACAGAGAGGTCGACGGTAGCTAAAGCACGGTTTCTCTACTGTGTAGTTTCTTCGAGTTAGAACGCTACCTCTTAGACTTCCATGCAAATGTGGGGCTGCCGTGCTAGCTTGGTCAAACACATGGGGAGTCGTGTTCTGCCTTTCGCTGGGGCCTGAGTCTCACTCGCAAAAAGCTTTGGACTCCCTTGCAGTGCTCTCACGCACGCACACAACAAAATGCTGCCACCCTCAGGAGCAGCTCTTTTACCTGCAGCACAGGCTCTCAACCGAGTTCTTCCTTCGAGTTAGGTGGCTTCATTTAAGCCTGCACACACACCCTGGGCAACGGTACTAGCCCCATAACCATGATGTGGGTTGAGAGCTGCCTTCTGTAGCAGCCTGTCTCTCCCCCGATATTACGATATTGAAACCGTCCCCAGGCTCTCAGCCACAGTACACCCTAAACTGCTTCGCCCACAGAGAGGTCGACGGTAGCTAAAGCAGGGTTTCTCTACTGTGTTGTTTCTTCGAGTTTGAAAGCTAGCTATTAGACTTCCATTCAAATGTGGGGCTGCAGTACTAGTGTCACGGAGCAAGTGGGGAGTCGTGTTCTGGCTTCTTCCGGGGCCTGGGTCTCACAAGGAAAGTGGTTTTGGACTCACTTGCTGTGCACTCACGCATGCACACCACACAATGCGTCCACCCTGAGGCATGGCTCTTTTAGCCGAAGCAGGAATTCCCTACAGAGTTGTTCCTTTGAGTTGTTAGGTGGTTGGCTTATGGCCTGCAGGCACACCCAGGGCAAGGGTACTAGCCTCATAAACAAGAGGTGAGTTGAGAGCTGCCTTCCGCACCGGCCTGTTTCTCACTCCATTTCACGTATGGGACCCTTTCCCCGGTCTCTCCTACACGAGCACTATACAACTCCTGCGGCTTCAGGAACGGCAATGTTAGCTAAAGCGCAGTAACGCTACAGCATTGATTCTTGGTGTTAGTAGCCTGGGAGGCGAATGAGCTGGAGCTGGGATTCTTGACAGGCTTGTTTCTTCGCAGTCAGTGTCGAGCACATAGCATTCCAAGCACACATGGAGCAGTAGTGTTAGCTTCAGGTAGCAAGAGCTGAGTCCAGAGGTGCCTTCTGCCCAGACCTATTTCTCTCTTGGTTTCACGTATGGAACCCGTTCCCCAGGCTCTCAGCCACGGTGCTCCGTGTAATGCTTCCTCCGTCTAGAGGTCGACGGTAGCTAAAGCACGGTTTCTCTACAGTGTTGTTTCTTCGAGTTAGAACACTAGCTGTTAGACTTCCATGCAAAAGTGGGGCTGCCGTGCTAGCGTGATGAAACACATGGGGAGTCGTGTTCTGCCTTCTGCTGGGGCCTGAGGCTCACTCACAAAAAGCTTTGGAGTCCCTTGCAGGGCTCTCATGCACGCACGCAACAAAATGCTTCCACCCTCAGGAGCGGCTCTTTTAGCTGAAGCATGGATTCTCCCGCGAGTTTTTCCTTCGAGTTAGGCGGTTTTCATGAAGCCTGCACACACACCCGGGGCAACGGTACTAGCCCCATAACCGTGGTGTGAGTTGAGAGCTGCCTTCTCTCCGGCCTGTCTCTCCCTCGATTTTCCGAAACGGAACCCGTCCCCAGGCTCTCAACCACCGTACACCCTAAACTGCTTCCTCCCACACAGAGGTCGTCGGTAGCTAAAGCACGGTTTCTCTTCAGTGTTGTTTCTCCGAGTTAGAACGCTTGCTATGAATGTCCACAATAGCCAAACTGTGGAAAGAGCCAAGATGTCCACCAACAGATGAATGGATAAAGAAGAGGGGGTATATATATATACAATGGAATATTATGCAGCCATCAAAACGAATGAGATCTTGCCATCTGCAACGACGTGGATGGAACTGGAGGGTCTCATGCTGATCGAAATAAGTCAAACAGAGAAAGACATGTATCATATGACCTCACTGATAGGAGGAATTCTTAATCTCAGGAAACAAACTGAGGGTTGCTGGAGTGGGGGCTGGGGTGGGAGGGATGGGCTCACTGGGTGTTGGACACTGGGGAGGGTATGTGTTCTGGTAAGCGCTGTGAATTGTGCAAGACTGTTGAATGTCAGATCTGTACGTCTGAAACAAATAATGCAATATATGTTAAGAAAGAAAAAAAGAAGAAGAAGAATGTAGCAGGAGGGGAAGAATGAAGGGGGGAAAATCGGAGGGGGAGAAGAACCATGAGAGACGATGGACTCTGAAAAAGAAACTGAGGGTTCTAGGGGGGGGGGGTGGGAGGATGGCTTAGCCTGGTGATGGGTATTGAGCAGGGCACGTTCTGCATGGAGCACTGGGTGTTATGCACAAACAATGAATCATGGAACACTATATCTAAAACTAATGATGTAATGTATGGGGATTAACATAACAATAAAAACATTTAAGAATAATAAAGAAAAAGAAAGCTTGCTGTTAGACTTCCATGCAAAAGTGGGGCCGCAGTGCTAACTTCATGAAACAAGTGGGGAGGCGTGTCCTCCCTTCTCCCGGGGCCTGAGTCTCACACGGAAAATGGTTTGGGACTCCATTGCACTTCTCTCACGCAGGCACACAGCAAAATGCTTCCAGCCTCAGGAATGCCTATGTTCGCGGAAGCAGGAATTCTCTACACAGTTGTTCCTTCGACTTAGGTGCTTGGCTTTAGGCCTGCAGGCACACCCGGGGCAACTGCACTAGCCTCGTAAACAAGAGGTGAGTTGACAGCTGCCTGTCTCTCCCTCGATTTTACCTATGGAACCTGTCCCCAGGCCCTCACCCACAGTGCAGCGTAAACTGCTTTCTCACACAGAGAGGTCGACGGTAGCTAAAGCACGGTTTCTCTACTGTGTAGTTTCTTCGAGTTAGAACGCTACCTCTTAGACTTCCATGCAAATGTGGGGCTGCCGTGCTAGCTTGGTCAAACACATGGGGAGTCGTGTTCTGCCTTTCGCTGGGGCCTGAGTCTCACTCGCAAAAAGCTTTGGACTCCCTTGCAGTGCTCTCACGCACGCACACAACAAAATGCTGCCACCCTCAGGAGCAGCTCTTTTACCTGCAGCACAGGCTCTCAACCGAGTTCTTCCTTCGAGTTAGGTGGCTTCATTTAAGCCTGCACACACACCCTGGGCAACGGTACTAGCCCCATAACCATGATGTGGGTTGAGAGCTGCCTTCTGTAGCAGCCTGTCTCTCCCCCGATATTACGATATTGAAACCGTCCCCAGGCTCTCAGCCACAGTACACCCTAAACTGCTTCGCCCACAGAGAGGTCGACGGTAGCTAAAGCAGGGTTTCTCTACTGTGTTGTTTCTTCGAGTTTGAAAGCTAGCTATTAGACTTCCATTCAAATGTGGGGCTGCAGTACTAGTGTCACGGAGCAAGTGGGGAGTCGTGTTCTGGCTTCTTCCGGGGCCTGGGTCTCACAAGGAAAGTGGTTTTGGACTCACTTGCTGTGCACTCACGCATGCACACCACACAATGCGTCCACCCTGAGGCATGGCTCTTTTAGCCGAAGCAGGAATTCCCTACAGAGTTGTTCCTTTGAGTTGTTAGGTGGTTGGCTTATGGCCTGCAGGCACACCCAGGGCAAGGGTACTAGCCTCATAAACAAGAGGTGAGTTGAGAGCTGCCTTCCGCACCGGCCTGTTTCTCACTCCATTTCACGTATGGGACCCTTTCCCCGGTCTCTCCTACACGAGCACTATACAACTCCTGCGGCTTCAGGAACGGCAATGTTAGCTAAAGCGCAGTAACGCTACAGCATTGATTCTTGGTGTTAGTAGCCTGGGAGGCGAATGAGCTGGAGCTGGGATTCTTGACAGGCTTGTTTCTTCGCAGTCAGTGTCGAGCACATAGCATTCCAAGCACACATGGAGCAGTAGTGTTAGCTTCAGGTAGCAAGAGCTGAGTCCAGAGGTGCCTTCTGCCCAGACCTATTTCTCTCTTGGTTTCACGTATGGAACCCGTTCCCCAGGCTCTCAGCCACGGTGCTCCGTGTAATGCTTCCTCCGTCTAGAGGTCGACGGTAGCTAAAGCACGGTTTCTCTACAGTGTTGTTTCTTCGAGTTAGAACACTAGCTGTTAGACTTCCATGCAAAAGTGGGGCTGCCGTGCTAGCGTGATGAAACACATGGGGAGTCGTGTTCTGCCTTCTGCTGGGGCCTGAGGCTCACTCACAAAAAGCTTTGGAGTCCCTTGCAGGGCTCTCATGCACGCACGCAACAAAATGCTTCCACCCTCAGGAGCGGCTCTTTTAGCTGAAGCATGGATTCTCCCGCGAGTTTTTCCTTCGAGTTAGGCGGTTTTCATGAAGCCTGCACACACACCCGGGGCAACGGTACTAGCCCCATAACCGTGGTGTGAGTTGAGAGCTGCCTTCTCTCCGGCCTGTCTCTCCCTCGATTTTCCGAAACGGAACCCGTCCCCAGGCTCTCAACCACCGTACACCCTAAACTGCTTCCTCCCACACAGAGGTCGTCGGTAGCTAAAGCACGGTTTCTCTTCAGTGTTGTTTCTCCGAGTTAGAACGCTTGCTATGAATGTCCACAATAGCCAAACTGTGGAAAGAGCCAAGATGTCCACCAACAGATGAATGGATAAAGAAGAGGGGGTATATATATATACAATGGAATATTATGCAGCCATCAAAACGAATGAGATCTTGCCATCTGCAACGACGTGGATGGAACTGGAGGGTCTCATGCTGATCGAAATAAGTCAAACAGAGAAAGACATGTATCATATGACCTCACTGATAGGAGGAATTCTTAATCTCAGGAAACAAACTGAGGGTTGCTGGAGTGGGGGCTGGGGTGGGAGGGATGGGCTCACTGGGTGTTGGACACTGGGGAGGGTATGTGTTCTGGTAAGCGCTGTGAATTGTGCAAGACTGTTGAATGTCAGATCTGTACGTCTGAAACAAATAATGCAATATATGTTAAGAAAGAAAAAAAGAAGAAGAAGAATGTAGCAGGAGGGGAAGAATGAAGGGGGGAAAATCGGAGGGGGAGAAGAACCATGAGAGACGATGGACTCTGAAAAAGAAACTGAGGGTTCTAGGGGGGGGGGGTGGGAGGATGGCTTAGCCTGGTGATGGGTATTGAGCAGGGCACGTTCTGCATGGAGCACTGGGTGTTATGCACAAACAATGAATCATGGAACACTATATCTAAAACTAATGATGTAATGTATGGGGATTAACATAACAATAAAAACATTTAAGAATAATAAAGAAAAAGAAAGCTTGCTGTTAGACTTCCATGCAAAAGTGGGGCCGCAGTGCTAACTTCATGAAACAAGTGGGGAGGCGTGTCCTCCCTTCTCCCGGGGCCTGAGTCTCACACGGAAAATGGTTTGGGACTCCATTGCACTTCTCTCACGCAGGCACACAGCAAAATGCTTCCAGCCTCAGGAATGCCTATGTTCGCGGAAGCAGGAATTCTCTACACAGTTGTTCCTTCGACTTAGGTGCTTGGCTTTAGGCCTGCAGGCACACCCGGGGCAACTGCACTAGCCTCGTAAACAAGAGGTGAGTTGACAGCTGCCTGTCTCTCCCTCGATTTTACCTATGGAACCTGTCCCCAGGCCCTCACCCACAGTGCAGCGTAAACTGCTTTCTCACACAGAGAGGTCGACGGTAGCTAAAGCACGGTTTCTCTACTGTGTAGTTTCTTCGAGTTAGAACGCTACCTCTTAGACTTCCATGCAAATGTGGGGCTGCCGTGCTAGCTTGGTCAAACACATGGGGAGTCGTGTTCTGCCTTTCGCTGGGGCCTGAGTCTCACTCGCAAAAAGCTTTGGACTCCCTTGCAGTGCTCTCACGCACGCACACAACAAAATGCTGCCACCCTCAGGAGCAGCTCTTTTACCTGCAGCACAGGCTCTCAACCGAGTTCTTCCTTCGAGTTAGGTGGCTTCATTTAAGCCTGCACACACACCCTGGGCAACGGTACTAGCCCCATAACCATGATGTGGGTTGAGAGCTGCCTTCTGTAGCAGCCTGTCTCTCCCCCGATATTACGATATTGAAACCGTCCCCAGGCTCTCAGCCACAGTACACCGTAAACTGCTTCGCCCACAGAGAGGTCGACGGTAGCTAAAGCAGGGTTTCTCTACTGTGTTGTTTCTTCGAGTTTGAAAGCTAGCTATTAGACTTCCATTCAAATGTGGGGCTGCAGTACTAGTGTCACGGAGCAAGTGGGGAGTCGTGTTCTGGCTTCTTCCGGGGCCTGGGTCTCACAAGGAAAGTGGTTTTGGACTCACTTGCTGTGCACTCACGCATGCACACCACACAATGCGTCCACCCTGAGGCATGGCTCTTTTAGCCGAAGCAGGAATTCCCTACAGAGTTGTTCCTTTGAGTTAGGTGGTTGGCTTATGGCCTGCAGGCACACCCAGGGCAAGGGTACTAGCCTCATAAACAAGAGGTGAGTTGAGAGCTGCCTTCCGCACCGGCCTGTTTCTCACTCCATTTCACGTATGGGACCCTTTCCCCGGTCTCTCCTACACGAGCACTATACAACTCCTGCGGCTTCAGGAACGGCAATGTTAGCTAAAGCGCAGTAACGCTACAGCATTGATTCTTGGTGTTAGTAGCCTGGGAGGCGAATGAGCTGCAGCTGGGATTCTTGACAGGCTTGTTTCTTCGCAGTCAGTGTCGAGCACATAGCATTCCAAGCACACATGGAGCAGTAGTGTTAGCTTCAGGTAGCAAGAGCTGAGTCCAGAGGTGCCTTCTGCCCAGACCTATTTCTCTCTTGGTTTCACGTATGGAACCCGTTCCCCAGGCTCTCAGCCACGGTGCTCCGTGTAATGCTTCCTCCGTCTAGAGGTCGACGGTAGCTAAAGCACGGTTTCTCTACAGTGTTGTTTCTTCGAGTTAGAACACTAGCTGTTAGACTTCCATGCAAAAGTGGGGCTGCCGTGCTAGCGTGATGAAACACATGGGGAGTCGTGTTCTGCCTTCTGCTGGGGCCTGAGGCTCACTCACAAAAAGCTTTGGACTCCCTTGCAGGGCTCTCATGCACGCACGCAACAAAATGCTTCCACCCTCAGGAGCGGCTCTTTTAGCTGAAGCATGGATTCACCCGCGAGTTTTTCCTTCGAGTTAGGCGGTTTTCATGAAGCCTGCACACACACCCGGGGCAACGGTACTAACCCCATAACCGTGGTGTGAGTTGAGAGCTGCCTTCTCTCCGGCCTGTCTCTCCCTCGATTTTCCGAAACGGAACCCGTCCCCAGGCTCTCAACCACCGTACACCCTAAACTGCTTCCTCCCACACAGAGGTCGTCGGTAGCTAAAGCACGGTTTCTCTTCAGTGTTGTTTCTCCGAGTTAGAACGCTTGCTAAGAATGTCCACAATAGCCAAACTGTGGAAAGAGCCAAGATGTCCACCAACAGATGAATGGATAAAGAAGAGGGGGTATATATATATACAATGGAATATTATGCAGCCATCAAAACGAATGAGATCTTGCCATCTGCAACGACGTGGATGGAACTGGAGGGTCTCATGCTGAGCGAAATAAGTCAAACAGAGAAAGACATGTATCATATGACCTCACTGATAGGAGGAATTCTTAATCTCAGGAAACAAACTGAGGGTTGCTGGAGTGGGGGCTGGGGTGGGAGGGATGGGGTCACTGGGTGTTGGACACTGGGGAGGGTATGTGTTCTGGTAAGCGCTGTGAATTGTGCAAGACTGTTGAATCTCAGATCTGTACCTCTGAAACAAATAATGCAATATATGTTAAGAAAGAAAAAAAGAAGAAGAAGAATGTAGCAGGAGGGGAAGAATGAAGGGGGGAAAATCGGAGGGGGAGAAGAACCATGAGAGACGATGGACTCTGAAAAAGAAACTGAGGGTTCTAGAGGGGGGGGGTGGGAGGATGGCTTAGCCTGGTGATGGGTATTGAGCAGGGCACGTTCTGCATGGAGCACTGGGTGTTATGCACAAACAATGAATCATGGAACACTATATCTAAAACTAATGATGTAATGTATGGGGATTAACATAACAATAAAAACATTTAAGAATAATAAAGAAAAAGAAAGCTTGCTGTTAGACTTCCATGCAAAAGTGGGGCCGCAGTGCTAACTTCATGAAACAAGTGGGGAGGCGTGTCCTCCCTTCTCCCGGGGCCTGAGTCTCACACGGAAAATGGTTTGGGACTCCATTGCACTTCTCTCACGCAGGCACACAGCAAAATGCTTCCAGCCTCAGGAATGCCTATGTTCGCGGAAGCAGGAATTCTCTACACAGTTGTTCCTTCGACTTAGGTGCTTGGCTTTAGGCCTGCAGGCACACCCGGGGCAACTGCACTAGCCTCGTAAACAAGAGGTGAGTTGACAGCTGCCTGTCTCTCCCTCGATTTTACCTATGGAACCTGTCCCCAGGCCCTCACCCACAGTGCAGCGTAAACTGCTTTCTCACACAGAGAGGTCGACGGTAGCTAAAGCACGGTTTCTCTACTGTGTAGTTTCTTCGAGTTAGAACGCTACCTCTTAGACTTCCATGCAAATGTGGGGCTGCCGTGCTAGCTTGGTCAAACACATGGGGAGTCGTGTTCTGCCTTTCGCTGGGGCCTGAGTCTCACTCGCAAAAAGCTTTGGACTCCCTTGCAGTGCTCTCACGCACGCACACAACAAAATGCTGCCACCCTCAGGAGCAGCTCTTTTACCTGCAGCACAGGCTCTCAACCGAGTTCTTCCTTCGAGTTAGGTGGCTTCATTTAAGCCTGCACACACACCCTGGGCAACGGTACTAGCCCCATAACCATGATGTGGGTTGAGAGCTGCCTTCTGTACCAGCCTGTCTCTCCCCCGATATTACGATATTGAAACCGTCCCCAGGCTCTCAGCCACAGTACACCCTAAACTGCTTCGCCCACAGAGAGGTCGACGGTAGCTAAAGCAGGGTTTCTCTACTGTGTTGTTTCTTCGAGTTTGAAAGCTAGCTATTAGACTTCCATTCAAATGTGGGGCTGCAGTACTAGTGTCACGGAGCAAGTGGGGAGTCGTGTTCTGGCTTCTTCCGGGGCCTGGGTCTCACAAGGAAAGTGGTTTTGGACTCACTTGCTGTGCACTCACGCATGCACACCACACAATGCGTCCACCCTGAGGCATGGCTCTTTTAGCCGAAGCAGGAATTCCCTACAGAGTTGTTCCTTTGAGTTAGGTGGTTGGCTTATGGCCTGCAGGCACACCCAGGGCAAGGGTACTAGCCTCATAAACAAGAGGTGAGTTGAGAGCTGCCTTCCGCACCGGCCTGTTTCTCACTCCATTTCACGTATGGGACCCTTTCCCCAGTCTCTCCTACACGAGCACTATACAACTCCTGCGGCTTCAGGAACGGCAATGTTAGCTAAAGCGCAGTAACGCTACAGCGTTGATTCTTGGTGTTAGTAGCCTGGGAGGCGAATGAGCTGCAGCTGGGATTCTTGACAGGCTTGTTTCTTCGCAGTCAGTGTCGAGCACATAGCATTCCAAGCACACATGGAGCAGTAGTGTTAGCTTCAGGTAGCAAGAGCTGAGTCCAGAGGTGCCTTCTGCCCAGACCTATTTCTCTCTTGGTTTCACGTATGGAACCCGTTCCCCAGGCTCTCAGCCACGGTACTCCGTGTAATGCTTCCTCCGTCTAGAGGTCGACGGTAGCTAAAGCACGGTTTCTCTACAGTGTTGTTTCTTCGAGTTAGAACACTAGCTGTTAGACTTCCATGCAAAAGTGGGGCTGCCGTGCTAGCGTGATGAAACACATGGGGAGTCGTGTTCTGCCTTCTGCTGGGGCCTGAGGCTCACTCACAAAAAGCTTTGGACTCCCTTGCAGGGCTCTCATGCACGCACACAACAAAATGCTTCCACCCTCAGGAGCGGCTCTTTTAGCTGAAGCATGGATTCTCCAGCGAGTTTTTCCTTCGAGTTAGGCGGTTTTCATGAAGCCTGCACACACACCCGGGGCAACGGTACTAGCCCCATAAGCATGGTGTGAGTTGAGAGCTCCGGCCTGTCTCTCCCTCGATTTTCCGAAACGGAACCCGTCCCCAGGCTCTCAACCACCGTACACCCTAAACTGCTTCCTCCCACACAGAGGTCGTCGGTAGCTAAAGCACGGTTTCTCTTCAGTGTTGTTTCTCCGAGTTAGAACGCTTGCTAGGAATGTCCACAATAGCCAAACAGTGGAAAGAGCCAAGATGTCCACCAACAGATGAATGGATAAAGAAGAGGGGGTATATATATATACAATGGAATATTATGCAGCCATCAAAACGAATGAGATCTTGCCATCTGCAACGACGTGGATGGAACTGGAGGGTATCCTGCTGAGCGAAATAAGTCAAACAGAGAAAGACATGTATCATATGACCTCACTGATAGGAGGAATTCTTAATCTCAGGAAACAAACTGAGGGTTGCTGGAGTGGGGGCTGGGGTGGGAGGGATGGGCTCACTGGGTGTTGGACACTGGGGAGGGTATGTGTTCTGGTAAGCGCTGTGAATTGTGCAAGACTGTTGAATGTCAGATCTGTACCTCTGAAACAAATAATGCAATATATGTTAAGAAAGAAAAAAAGAAGAAGAAGAATGTAGCAGGAGGGGAAGAATGAAGGGGGGAAAATCGGAGGGGGAGAAGAACCATGAGAGACGATGGACTCTGAAAAACAAACTGAGGGTTCTAGAGGGGAGGGGGGTGGGAGGATGGCTTAGCCTGGTGATGGGTATTGAGCAGGGCACGTTCTGCATGGAGCACTGGGTGTTATGCACAAACAATGAATCATGGAACACTATATCTAAAACTAATGATGTAATGTATGGGGATTAACATAACAATAAAAACATTTAAGAATAATAAAGAAAAAGAAAGCTTGCTGTTAGACTTCCATGCAAAAGTGGGGCCGCAGTGCTAACTTCATGAAACAAGTGGGGAGGCGTGTCCTCCCTTCTCCCGGGGCCTGAGTCTCACACGGAAAATGGTTTGGGACTCCATTGCACTTCTCTCACGCAGGCACACAGCAAAATGCTTCCAGCCTCAGGAATGCCTATGTTCGCGGAAGCAGGAATTCTCTACAGAGTTGTTCCTTCGACTTAGGTGCTTGGCTTTAGGCCTGCAGGCACACCCGGGGCAACTGCACTAGCCTCGTAAACAAGAGGTGAGTTGACAGCTGCCTGTCTCTCCCTCGATTTTACCTATGGAATCTGTCCCCAGGACCTCACCCACAGTGCAGTGTAAACTGCCTTCTCACACAGAGAGGTCGACGGTAGCTAAAGCAAGGTTTCTCTACTGTGTAGTTTCTTCGAGTTAGAACGCTAGCTATTAGACTTCCATGCAAATGTGGGGCTGCCGTGCTAGCTTGGTCAAACACATGGGTAGTCGTGTTCTGCCTTTCGCTGGGGCCTGAGTCTCACTCGCAAAAAGCTTTGGACTCCCTTGCAGTGCTCTCACGCACGCACACAACAAAATGCTGCCACCCTCAGGAGCAGCTCTTTTACCTGAAGCACAGGCTCTCAACCGAGTTTTTCCTTTGAGTTAGGTGGATTCATTTAAGCCTGCACACACACCCTGGGCACCGGTACTAGCCCCATAACCATGATGTGGGTTAAGAGCTGCCTTCTGTACTGGCCTGTCTCTCCCCGATATTACGATATTGAAACCGTCCCCAGGCTCTCAGCCACAGTACACCCTAAACTGCTTCGCCCACAGAGAGGTCGACGGTAGCTAAAGCACGGTTTCTCCACTGTGTAGTTTCTTCGAGTTAGAACGCTAGCTATTAGACTTCCATGCAAATGTGGGGCTGCCGTGCTAGCTTGGTTAAACACATGGGGAGTCGTGTTCTGCCTTTCGCTGGGGCCTGAGTCTCACTCGCAAAAAGCTTTGGACTCCCTTGCAGTGCTCTCACGCACGCACACAACAAAATGCTGCCACCCTCAGGAGCAGCTCTTTTACCTGCAGCACACGCTCTCAACCGAGTTCTTCCTTCGAGTTAGGTGGCTTCATTTAAGCCTGCACACACACCCTGGGCAACGGTACTAGCCCCAAAACCATGATGTGGGTTGAGAGCTGCCTTCTGTACCAGCCTGTCTCTCCCCTGATATTACGATATTGAAACCGTCCCCAGGCTCTCAGCCACAGTACACCCTAAACTGCTTTGCCCACAGAGAGGTCGACGGTAGCTAAAGCAGGGTTTCTCTACTGTGTTGTTTCTTCGAGTTTGAAAGCTAGCTATTAGACTTCCATTCAAATGTGGGGCTGCAGTACTAGTGTCACGCAGCAAGTGGGGAGTCGTGTTCTGGCTTCTTCCGGGGCCTGGGTCTCACAAGGAAAGTGGTTTTGGACTCACTTGCTGTGCACTCACGCATGCACACCACACAATGCGTCCACCCTGAGGCATGGCTCTTTTAGCCGAAGCAGGAATTCCCTACAGAGTTGTTCCTTTGAGTTAGGTGGTTGGCTTATGGCCTGCAGGCACACCCAGGGCAAGGGTACTAGCCTCATAAACAAGAGGTGAGTTGAGAGCTGCCTTCCGCACCGGCCTGTTTCTCACTCCATTTCACGTATGGGACCCTTTCCCCGGTCTCTCCTACACGAGCACTATACAACTCCTGCGGCTTCAGGAACGGCAATGTTAGCTAAAGCGCAGTAACGCTACAGCATTGATTCTTGGTGTTAGTAGCCTGGGAGGCGAAGGAGCTGCAGCTGGGATTCTTGACAGGCTTGTTTCTTCCCAGTCAGTGTCGAGCACATAGCATTCCAAGCACACATGGAGCAGTCGTGTTAGCTTCAGGTAGCAAGAGCTGAGTCCAGAGGTGCCTTCTGCCCAGACCTATTTCTCTCTTGGTTTCACGTATGGAACCCGTTCCCCAGGCTCTCAGCCACGGTGCTCCGTGTAATGCTTCCTCCGTCTAGAGGTCGACGGTAGCTAAAGCACGGTTTCCCTACAGTGTTGTTTCTTCGAGTTAGAACACTAGCTGTTAGACTTCCATGCAAAAGTGGGGCTGCCGTGCTAGCGTGATGAAACACATGGGGAGTCGTGTTCTGCCTTCTGCTGGGGCCTGAGGCTCACTCACAAAAAGCTTTGGACTCCCTTGCAGGGCTCTCATGCACGCACACAACAAAATGCTTCCACCCTCAGGAGCGGCTCTTTTAGCTGAAGCATGGATTCTCCAGCGAGTTTTTCCTTCGAGTTAGGCGGTTTTCATGAAGCCTGCACACACACCCGGGGCAACGGTACTAGCCCCATAACCATGGTGTGAGTTGAGAGCTGCCTTCTCTCCGGCCTGTCTCTCCCTCGATTTTCCGAAACGGAACCCGTCCCCAGGCTCTCAACCACCATACACCCTAAACTGCTTCCTCCCACACAGAGGTCGTCGGTAGCTAAAGCACGGTTTCTCTTCAGTGTTGTTTCTCCGAGTTAGAACGCTTGCTATGAATGTCCACAATAGCCAAACTGTGGAAAGAGCCAAGATGTCCACCAACAGATGAATGGATAAAGAAGAGGGGGTATATATATATACAATGGAATATTATGCAGCCATCAAAACGAATGAGATCTTGCCATCTGCAACGACGTGGATGGAACTGGAGGGTATCCTGCTGAGCGAAATAAGTCAAACAGAGAAAGACAGGTATCATATGACCTCACTGATAGGAGGAATTCTTAATCTCAGGAAACAAACTGAGGGTTGCTGGAGTGGGGGCTGGATGGGAGGGATGGGGTCACTGGGTGTTGGACACTGGGGAGGGTATGTGTTCTGGTAAGCGCTGTGAATTGTGCAAGACTGTTGAATCTCAGATCTGTACCTCTGAAACAAATAATGCAATATATGTTAAGAAAGAAAAAAAGAAGAATAAGAATGTAGCAGGAGGGGAAGAATGAAGGGGGGAAAATCGGAGGGGGAGAAGAACCATGAGAGACGATGGACTCTGAAAAACAAACTGAGCGTTCTAGAGGGGAGGGGGGTGGGAGGATGGCTTAGCCTGGTGATGGGTATTGAGCAGGGCACGTTCTGCATGGAGCACTGGGTGTTATGCACAAACAATGAATCATGGAACACTATATCTAAAACTAATGATGTAATGTATGGGGATTAACATAACAATAAAAACATTTAAGAATAATAAAGAAAAAGAAAGCTTGCTGTTAGACTTCCATGCAAAAGTGGGGCCGCAGTGCTAACTTCATGAAACAAGTGGGGAGGCGTGTCCTCCCTTCTCCCGGGGCCTGAGTCTCACACGGAAAATGGTTTGGGACTCCATTGCACTTCTCTCACGCAGGCACACAGCAAAATGCTTCCAGCCTCAGGAATGCCTATGTTCGCGGAAGCAGGAATTCTCTACAGAGTTGTTCCTTCGACTTAGGTGCTTGGCTTTAGGCCTGCAGGCACACCCGGGGCAACTGCACTAGCCTCGTAAACAGGAGGTGAGTTGACAGCTGCCTGTCTCTCCCTCGATTTTACCTATGGAACCTGTCCCCAGGCCCTCACCCACAGTGCAGCGTAAACTGCTTTCTCACACAGAGAGGTCGACGGTAGCTAAAGCACGGTTTCTCTACTGTGTAGTTTCTTCGAGTTAGAACGCTAGCTCTTAGACTTCCATGCAAATGTGGGGCTGCCGTGCTAGCTTGGTCAAACACATGGGGAGTCGTGTTCTGCCTTTCGCTGGGGCCTGAGTCTCACTCGCAAAAAGCTTTGGACTCCCTTGCAGTGCTCTCACGCACGCACACAACAAAATGCTGCCACCCTCAGGAGCAGCTCTTTTACCTGCAGCACAGGCTCTCAACCGAGTTCTTCCTTCGAGTTAGGTGGCTTCATTTAAGCCTGCACACACACCCTGGGCAACGGTACTAGCCCCATAACCATGATGTGGGTTGAGAGCTGCCTTCTGTACCAGCCTGTCTCTCCCCCGATATTACGATATTGAAACCGTCCCCAGGCTCTCAGCCACAGTACACCCTAAACTGCTTCGCCCACAGAGAGGTCGACGGTAGCTAAAGCAGGGTTTCTCTACTGTGTTGTTTCTTCGAGTTTGAAAGCTAGCTATTAGACTTCCATTCAAATGTGGGGCTGCAGTACTAGTGTCACGGAGCAAGTGGGGAGTCGTGTTCTGGCTTCTTCCGGGGCCTGGGTCTCACAAGGAAAGTGGTTTTGGACTCACTTGCTGTGCACTCACGCATGCACACCACACAATGCGTCCACCCTGAGGCATGGCTCTTTTAGCCGAAGCAGGAATTCCCTACAGAGTTGTTCCTTTGAGTTGTTAGGTGGTTGGCTTATGGCCTGCAGGCACACCCAGGGCAAGGGTACTAGCCTCATAAACAAGAGGTGAGTTGAGAGCTGCCTTCCGCACCGGCCTGTTTCTCACTCCATTTCACGTATGGGACCCTTTCCCCGGTCTCTCCTACACGAGCACTATACAACTCCTGCGGCTTCAGGAACGGCAATGTTAGCTAAAGCGCAGTAACGCTACAGCATTGATTCTTGGTGTTAGTAGCCTGGGAGGCGAAGGAGCTGCAGCTGGGATTCTTGACAGGCTTGTTTCTTCGCAGTCAGTGTCGAGCACATAGCATTCCAAGCACACATGGAGCAGTAGTGTTAGCTTCAGGTAGCAAGAGCTGAGTCCAGAGGTGCCTTCTGCCCAGACCTATTTCTCTCTTGGTTTCACGTATGGAACCCGTTCCCCAGGCTCTCAGCCACGGTGCTCCGTGTAATGCTTCCTCCGTCTAGAGGTCGACGGTAGCTAAAGCACGGTTTCTCTACAGTGTTGTTTCTTCGAGTTAGAACACTAGCTGTTAGACTTCCATGCAAAAGTGGGGCTGCCGTGCTAGCGTGATGAAACACATGGGGAGTCGTGTTCTGCCTTCTGCTGGGGCCTGAGGCTCACTCACAAAAAGCTTTGGACTCCCTTGCAGGGCTCTCATGCACGCACGCAACAAAATGCTTCCACCCTCAGGAGCGGCTCTTTTAGCTGAAGCATGGATTCTCCCGCGAGTTTTTCCTTCGAGTTAGGCGGTTTTCATGAAGCCTGCACACACACCCGGGGCAACGGTACTAGCCCCATAACCGTGGTGTGAGTTGAGAGCTGCCTTCTCTCCGGCCTGTCTCTCCCTCGATTTTCCGAAACGGAACCCGTCCCCAGGCTCTCAACCACCGTACACCCTAAACTGCTTCCTCCCACACAGAGGTCGTCGGTAGCTAAAGCACGGTTTCTCTTCAGTGTTGTTTCTCCGAGTTAGAACGCTTGCTATGAATGTCCACAATAGCCAAACTGTGGAAAGAGCCAAGATGTCCACCAACAGATGAATGGATAAAGAAGAGGGGGTATATATATATACAATGGAATATTATGCAGCCATCAAAACGAATGAGATCTTGCCATCTGCAACGACGTGGATGGAACTGGAGGGTCTCATGCTGAGCGAAATAAGTCAAACAGAGAAAGACATATATCATATGACCTCACTGATAGGAGGAATTCTTAATCTCAGGAAACAAACTGAGGGTTGCTGGAGTGGGGGCTGGGGTGGGAGGGATGGGCTCACTGGGTGTTGGACACTGGGGAGGGTATGTGTTCTGGTAAGCGCTGTGAATTGTGCAAGACTGTTGAATCTCAGATCTGTACCTCTGAAACAAATAATGCAATATATGTTAAGAAAGAAAAAAAGAAGAAGAAGAATGTAGCAGGAGGGGAAGAATGAAGGGGGGAAAATCGGAGGGGGAGAAGAACCATGAGAGACGATGGACTCTGAAAAAGAAACTGAGGGTTCTAGAGGGGGGGGGTGGGAGGATGGCTTAGCCTGGTGATGGGTATTGAGCAGGGCACGTTCTGCATGGAGCACTGGGTGTTATGCACAAACAATGAATCATGGAACACTATATCTAAAACTAATGATGTAATGTATGGGGATTAACATAACAATAAAAACATTTAAGAATAATAAAGAAAAAGAAAGCTTGCTGTTAGACTTCCATGCAAAAGTGGGGCCGCAGTGCTAACTTCATGAAACAAGTGGGGAGGCGTGTCCTCCCTTCTCCCGGGGCCTGAGTCTCACACGGAAAATGGTTTGGGACTCCATTGCACTTCTCTCACGCAGGCACACAGCAAAATGCTTCCAGCCTCAGGAATGCCTATGTTCGCGGAAGCAGGAATTCTCTACACAGTTGTTCCTTCGACTTAGGTGCTTGGCTTTAGGCCTGCAGGCACACCCGGGGCAACTGCACTAGCCTCGTAAACAAGAGGTGAGTTGACAGCTGCCTGTCTCTCCCTCGATTTGACCTATGGAACCTGTCCCCAGGCCCTCACCCACAGTGCAGCGTAAACTGCTTTCTCACACAGAGAGGTCGACGGTAGCTAAAGCACGGTTTCTCTACTGTGTAGTTTCTTCGAGTTAGAACGCTAGCTCTTAGACTTCCATGCAAATGTGGGGCTGCCGTGCTAGCTTGGTCAAACACATGGGGAGTCGTGTTCTGCCTTTCGCTGGGGCCTGAGTCTCACTCGCAAAAAGCTTTGGACTCCCTTGCAGTGCTCTCACGCACGCACACAACAAAATGCTGCCACCCTCAGGAGCAGCTCTTTTACCTGCAGCACAGGCTCTCAACCGAGTTCTTCCTTCGAGTTAGGTGGCTTCATTTAAGCCTGCACACACACCCTGGGCAACGGTACTAGCCCCATAACCATGATGTGGGTTGAGAGCTGCCTTCTGTAGCAGCCTGTCTCTCCCCCGATATTACGATATTGAAACCGTCCCCAGGCTCTCAGCCACAGTACACCCTAAACTGCTTCGCCCACAGAGAGGTCGACGGTAGCTAAAGCACGGTTTCTCTACTGTGTTGTTTCTTCGAGTTTGAAAGCTAGCTATTAGACTTCCATTCAAATGTGGGGCTGCAGTACTACTGTCACGGAGCAAGTGGGGAGTCGTGTTCTGGCTTCTTCCGGGGCCTGGGTCTCACAAGGAAAGTGGTTTTGGACTCACTTGCTGTGCACTCACGCATGCACACCACACAATGCGTCCACCCTGAGGCATGGCTCTTTTAGCCGAAGCAGGAATTCCCTACAGAGTTGTTCCTTTGAGTTAGGTGGTTGGCTTATGGCCTGCAGGCACACCCAGGGCAAGGGTACTAGCCTCATAAACAAGAGGTGAGTTGAGAGCTGCCTTCCGCACCGGCCTGTTTCTCACTCCATTTCACGTATGGGACCCTTTCCCCGGTCTCTCCTACACGAGCACTATACAACTCCTGCGGCTTCAGGAACGGCAATGTTAGCTAAAGCGCAGTAACGCTACAGCATTGATTCTTGGTGTTAGTAGCCTGGGAGGCGAAGGAGCTGCAGCTGGGATTCTTGACAGGCTTGTTTCTTCGCAGTCAGTGTCGAGCACATAGCATTCCAAGCACACATGGAGCAGTAGTGTTAGCTTCAGGTAGCAAGAGCTGAGTCCAGAGGTGCCTTCTGCCCAGACCTATTTCTCTCTTGGTTTCACGTATGGAACCCGTTCCCCAGGCTCTCAGCCACGGTGCTCCGTGTAATGCTTCCTCCGTCTAGAGGTCGACGGTAGCTAAAGCACGGTTTCTCTACAGTGTTGTTTCTTCGAGTTAGAACACTAGCTGTTAGACTTCCATGCAAAAGTGGGGCTGCCGTGCTAGCGTGATGAAACACATGGGGAGTCGTGTTCTGCCTTCTGCTGGGGCCTGAGGCTCACTCACAAAAAGCTTTGGACTCCCTTGCAGGGCTCTCATGCACGCACACAACAAAATGCTTCCACCCTCAGGAGCGGCTCTTTTAGCTGAAGCATGGATTCTCCAGCGAGTTTTTCCTTCGAGTTAGGCGGTTTTCATGAAGCCTGCACACACACCCGGGGCAACGGTACTAGCCCCATAACCATGGTGTGAGTTGAGAGCTGCCTTCTCTCCGGCCTGTCTCTCCCTCGATTTTACGAAACGGAACCCGTCCCCAGGCTCTCAACCACCGTACACCCTAAACTGCTTCCTCCCACACAGAGGTCGTCGGTAGCTAAAGCACGGTTTCTCTTCAGTGTTGTTTCTCCGAGTTAGAACGCTTGCTATGAATGTCCACAATAGCCAAACTGTGGAAAGAGCCAAGATGTCCACCAACAGATGAATGGATAAAGAAGAGGGGGTATATATATATACAATGGAATATTATGCAGCCATCAAAAGGAATGAGATCTTGCCATCTGCAACGACGTGGATGGAACTGGAGGGTATCCTGCTGAGCGAAATAAGTCAAACAGAGAAAGACATATATCATATGACCTCACTGATAGGAGGAATTCTTAATCTCAGGAAACAAACTGAGGGTTGCTGGAGTGGGGGCTGGGGTGGGAGGGATGGGATCACTGGGTGTTGGACACTGGGGAGGGTATGTGTTCTGGTAAGCGCTGTGAATTGTGCAAGACTGTTGAATCTCAGATCTGTACCTCTGAAACAAATAATGCAATATATGTTAAGAAAGAAAAAAAGAAGAAGAAGAATGTAGCAGGAGGGGAAGAATGAAGGGGGGAAAATCGGAGGGGGAGAAGAACCATGAGAGACGATGGACTCTGAAAAAGAAACTGAGGGTTCTAGAGGGGAGGGGGGTGGGAGGATGGCTTAGCCTGGTGATGGGTATTGAGCAGGGCACGTTCTGCATGAAGCACTGGGTGTTATGCACAAACAATGAGTCATGGAACACTATATCTAAAACTAATGATGTAATGTATGGGGATTAACATAACAATAAAAACATTTAAGAATAATAAAGAAAAAGAAAGCTTGCTATTAGACTTCCATGCAAAAGTGGGGCCGCAGTGCTAACTTCATGAAACAAGTGGGGAGGCGTGTCCTCCCTTCTCCCGGGGCCTGAGTCTCACACGGAAAATGGTTTGGGACTCCATTGCACTTCTCTCACGCAGGCACACAGCAAAATGCTTCCAACCTCAGGAATGCCTATGTTCGCGGAAGCAGGAATTCTCTACAGAGTTGTTCCTTCGACTTAGGTGCTTGGCTTTAGGCCTGCAGGCACACCCGGGGCAACTGCACTAGCCTCGTAAACAAGAGGTGAGTTGACAGCTGCCTGTCTCTCCCTCGATTTTACCTATGGAACCTGTCCCCAGGCCCTCACCCACAGTGCAGCGTAAACTGCTTTCTCACACAGAGAGGTCGACGGTAGCTAAAGCACGGTTTCTCTACTGTGCAGTTTCTTCGAGTTAGAACGCTAGCTATTAGACTTCCATGCAAATGTGGGGCTGCCGTGCTAGCTTGGTCAAACACATGGGGAGTCGTGTTCTGCCTTTCGCTGGGGCCTGAGTCTCACTCGCAAAAAGCTTTGGACTCCCTTGCAGTGCTCTCACGCACGCACACAACAAAATGCTGCCACCCTCAGGAGCAGCTCCTTCACCTGAAGCACAGGCTCTCAACCGAGTTTTTCCTTTGAGTTAGGTGGATTCATTTAAGCCTGCACACACACCCTGGGCACCGGTACTAGCCCCATAACCATAATGTGGGTTGAGAGCTGCCTTCTGTACTGGCCTGTCTCTCCCCGATATTACGATATTGAAACCGTCCCCAGGCTCTCAGCCACAGTACACCCTAAACTGCTTCGCCCACAGAGAGGTCGACGGTAGCTAAAGCAAGGTTTCTCTATTGTGTTGTTTCTTCGAGTTTGAAAGCTAGCTATTAGACTTCCATTCAAATGTGGGGCTGCAGTACTAGTGTCACGGAGCAAGTGGGGAGTCGTGTTCTGGCTTCTTCCGGGGCCTGGGTCTCACAAGGAAAGTGGTTTTGGACTCACTTGCTGTGCACTCACGCATGCACACCACACAATGCGTCCACCCTGAGGCATGGCTCTTTTAGCCGAAGCAGGAATTCCCTACAGAGTTGTTCCTTTGAGTTAGGTGGTTGGCTTATGGCCTGCAGGCACACCCAGGGCAAGGGTACTAGCCTCATAAACAAGAGGTGAGTTGAGAGCTGCCTTCCGCACCGGCCTGTTTCTCACTCCATTTCACGTATGGGACCCTTTCCCCGGTCTCTCCTACACGAGCACTATACAACTCCTGCGGCTTCAGGAACGGCAATGTTAGCTAAAGCGCAGTAACGCTACAGCATTGATTCTTGGTGTTAGTAGCCTGGGAGGCGAATGAGCTGCAGCTGGGATTCTTGACAGGCTTGTTTCTTCGCAGTCAGTGTCGAGCACATAGCATTCCAAGCACACATGGAGCAGTCGTGTTAGCTTCAGGTAGCAAGAGCTGAGTCCAGAGGTGCCTTCTGCCCAGACCTATTTCTCTCTTGGTTTCACGTATGGAACCCGTTCCCCAGGCTCTCAGCCACGGTACTCCGTGTAATGCTTCCTCCGTCTAGAGGTCGACGGTAGCTAAAGCACGGTTTCTCTACAGTGTTGTTTCTTCGAGTTAGAACACTAGCTGTTAGACTTCCATGCAAAAGTGGGGCTGCCGTGCTAGCGTGATGAAACACATGGGGAGTCGTGTTCTGCCTTCTGCTGGGGCCTGAGGCTCACTCACAAAAAGCTTTGGACTCCCTTGCAGGGCTCTCATGCACGCACACAACAAAATGCTTCCACCCTCAGGAGCGGCTCTTTTAGCTGAAGCATGGATTCTCCAGCGAGTTTTTCCTTCGAGTTAGGCGGTTTTCATGAAGCCTGCACACACACCCGGGGCAACGGTACTAGCCCCATAACCATGGTGTGAGTTGAGAGCTGCCTTCTCTCCGGCCTGTCTCTCCCTCGATTTTCCGAAACGGAACCCGTCCCCAGGCTCTCAACCACCGTACACCCTAAACTGCTTCCTCCCACACAGAGGTCGTCGGTAGCTAAAGCACGGTTTCTCTTCAGTGTTGTTTCTCCGAGTTAGAACGCTTGCTATGAATGTCCACAATAGCCAAACTGTGGAAAGAGCCAAGATGTCCACCAACAGATGAATGGATAAAGAAGAGGGGGTATATATATATACAATGGAATATTATGCAGCTATCAAAAGGAATGAGATCTTGCCATCTGCAACGACGTGGATGGAACTGGAGGGTATCACGCTGAGCGAAATAAGTCAAACAGAGAAAGACATGTATCATATGACCTCACTGATAGGAGGAATTCTTAATCTCAGGAAACAAACTGAGGGTTGCTGGAGTGGGGGCTGGGGTGGGAGGGATGGGATCACTGGGTGTTGGACACTGGGGAGGGTATGTGTTCTGGTAAGCGCTGTGAATTGTGCAAGACTGTTGAATCTCAGATCTGTACCTCTGAAACAAATAATGCAATATATGTTAAGAAAGAAAAAAAGAAGAAGAAGAATGTAGCAGGAGGGGAAGAATGAAGGGGGGAAAATCGGAGGGGGAGAAGAACCATGAGAGACGATGGACTCTGAAAAAGAAACTGAGGGTTCTAGAGGGGAGGGGGGTGGGAGGATGGCTTAGCCTGGTGATGGGTATTGAGCAGGGCACGTTCTGCATGGAGCACTGGGTGTTATGCACAAACAATGAATCATGGAACACTATATCTAAAACTAATGATGTAATGTATGGGGATTAACATAACAATAAAAACATTTAAGAATAATAAAGAAAAAGAAAGCTTGCTATTAGACTTCCATGCAAAAGTGGGGCCGCAGTGCTAACTTCATGAAACAAGTGGGGAGGCGTGTCCTCCCTTCTCCCGGGGCCTGAGTCTCACACGGAAAATGGTTTGGGACTCCATTGCACTTCTCTCACGCAGGCACACAGCAAAATGCTTCCAGCCTCAGGAATGCCTATGTTCGCGGAAGCAGGAATTCTCTACAGAGTTGTTCCTTCGACTTAGGTGCTTGGCTTTAGGCCTGCAGGCACACCCGGGGCAACTGCACTAGCCTCGTAAACAAGAGGTGAGTTGACAGCTGCCTGTCTCTCCCTCGATTTTACCTATGGAACCTGTCCCCAGGCCCTCACCCACAGTGCAGCGTAAACTGCTTTCTCACACAGAGAGGTCGACGGTAGCTAAAGCACGGTTTCTCTACTGTGTAGTTTCTTCGAGTTAGAACGCTACCTCTTAGACTTCCATGCAAATGTGGGGCTGCCGTGCTAGCTTGGTCAAACACATGGGGAGTCGTGTTCTGCCTTTCGCTGGGGCCTGAGTCTCACTCGCAAAAAGCTTTGGACTCCCTTGCAGTGCTCTCACGCACGCACACAACAAAATGCTGCCACCCTCAGGAGCAGCTCTTTTACCTGCAGCACAGGCTCTCAACCGAGTTCTTCCTTCGAGTTAGGTGGCTTCATTTAAGCCTGCACACACACCCTGGGCAACGGTACTAGCCCCATAACCATGATGTGGGTTGAGAGCTGCCTTCTGTAGCAGCCTGTCTCTCCCCCGATATTACGATATTGAAACCGTCCCCAGGCTCTCAGCCACAGTACACCCTAAACTGCTTCGCCCACAGAGAGGTCGACGGTAGCTAAAGCAGGGTTTCTCTACTGTGTTGTTTCTTCGAGTTTGAAAGCTAGCTATTAGACTTCCATTCAAATGTGGGGCTGCAGTACTAGTGTCACGGAGCAAGTGGGGAGTCGTGTTCTGGCTTCTTCCGGGGCCTGGGTCTCACAAGGAAAGTGGTTTTGGACTCACTTGCTGTGCACTCACGCATGCACACCACACAATGCGTCCACCCTGAGGCATGGCTCTTTTAGCCGAAGCAGGAATTCCCTACAGAGTTGTTCCTTTGAGTTGTTAGGTGGTTGGCTTATGGCCTGCAGGCACACCCAGGGCAAGGGTACTAGCCTCATAAACAAGAGGTGAGTTGAGAGCTGCCTTCCGCACCGGCCTGTTTCTCACTCCATTTCACGTATGGGACCCTTTCCCCGGTCTCTCCTACACGAGCACTATACAACTCCTGCGGCTTCAGGAACGGCAATGTTAGCTAAAGCGCAGTAACGCTACAGCATTGATTCTTGGTGTTAGTAGCCTGGGAGGCGAATGAGCTGGAGCTGGGATTCTTGACAGGCTTGTTTCTTCGCAGTCAGTGTCGAGCACATAGCATTCCAAGCACACATGGAGCAGTAGTGTTAGCTTCAGGTAGCAAGAGCTGAGTCCAGAGGTGCCTTCTGCCCAGACCTATTTCTCTCTTGGTTTCACGTATGGAACCCGTTCCCCAGGCTCTCAGCCACGGTGCTCCGTGTAATGCTTCCTCCGTCTAGAGGTCGACGGTAGCTAAAGCACGGTTTCTCTACAGTGTTGTTTCTTCGAGTTAGAACACTAGCTGTTAGACTTCCATGCAAAAGTGGGGCTGCCGTGCTAGCGTGATGAAACACATGGGGAGTCGTGTTCTGCCTTCTGCTGGGGCCTGAGGCTCACTCACAAAAAGCTTTGGAGTCCCTTGCAGGGCTCTCATGCACGCACGCAACAAAATGCTTCCACCCTCAGGAGCGGCTCTTTTAGCTGAAGCATGGATTCTCCCGCGAGTTTTTCCTTCGAGTTAGGCGGTTTTCATGAAGCCTGCACACACACCCGGGGCAACGGTACTAGCCCCATAACCGTGGTGTGAGTTGAGAGCTGCCTTCTCTCCGGCCTGTCTCTCCCTCGATTTTCCGAAACGGAACCCGTCCCCAGGCTCTCAACCACCGTACACCCTAAACTGCTTCCTCCCACACAGAGGTCGTCGGTAGCTAAAGCACGGTTTCTCTTCAGTGTTGTTTCTCCGAGTTAGAACGCTTGCTATGAATGTCCACAATAGCCAAACTGTGGAAAGAGCCAAGATGTCCACCAACAGATGAATGGATAAAGAAGAGGGGGTATATATATATACAATGGAATATTATGCAGCCATCAAAACGAATGAGATCTTGCCATCTGCAACGACGTGGATGGAACTGGAGGGTCTCATGCTGATCGAAATAAGTCAAACAGAGAAAGACATGTATCATATGACCTCACTGATAGGAGGAATTCTTAATCTCAGGAAACAAACTGAGGGTTGCTGGAGTGGGGGCTGGGGTGGGAGGGATGGGCTCACTGGGTGTTGGACACTGGGGAGGGTATGTGTTCTGGTAAGCGCTGTGAATTGTGCAAGACTGTTGAATGTCAGATCTGTACGTCTGAAACAAATAATGCAATATATGTTAAGAAAGAAAAAAAGAAGAAGAAGAATGTAGCAGGAGGGGAAGAATGAAGGGGGGAAAATCGGAGGGGGAGAAGAACCATGAGAGACGATGGACTCTGAAAAAGAAACTGAGGGTTCTAGGGGGGGGGGGTGGGAGGATGGCTTAGCCTGGTGATGGGTATTGAGCAGGGCACGTTCTGCATGGAGCACTGGGTGTTATGCACAAACAATGAATCATGGAACACTATATCTAAAACTAATGATGTAATGTATGGGGATTAACATAACAATAAAAACATTTAAGAATAATAAAGAAAAAGAAAGCTTGCTGTTAGACTTCCATGCAAAAGTGGGGCCGCAGTGCTAACTTCATGAAACAAGTGGGGAGGCGTGTCCTCCCTTCTCCCGGGGCCTGAGTCTCACACGGAAAATGGTTTGGGACTCCATTGCACTTCTCTCACGCAGGCACACAGCAAAATGCTTCCAGCCTCAGGAATGCCTATGTTCGCGGAAGCAGGAATTCTCTACACAGTTGTTCCTTCGACTTAGGTGCTTGGCTTTAGGCCTGCAGGCACACCCGGGGCAACTGCACTAGCCTCGTAAACAAGAGGTGAGTTGACAGCTGCCTGTCTCTCCCTCGATTTGACCTATGGAACCTGTCCCCAGGCCCTCACCCACAGTGCAGCGTAAACTGCTTTCTCACACAGAGAGGTCGACGGTAGCTAAAGCACGGTTTCTCTACTGTGTAGTTTCTTCGAGTTAGAACGCTAGCTCTTAGACTTCCATGCAAATGTGGGGCTGCCGTGCTAGCTTGGTCAAACACATGGGGAGTCGTGTTCTGCCTTTCGCTGGGGCCTGAGTCTCACTCGCAAAAAGCTTTGGACTCCCTTGCAGTGCTCTCACGCACGCACACAACAAAATGCTGCCACCCTCAGGAGCAGCTCTTTTACCTGCAGCACAGGCTCTCAACCGAGTTCTTCCTTCGAGTTAGGTGGCTTCATTTAAGCCTGCACACACACCCTGGGCAACGGTACTAGCCCCATAACCATGATGTGGGTTGAGAGCTGCCTTCTGTAGCAGCCTGTCTCTCCCCCGATATTACGATATTGAAACCGTCCCCAGGCTCTCAGCCACAGTACACCCTAAACTGCTTCGCCCACAGAGAGGTCGACGGTAGCTAAAGCAGGGTTTCTCTACTGTGTTGTTTCTTCGAGTTTGAAAGCTAGCTATTAGACTTCCATTCAAATGTGGGGCTGCAGTACTAGTGTCACGGAGCAAGTGGGGAGTCGTGTTCTGGCTTCTTCCGGGGCCTGGGTCTCACAAGGAAAGTGGTTTTGGACTCACTTGCTGTGCACTCACGCATGCACACCACACAATGCGTCCACCCTGAGGCATGGCTCTTTTAGCCGAAGCAGGAATTCCCTACAGAGTTGTTCCTTTGAGTTGTTAGGTGGTTGGCTTATGGCCTGCAGGCACACCCAGGGCAAGGGTACTAGCCTCATAAACAAGAGGTGAGTTGAGAGCTGCCTTCCGCACCGGCCTGTTTCTCACTCCATTTCACGTATGGGACCCTTTCCCCGGTCTCTCCTACACGAGCACTATACAACTCCTGCGGCTTCAGGAACGGCAATGTTAGCTAAAGCGCAGTAACGCTACAGCATTGATTCTTGGTGTTAGTAGCCTGGGAGGCGAATGAGCTGGAGCTGGGATTCTTGACAGGCTTGTTTCTTCGCAGTCAGTGTCGAGCACATAGCATTCCAAGCACACATGGAGCAGTAGTGTTAGCTTCAGGTAGCAAGAGCTGAGTCCAGAGGTGCCTTCTGCCCAGACCTATTTCTCTCTTGGTTTCACGTATGGAACCCGTTCCCCAGGCTCTCAGCCACGGTGCTCCGTGTAATGCTTCCTCCGTCTAGAGGTCGACGGTAGCTAAAGCACGGTTTCTCTACAGTGTTGTTTCTTCGAGTTAGAACACTAGCTGTTAGACTTCCATGCAAAAGTGGGGCTGCCGTGCTAGCGTGATGAAACACATGGGGAGTCGTGTTCTGCCTTCTGCTGGGGCCTGAGGCTCACTCACAAAAAGCTTTGGAGTCCCTTGCAGGGCTCTCATGCACGCACGCAACAAAATGCTTCCACCCTCAGGAGCGGCTCTTTTAGCTGAAGCATGGATTCTCCCGCGAGTTTTTCCTTCGAGTTAGGCGGTTTTCATGAAGCCTGCACACACACCCGGGGCAACGGTACTAGCCCCATAACCGTGGTGTGAGTTGAGAGCTGCCTTCTCTCCGGCCTGTCTCTCCCTCGATTTTCCGAAACGGAACCCGTCCCCAGGCTCTCAACCACCGTACACCCTAAACTGCTTCCTCCCACACAGAGGTCGTCGGTAGCTAAAGCACGGTTTCTCTTCAGTGTTGTTTCTCCGAGTTAGAACGCTTGCTATGAATGTCCACAATAGCCAAACTGTGGAAAGAGCCAAGATGTCCACCAACAGATGAATGGATAAAGAAGAGGGGGTATATATATATACAATGGAATATTATGCAGCCATCAAAACGAATGAGATCTTGCCATCTGCAACGACGTGGATGGAACTGGAGGGTCTCATGCTGATCGAAATAAGTCAAACAGAGAAAGACATGTATCATATGACCTCACTGATAGGAGGAATTCTTAATCTCAGGAAACAAACTGAGGGTTGCTGGAGTGGGGGCTGGGGTGGGAGGGATGGGCTCACTGGGTGTTGGACACTGGGGAGGGTATGTGTTCTGGTAAGCGCTGTGAATTGTGCAAGACTGTTGAATGTCAGATCTGTACGTCTGAAACAAATAATGCAATATATGTTAAGAAAGAAAAAAAGAACAAGAAGAATGTAGCAGGAGGGGAAGAATGAAGGGGGGAAAATCGGAGGGGGAGAAGAACCATGAGAGACGATGGACTCTGAAAAAGAAACTGAGGGTTCTAGGGGGGGGGGGTGGGAGGATGGCTTAGCCTGGTGATGGGTATTGAGCAGGGCACGTTCTGCATGGAGCACTGGGTGTTATGCACAAACAATGAATCATGGAACACTATATCTAAAACTAATGATGTAATGTATGGGGATTAACATAACAATAAAAACATTTAAGAATAATAAAGAAAAAGAAAGCTTGCTGTTAGACTTCCATGCAAAAGTGGGGCCGCAGTGCTAACTTCATGAAACAAGTGGGGAGGCGTGTCCTCCCTTCTCCCGGGGCCTGAGTCTCACACGGAAAATGGTTTGGGACTCCATTGCACTTCTCTCACGCAGGCACACAGCAAAATGCTTCCAGCCTCAGGAATGCCTATGTTCGCGGAAGCAGGAATTCTCTACACAGTTGTTCCTTCGACTTAGGTGCTTGGCTTTAGGCCTGCAGGCACACCCGGGGCAACTGCACTAGCCTCGTAAACAAGAGGTGAGTTGACAGCTGCCTGTCTCTCCCTCGATTTTACCTATGGAACCTGTCCCCAGGCCCTCACCCACAGTGCAGCGTAAACTGCTTTCTCACACAGAGAGGTCGACGGTAGCTAAAGCACGGTTTCTCTACTGTGTAGTTTCTTCGAGTTAGAACGCTACCTCTTAGACTTCCATGCAAATGTGGGGCTGCCGTGCTAGCTTGGTCAAACACATGGGGAGTCGTGTTCTGCCTTTCGCTGGGGCCTGAGTCTCACTCGCAAAAAGCTTTGGACTCCCTTGCAGTGCTCTCACGCACGCACACAACAAAATGCTGCCACCCTCAGGAGCAGCTCTTTTACCTGCAGCACAGGCTCTCAACCGAGTTCTTCCTTCGAGTTAGGTGGCTTCATTTAAGCCTGCACACACACCCTGGGCAACGGTACTAGCCCCATAACCATGATGTGGGTTGAGAGCTGCCTTCTGTAGCAGCCTGTCTCTCCCCCGATATTACGATATTGAAACCGTCCCCAGGCTCTCAGCCACAGTACACCGTAAACTGCTTCGCCCACAGAGAGGTCGACGGTAGCTAAAGCAGGGTTTCTCTACTGTGTTGTTTCTTCGAGTTTGAAAGCTAGCTATTAGACTTCCATTCAAATGTGGGGCTGCAGTACTAGTGTCACGGAGCAAGTGGGGAGTCGTGTTCTGGCTTCTTCCGGGGCCTGGGTCTCACAAGGAAAGTGGTTTTGGACTCACTTGCTGTGCACTCACGCATGCACACCACACAATGCGTCCACCCTGAGGCATGGCTCTTTTAGCCGAAGCAGGAATTCCCTACAGAGTTGTTCCTTTGAGTTAGGTGGTTGGCTTATGGCCTGCAGGCACACCCAGGGCAAGGGTACTAGCCTCATAAACAAGAGGTGAGTTGAGAGCTGCCTTCCGCACCGGCCTGTTTCTCACTCCATTTCACGTATGGGACCCTTTCCCCGGTCTCTCCTACACGAGCACTATACAACTCCTGCGGCTTCAGGAACGGCAATGTTAGCTAAAGCGCAGTAACGCTACAGCATTGATTCTTGGTGTTAGTAGCCTGGGAGGCGAATGAGCTGCAGCTGGGATTCTTGACAGGCTTGTTTCTTCGCAGTCAGTGTCGAGCACATAGCATTCCAAGCACACATGGAGCAGTAGTGTTAGCTTCAGGTAGCAAGAGCTGAGTCCAGAGGTGCCTTCTGCCCAGACCTATTTCTCTCTTGGTTTCACGTATGGAACCCGTTCCCCAGGCTCTCAGCCACGGTGCTCCGTGTAATGCTTCCTCCGTCTAGAGGTCGACGGTAGCTAAAGCACGGTTTCTCTACAGTGTTGTTTCTTCGAGTTAGAACACTAGCTGTTAGACTTCCATGCAAAAGTGGGGCTGCCGTGCTAGCGTGATGAAACACATGGGGAGTCGTGTTCTGCCTTCTGCTGGGGCCTGAGGCTCACTCACAAAAAGCTTTGGACTCCCTTGCAGGGCTCTCATGCACGCACGCAACAAAATGCTTCCACCCTCAGGAGCGGCTCTTTTAGCTGAAGCATGGATTCACCCGCGAGTTTTTCCTTCGAGTTAGGCGGTTTTCATGAAGCCTGCACACACACCCGGGGCAACGGTACTAACCCCATAACCGTGGTGTGAGTTGAGAGCTGCCTTCTCTCCGGCCTGTCTCTCCCTCGATTTTCCGAAACGGAACCCGTCCCCAGGCTCTCAACCACCGTACACCCTAAACTGCTTCCTCCCACACAGAGGTCGTCGGTAGCTAAAGCACGGTTTCTCTTCAGTGTTGTTTCTCCGAGTTAGAACGCTTGCTAAGAATGTCCACAATAGCCAAACTGTGGAAAGAGCCAAGATGTCCACCAACAGATGAATGGATAAAGAAGAGGGGGTATATATATATACAATGGAATATTATGCAGCCATCAAAACGAATGAGATCTTGCCATCTGCAACGACGTGGATGGAACTGGAGGGTCTCATGCTGAGCGAAATAAGTCAAACAGAGAAAGACATGTATCATATGACCTCACTGATAGGAGGAATTCTTAATCTCAGGAAACAAACTGAGGGTTGCTGGAGTGGGGGCTGGGGTGGGAGGGATGGGGTCACTGGGTGTTGGACACTGGGGAGGGTATGTGTTCTGGTAAGCGCTGTGAATTGTGCAAGACTGTTGAATCTCAGATCTGTACCTCTGAAACAAATAATGCAATATATGTTAAGAAAGAAAAAAAGAAGAAGAAGAATGTAGCAGGAGGGGAAGAATGAAGGGGGGAAAATCGGAGGGGGAGAAGAACCATGAGAGACGATGGACTCTGAAAAAGAAACTGAGGGTTCTAGAGGGGGGGGGTGGGAGGATGGCTTAGCCTGGTGATGGGTATTGAGCAGGGCACGTTCTGCATGGAGCACTGGGTGTTATGCACAAACAATGAATCATGGAACACTATATCTAAAACTAATGATGTAATGTATGGGGATTAACATAACAATAAAAACATTTAAGAATAATAAAGAAAAAGAAAGCTTGCTGTTAGACTTCCATGCAAAAGTGGGGCCGCAGTGCTAACTTCATGAAACAAGTGGGGAGGCGTGTCCTCCCTTCTCCCGGGGCCTGAGTCTCACACGGAAAATGGTTTGGGACTCCATTGCACTTCTCTCACGCAGGCACACAGCAAAATGCTTCCAGCCTCAGGAATGCCTATGTTCGCGGAAGCAGGAATTCTCTACACAGTTGTTCCTTCGACTTAGGTGCTTGGCTTTAGGCCTGCAGGCACACCCGGGGCAACTGCACTAGCCTCGTAAACAAGAGGTGAGTTGACAGCTGCCTGTCTCTCCCTCGATTTTACCTATGGAACCTGTCCCCAGGCCCTCACCCACAGTGCAGCGTAAACTGCTTTCTCACACAGAGAGGTCGACGGTAGCTAAAGCACGGTTTCTCTACTGTGCAGTTTCTTCGAGTTAGAACGCTAGCTATTAGACTTCCATGCAAATGTGGGGCTGCCGTGCTAGCTTGGTCAAACACATGGGGAGTCGTGTTCTGCCTTTCGCTGGGGCCTGAGTCTCACTCGCAAAAAGCTTTGGACTCCCTTGCAGTGCTCTCACGCACGCACACAACAAAATGCTGCCACCCTCAGGAGCAGCTCCTTCACCTGAAGCACAGGCTCTCAACCGAGTTTTTCCTTTGAGTTAGGTGGATTCATTTAAGCCTGCACACACACCCTGGGCACCGGTACTAGCCCCATAACCATAATGTGGGTTGAGAGCTGCCTTCTGTACTGGCCTGTCTCTCCCCGATATTACGATATTGAAACCGTCCCCAGGCTCTCAGCCACAGTACACCCTAAACTGCTTCGCCCACAGAGAGGTCGACGGTAGCTAAAGCAAGGTTTCTCTACTGTGTTGTTTCTTCGAGTTTGAAAGCTAGCTATTAGACTTCCATTCAAATGTGGGGCTGCAGTACTAGTGTCACGGAGCAAGTGGGGAGTCGTGTTCTGGCTTCTTCCGGGGCCTGGGTCTCACAAGGAAAGTGGTTTTGGACTCACTTGCTGTGCACTCACGCATGCACACCACACAATGCGTCCACCCTGAGGCATGGCTCTTTTAGCCGAAGCAGGAATTCCCTACAGAGTTGTTCCTTTGAGTTAGGTGGTTGGCTTATGGCCTGCAGGCACACCCAGGGCAAGGGTACTAGCCTCATAAACAAGAGGTGAGTTGAGAGCTGCCTTCCGCACCGGCCTGTTTCTCACTCCATTTCACGTATGGGACCCTTTCCCCGGTCTCTCCTACACGAGCACTATACAACTCCTGCGGCTTCAGGAACGGCAATGTTAGCTAAAGCGCAGTAACGCTACAGCATTGATTCTTGGTGTTAGTAGCCTGGGAGGCGAATGAGCTGCAGCTGGGATTCTTGACAGGCTTGTTTCTTCGCAGTCAGTGTCGAGCACATAGCATTCCAAGCACACATGGAGCAGTCGTGTTAGCTTCAGGTAGCAAGAGCTGAGTCCAGAGGTGCCTTCTGCCCAGACCTATTTCTCTCTTGGTTTCACGTATGGAACCCGTTCCCCAGGCTCTCAGCCACGGTACTCCGTGTAATGCTTCCTCCGTCTAGAGGTCGACGGTAGCTAAAGCACGGTTTCTCTACAGTGTTGTTTCTTCGAGTTAGAACACTAGCTGTTAGACTTCCATGCAAAAGTGGGGCTGCCGTGCTAGCGTGATGAAACACATGGGGAGTCGTGTTCTGCCTTCTGCTGGGGCCTGAGGCTCACTCACAAAAAGCTTTGGACTCCCTTGCAGGGCTCTCATGCACGCACACAACAAAATGCTTCCACCCTCAGGAGCGGCTCTTTTAGCTGAAGCATGGATTCTCCAGCGAGTTTTTCCTTCGAGTTAGGCGGTTTTCATGAAGCCTGCACACACACCCGGGGCAACGGTACTAGCCCCATAACTGTGGTGTGAGTTGAGAGCTGCCTTCTCTCCGGCCTGTCTCTCCCTCGATTTTCCGAAACGGAACCCGTCCCCAGGCTCTCAACCACCGTACACCCTAAACTGCTTCCTCCCACACAGAGGTCGTCGGTAGCTAAAGCACGGTTTCTCTTCAGTGTTGTTTCTCCGAGTTAGAATGCTTGCTAGGAATGTCCACAATAGCCAAACTGTGGAAAGAGCCAAGATGTCCACCAACAGATGAATGGATAAAGAAGAGGGGGTATATATATATACAATGGAATATTATGCAGCCATCAAAACGAATGAGATCTTGCCATCTGCAACGACGTGGATGGAACTGGAGGGTCTCATGCTGAGCGAAATAAGTCAAACAGAGAAAGACATGTATCATATGACCTCACTGATAGGAGGAATTCTTAATCTCAGGAAACAAACTGAGGGTTGCTGGAGTGGGGGCTGGGGTGGGAGGGATGGGGTCACTGGGTGTTGGACACTGGGGAGGGTATGTGTTCTGGTAAGCGCTGTGAATTGTGCAAGACTGTTGAATCTCAGATCTGTACCTCTGAAACAAATAATGCAATATATGTTAAGAAAGAAAAAAAGAAGAAGAAGAATGTAGCAGGAGGGGAAGAATGAAGGGGGGAAAATCGGAGGGGGAGAAGAACCATGAGAGACGATGGACTCTGAAAAAGAAACTGAGGGTTCTAGAGGGGAGGGGGGTGGGAGGATGGCTTAGCCTGGTGATGGGTATTGAGCAGGGCACGTTCTGCATGGAGCACTGGGTGTTATGCACAAACAATGAATCATGGAACACTATATCTAAAACTAATGATGTAATGTATGGGGATTAACATAACAATAAAAACATTTAAGAATAATAAAGAAAAAGAAAGCTTGCTATTAGACTTCCATGCAAAAGTGGGGCTGCAGTGCTAACTTCATGAAACAAGTGGGGAGGCGTGTCCTCCCTTCTCCCGGGGCCTGAGTCTCACACGGAAAATGGTTTGGGACTCCATTGCACTTCTCTCACGCAGGCACACAGCAAAATGCTTCCAGCCTCAGGAATGCCTATGTTCGCGGAAGCAGGAATTCTCTACACAGTTGTTCCTTCGACTTAGGTGCTTGGCTTTAGGCCTGCAGGCACACCCGGGGCAACTGCACTAGCCTCGTAAACAAGAGGTGAGTTGACAGCTGCCTGTCTCTCCCTCGATTTTACCTATGGAACCTGTCCCCAGGCCCTCACCCACAGTGCAGCGTAAACTGCTTTCTCACACAGAGAGGTCGACGGTAGCTAAAGCACGGTTTCTCTACTGTGTGGTTTCTTCGAGTTAGAACGCTAGCTATTAGACTTCCATGCAAATGTGGGGCTGCCTTGCTAGCTTGGTCAAACACATGGGGAGTCGTGTTCTGCTTTTCGCTGGGGCCTGAGTCTCACTCGCAAAAAGCTTTGGACTCCCTTGCAGGGCTCTCCCGCACGCACACAACAAAATGCTGCCACCCTCAGGAGCAGCTCTTTTACCTGAAGCACAGGCTCTCAACCGAGTTTTTCCTTTGAGTTAGGTGGATTCATTTAAGCCTGCACACACACCCTGGGCACCGGTACTAGCCCCATAACCATGATGTGGGTTGAGAGCTGCCTTCTGTACTGGCCTGTCTCTCCCCGATATTACGATATTGAAACCGTCCCCAGGCTCTCAGCCACAGTACACCCTAAACTGCTTTGCCCACAGAGAGGTCGACGGTAGCTAAAGCACGGTTTCTCTACTGTGTAGTTTCTTCGAGTTAGAACGCTAGCTATTAGACTTCCATGCAAATGTGGGGCTGCCGTGCTAGCTTGGTCAAACACATGGGGAGTCGTGTTCTGCCTTTCGCTGGGGCCTGAGTCTCACTCGCAAAAAGCTTTGGACTCCCTTGCAGTGCTCTCACGCACGCACACAACAAAATGCTGCCACCCTCAGGAGCAGCTCTTTTACCTGCAGCACAGGCTCTCAACCGAGTTCTTCCTTCGAGTTAGGTGGCTTCATTTAAGCCTGCACACACACCCTGGGCAACGGTACTAGCCCCATAACCATGATGTGGGTTGAGAGCTGCCTTCTGTACCAGCCTGTCTCTCCCCCGATATTACGATATTGAAACCGTCCCCAGGCTCTCAGCCACAGTACACCCTAAACTGCTTCGCCCACAGAGAGGTCGACGGTAGCTAAAGCAGGGTTTCTCTACTGTGGTGTTTCTTCGAGTTTGAAAGCTAGCTATTAGACTTCCATTCAAATGTGGGGCTGCAGTACTAGTGTCACGGAGCAAGTGGGGAGTCGTGTTCTGGCTTCTTCCGGGGCCTGGGTCTCACAAGGAAAGTGGTTTTGGACTCACTTGCTGTGCACTCACGCATGCACACCACACAATGCGTCCACCCTGAGGCATGGCTCTTTTAGCCGAAGCAGGAAT
Source organism: Halichoerus grypus (assembly GCF_964656455.1). Taxonomy (NCBI): domain Eukaryota; kingdom Metazoa; phylum Chordata; class Mammalia; order Carnivora; family Phocidae; genus Halichoerus; species Halichoerus grypus. Next base: position 57,784,625 of record NC_135724.1, read on the forward strand.
TCCCTACAGAGTTGTTCCTTTGAGTTAGGTGGTTGGCTTATGGCCTGCAGGCACACCCAGGGCAAGGGTACTAGCCTCATAAACAAGAGGTGAGTTGAGAGCTGCCTTCCGCACCGGCCTGTTTCTCACTCCATTTCACGTATGGGACCCTTTCCCCGGTCTCTCCTACACGAGCACTATACAACTCCTGCGGCTTCAGGAACGGCAATGTTAGCTAAAGCGCAGTAACGCTACAGCATTGATTCTTGGTGTTAGTAGCCTGGGAGGCGAATGAGCTGCAGCTGGGATTCTTGACAGGCTTGTTTCTTCGCAGTCAGTGTCGAGCACATAGCATTCCAAGCACACATGGAGCAGTCGTGTTAGCTTCAGGTAGCAAGAGCTGAGTCCAGAGGTGCCTTCTGCCCAGACCTATTTCTCTCTTGGTTTCACGTATGGAACCCGTTCCCCAGGCTCTCAGCCACGGTACTCCGTGTAATGCTTCCTCCGTCTAGAGGTCGACGGTAGCTAAAGCACGGTTTCTCTACAGTGTTGTTTCTTCGAGTTAGAACACTAGCTGTTAGACTTCCATGCAAAAGTGGGGCTGCCGTGCTAGCGTGATGAAACACATGGGGAGTCGTGTTCTGCCTTCTGCTGGGGCCTGAGGCTCACTCACAAAAAGCTTTGGACTCCCTTGCAGGGCTCTCATGCACGCACACAACAAAATGCTTCCACCCTCAGGAGCGGCTCTTTTAGCTGAAGCATGGATTCTCCAGCGAGTTTTTCCTTCGAGTTAGGCGGTTTTCATGAAGCCTGCACACACCCCCGGGGCAACGGTACTAGCCCCATAACTGTGGTGTGAGTTGAGAGCTGCCTTCTCTCCGGCCTGTCTCTCCCTCGATTTTCCGAAACGGAACCCGTCCCCAGGCTCTCAACCACCGTACACCCTAAACTGCTTCCTCCCACACAGAGGTCGTCGGTAGCTAAAGCACGGTTTCTCTTCAGTGTTGTTTCTCCGAGTTAGAACGCTTGCTAGGAATGTCCACAATAGCCAAACTGTGGAAAGAGCCAAGATGTCCACCAACAGATGAATGGATAAAGAAGAGGGGGTATATATATATACAATGGAATATTATGCAGCCATCAAAACGAATGAGATCTTGCCATCTGCAACGACGTGGATGGAACTGGAGGGTCTCATGCTGAGCGAAATAAGTCAAACAGAGAAAGACATGTATCATATGACCTCACTGATAGGAGGAATTCTTAATCTCAGGAAACAAACTGAGGGTTGCTGGAGTGGGGGCTGGGGTGGGAGGGATGGGGTCACTGGGTGTTGGACACTGGGGAGGGTATGTGTTCTGGTAAGCGCTGTGAATTGTGGAAGACTGTTGAATCTCAGATCTGTACCTCTGAAACAAATAATGCAATATATGTTAAGAAAGAAAAAAAGAAGAAGAAGAATGTAGCAGGAGGGGAAGAATGAAGGGGGGAAAATCGGAGGGGGAGAAGAACCATGAGAGACGATGGACTCTGAAAAAGAAACTGAGGGTTCTAGAGGGGAGGGGGGTGGGAGGATGGCTTAGCCTGGTGATGGGTATTGAGCAGGGCACGTTCTGCATGGAGCACTGGGTGTTATGCACAAACAATGAATCATGGAACACTATATCTAAAACTAATGATGTAATGTATGGGGATTAACATAACAATAAAAACATTAAAGAAAAAGAAAGCTTGCTATTAGACTTCCATGCAAAAGTGGGGCTGCAGTGCTAACTTCATGAAACAAGTGGGGAGGCGTGTCCTCCCTTCTCCCGGGGCCTGAGTCTCACACGGAAAATGGTTTGGGACTCCATTGCACTTCTCTCACGCAGGCACACAGCAAAATGCTTCCAGCCTCAGGAATGCCTATGTTCGCGGAAGCAGGAATTCTCTACAGAGTTGTTCCTTCGACTTAGGTGCTTGGCTTTAGGCCTGCAGGCACACCCGGGGCAACTGCACTAGCCTCGTAAACAAGAGGTGAGTTGACAGCTGCCTGTCTCTCCCTCGATTTTACCTATGGAACCTCTCCCCAGGCCCTCACCCACAGTGCAGCGTAAACTGCTTTCTCACACAGAGAGGTCGACGGTAGCTAAAGCACGGTTTCTCTACTGTGTGGTTTCTTCGAGTTAGAACGCTAGCTATTAGACTTCCATGCAAATGTGGGGCTGCCTTGCTAGCTTGGTCAAACACATGGGGAGTCGTGTTCTGCTTTTCGCTGGGGCCTGAGTCTCACTCGCAAAAAGCTTTGGACTCCCTTGCAGTGCTCTCCCGCACGCACACAACAAAATGCTGCCACCCTCAGGAGCAGCTCTTTTACCTGAAGCACAGGCTCTCAACCGAGTTTTTCCTTTGAGTTAGGTGGATTCATTTAAGCCTGCACACACACCCTGGGCACCGGTACTAGCCCCATAACCATGATGTGGGTTGAGAGCTGCCTTCTGTACTGGCCTGTCTCTCCCCGATATTACGATATTGAAACCGTCCCCAGGCTCTCAGCCACAGTACACCCTAAACTGCTTCGCCCACAGAGAGGTCGACGGTAGCTAAAGCACGGTTTCTCTACTGTGTAGTTTCTTCGAGTTAGAACGCTAGGTATTAGACTTCCATGCAAATGTGGGGCTGCCGTGCTAGCTTGGTCAAACACATGGGGAGTCGTGTTCTGCCTTTCGCTGGGGCCTGAGTCTCACTCGCAAAAAGCTTTGGACTCCCTTGCAGTGCTCTCACGCACGCACACAACAAAATGCTGCCACCCTCAGGAGCAGCTCTTTTACCTGCAGCACACGCTCTCAACCGAGTTCTTCCTTCGAGTTAGGTGGCTTCATTTAAGCCTGCACACACACCCTGGGCAACGGTACTAGCCCCATAACCATGATGTGGGTTGAGAGCTGCCTTCTGTACCAGCCTGTCTCTCCCCCGATATTACGATATTGAAACCGTCCCCAGGCTCTCAGCCACAGTACACCCTAAACTGCTTCGCCCACAGAGAGGTCGACGGTAGCTAAAGCAGGGTTTCTCTACTGTGTTGTTTCTTCGAGTTTGAAAGCTAGCTATTAGACTTCCATTCAAATGTGGGGCTGCAGTACTAGTGTCACGGAGCAAGTGGGGAGTCGTGTTCTGGCTTCTTCCGGGGCCTGGGTCTCACAAGGAAAGTGGTTTTGGACTCACTTGCTGTGCACTCACGCATGCACACCACACAATGCGTCCACCCTGAGGCATGGCTCTTTTAGCCGAAGCAGGAATTCCCTACAGAGTTGTTCCTTTGAGTTAGGTGGTTGGCTTATGGCCTGCAGGCACACCCAGGGCAAGGGTACTAGCCTCATAAACAAGAGGTGAGTTGAGAGCTGCCTTCCGCACCGGCCTGTTTCTCACTCCATTTCACGTATGGGACCCTTTCCCCGGTCTCTCCTACACGAGCACTATACAACTCCTGCGGCTTCAGGAACGGCAATGTTAGCTAAAGCGCAGTAACGCTACAGCATTGATTCTTGGTGTTAGTAGCCTGGGAGGCGAATGAGCTGCAGCTGGGATTCTTGACAGGCTTGTTTCTTCCCAGTCAGTGTCGAGCACATAGCATTCCAAGCACACATGGAGCAGTAGTGTTAGCTTCAGGTAGCAAGAGCTGAGTCCAGAGGTGCCTTCTGCCCAGACCTATTTCTCTCTTGGTTTCACGTATGGAACCCGTTCCCCAGGCTCTCAGCCACGGTACTCCGTGGAATGCTTCCTCCGTCTAGAGGTCGACGGTAGCTAAAGCACGGTTTCTCTACAGTGTTGTTTCTTCGAGTTAGAACACTAGCTGTTAGACTTCCATGCAAAAGTGGGGCTGCCGTGCTAGCGTGATGAAACACATGGGGAGTCGTGTTCTGCCTTCTGCTGGGGCCTGAGGCTCACTCACAAAAAGCTTTGGACTCCCTTGCAGGGCTCTCATGCACGCACACAACAAAATGCTTCCACCCTCAGGAGCGGCTCTTTTAGCTGAAGCATGGATTCTCCAGCGAGTTTTTCCTTCGAGTTAGGCGGTTTTCATGAAGCCTGCACACACACCCGGGGCAACGGTACTAGCCCCATAACCATGGTGTGAGTTGAGAGCTGCCTTCTCTCCGGCCTGTCTCTCCCTCGATTTTCCGAAACGGAACCCGTCCCCAGGCTCTCAACCACCGTACACCCTAAACTGCTTCCTCCCACACAGAGGTCGTCGGTAGCTAAAGCACGGTTTCTCTTCAGTGTTGTTTCTCCGAGTTAGAACGCTTGCTGGAATGTCCACAATAGCCAAACTGTGGAAAGAGCCAAGATGTCCACCAACAGATGAATGGATAAAGAAGAGGGGGTATATATATATACAATGGAATATTATGCAGCCATCAAAACGAATGAGATCTTGCCATCTGCAACGACGTGGATGGAACTGGAGGGTCTCATGCTGAGCGAAATAAGTCAAACAGAGAAAGACATGTATCATATGACCTCACTGATAGGAGGAATTCTTAATCTCAGGAAACAAACTGAGGGTTGCTGGAGTGGGGGCTGGGGTGGGAGGGATGGGGTCACTGGGTGTTGGACACTGGGGAGGGTATGTGTTCTGGTAAGCGCTGTGAATTGTGCAAGACTGTTGAATCTCAGATCTGTACCTCTGAAACAAATAATGCAATATATGTTAAGAAAGAAAAAAAGAAGAAGAAGAATGTAGCAGGAGGGGAAGAATGAAGGGGGGAAAATCGGAGGGGGAGAAGAACCATGAGAGACGATGGACTCTGAAAAAGAAACTGAGGGTTCTAGAGGGGAGGGGGGTGGGAGGATGGCTTAGCCTGGTGATGGGTATTGAGCAGGGCACGTTCTGCATGGAGCACTGGGTGTTATGCACAAACAATGAATCATGGAACACTATATCTAAAACTAATGATGTAATGTATGGGGATTAACATAACAATAAAAACATTTAAGAATAATAAAGAAAAAGAAAGCTTGCTATTAGACTTCCATGCAAAAGTGGGGCCGCAGTGCTAACTTCATGAAACAAGTGGGGAGGCGTGTCCTCCCTTCTCCCGGGGCCTGAGTCTCACACGGAAAATGGTTTGGGACTCCATTGTACTTCTCTCACGCAGGCACACAGCAAAATGCTTCCAGCCTCAGGAATGCCTATGTTCGCGGAAGCAGGAATTCTCTACAGAGTTGTTCCTTCGACTTAGGTGCTTGGCTTTAGGCCTGCAGGCACACCCGGGGCAACTGCACTAGCCTCGTAAACAAGAGGTGAGTTGACAGCTGCCTGTCTCTCCCTCGATTTTACCTATGGAACCTGTCCCCAGGCCCTCACCCACAGTGCAGCGTAAACTGCTTTCTCACACAGAGAGGTCGACGGTAGCTAAAGCACGGTTTCTCTACTGTGTAGTTTCTTCGAGTTAGAACGCTAGCTATTAGACTTCCATGCAAATGTGGGGCTGCCGTGCTAGCTTGGTCAAACACATGGGGAGTCGTGTTCTGCCTTTCGCTGGGGCCTGAGTCTCACTCGCAAAAAGCTTTGGACTCCCTTGCAGTGCTCTCACGCACGCACACAACAAAATGCTGCCACCCTCAGGAGCAGCTCTTTTACCTGCAGCACAGGCTCTCAACCGAGTTCTTCCTTCGAGTTAGGTGGCTTCATTTAAGCCTGCACACACACCCTGGGCAACGGTACTAGCCCCATAACCATGATGTGGGTTGAGAGCTGCCTTCTGTACCAGCCTGTCTCTCCCCCGATATTACGATATTGAAACCGTCCCCAGGCTCTCAGCCACAGTACACCCTAAACTGCTTCGCCCACAGAGAGGTCGACGGTAGCTAAAGCACGGTTTCTCTACTGTGTTGTTTCTTCGAGTTTGAAAGCTAGCTATTAGACTTCCATTCAAATGTGGGGCTGCAGTACTAGTGTCACGGAGCAAGTGGGGAGTCGTGTTCTGGCTTCTTCCGGGGCCTGGGTCTCACAAGGAAAGTGGTTTTGGACTCACTTGCTGTGCACTCACGCATGCACACCACACAATGCGTCCACCCTGAGGCATGGCTCTTTTAGCCGAAGCAGGAATTCCCTACAGAGTTGTTCCTTTGAGTTAGGTGGTTGGCTTATGGCCTGCAGGCACACCCAGGGCAAGGGTACTAGCCTCATAAACAAGAGGTGAGTTGAGAGCTGCCTTCCGCACCGGCCTGTTTCTCACTCCATTTCACGTATGGGACCCTTTCCCCGGTCTCTCCTACATGAGCACTATACAACTCCTGCGGCTTCAGGAACGGCAATGTTAGCTAAAGCGCAGTAACGCTAGAGCATTGATTCTTGGTGTTAGTAGCCTGGGAGGCGAATGAGCTGCAGCTGGGATTCTTGACAGGCTTGTTTCTTCGCAGTCAGTGTCGAGCACATAGCATTCCAAGCACACATGGAGCAGTAGTGTTAGCTTCAGGTAGCAAGAGCTGAGTCCAGAGGTGCCTTCTGCCCAGACCTATTTCTCTCTTGGTTTCACGTATGGAACCCGTTCCCCAGGCTCTCAGCCACGGTACTCCGTGTAATGCTTCCTCCGTCTAGAGGTCGACGGTAGCTAAAGCACGGTTTCTCTACAGTGTTGTTTCTTCGAGTTAGAACACTAGCTGTTAGACTTCCATGCAAAAGTGGGGCTGCCGTGCTAGCGTGATGAAACACATGGGGAGTTGTGTTCTGCCTTCTGCTGGGGCCTGAGGCTCACTCACAAAAAGCTTTGGACTCCCTTGCAGGGCTCTCATGCACGCACACAACAAAATGCTTCCACCCTCAGGAGCGGCCCTTTTAGCTGAAGCATGGATTCTCCAGCGAGTTTTTCCTTCGAGTTAGGCGGTTTTCATGAAGCCTGCACACACACCCGGGGCAACGGTACTAGCCCCATAACCATGGTGTGAGTTGAGAGCTGCCTTCTCTCCGGCCTGTCTCTCCCTCGATTTTACGAAACGGAACCCGTACCCAGGCTCTCAACCACCGTACACCCTAAACTGCTTCCTCCCACACAGAGGTCGTCGGTAGCTAAAGCACGGTTTCTCTTCAGTGTTGTTTCTCCGAGTTAGAACGCTTGCTAGGAATGTCCACAATAGCCAAACTGTGGAAAGAGCCAAGATGTCCACCAACAGATGAATGGATAAAGAAGAGGGGGTATATATATATACAATGGAATATTATGCAGCCATCAAAACGAATGAGATCTTGCCATCTGCAACGACGTGGATGGAACTGGAGGGTCTCATGCTGAGCGAAATAAGTCAAACAGAGAAAGACATGTATCATATGACCTCACTGATAGGAGGAATTCTTAATCTCAGGAAACAAACTGAGGGTTGCTGGAGTGGGGGCTGGGGTGGGAGGGATGGGGTCACTGGGTGTTGGACACTGGGGAGGGTATGTGTTCTGGTAAGCGCTGTGAATTGTGCAAGACTGTTGAATCTCAGATCTGTACCTCTGAAACAAATAATGCAATATATGTTAAGAAAGAAAAAAAGAAGAAGAAGAATGTAGCAGGAGGGGAAGAATGAAGGGGGGAAAATCGGAGGGGGAGAAGAACCATGAGAGACGATGGACTCTGAAAAAGAAACTGAGGGTTCTAGAGGGGAGGGGGGTGGGAGGATGGCTTAGCCTGGTGATGGGTATTGAGCAGGGCACGTTCTGCATGGAGCACTGGGTGTTATGCACAAACAATGAATCATGGAACACTATATCTAAAACTAATGATGTAATGTATGGGGATTAACATAACAATAAAAACATTTAAGAATAATAAAGAAAAAGAAAGCTTGCTATTAGACTTCCATGCAAAAGTGGGGCCGCAGTGCTAACTTCATGAAACAAGTGGGGAGGCGTGTCCTCCCTTCTCCCGGGGCCTGAGTCTCACACGGAAAATGGTTTGGGACTCCATTGCACTTCTCTCACGCAGGCACACAGCAAAATGCTTCCAGCCTCAGGAATGCCTATGTTCGCGGAAGCAGGAATTCTCTACAGAGTTGTTCCTTCGACTTAGGTGCTTGGCTTTAGGCCTGCAGGCACACCCGGGGCAACTGCACTAGCCTCGTAAACAAGAGGTGAGTTGACAGCTGCCTGTCTCTCCCTCGATTTTACCTATGGAACCTCTCCCCAGGCCCTCACCCACAGTGCAGCGTAAACTGCTTTCTCACACAGAGAGGTCGACGGTAGCTAAAGCACGGTTTCTCTACTGTGTAGTTTCTTCGAGTTAGAACGCTAGCTATTAGACTTCCATGCAAATGTGGGGCTGCCGTGCTAGCTTGGTCAAACACATGGGGAGTCGTGTTCTGCCTTTCGCTGGGGCCTGAGTCTCACTCGAAAAAGCTTTGGACTCCCTTGCAGTGCTCTCACGCACGCACACAACAAAATGCTGCCACCCTCAGGAGCAGCTCTTTTACCTGAAGCACAGGCTCTCAACCGAGTTTTTCCTTTGAGTTAGGTGGATTCATTTAAGCCTGCACACACACCCTGGGCACCGGTACTAGCCCCATAACCATGATGTGGGTTGAGAGCTGCCTTCTGTACTGGCCTGTCTCTCCCCGATATTACGATATTGAAACCGTCCCCAGGCTCTCAGCCACAGTACACCCTAAACTGCTTCGCCCACAGAGAGGTCGACGGTAGCTAAAGCACGGTTTCTCTACTGTGTAGTTTCTTCGAGTTAGAACGCTAGCTATTAGACTTCCATGCAAATGTGGGGCTGCCGTGGAGCTTGGTCAAACACATGGGGAGTCGTGTTCTGCCTTTCGCTGGGGCCTGAGTCTCACTCGCAAAAAGCTTTGGACTCCCTTGCAGTGCTCTCACGCACGCACACAACAACATGCTGCCACCCTCAGGAGCAGCTCTTTTACCTGAAGCACAGGCTCTCAACCGAGTTTTTCCTTTGAGTTAGGTGGATTCATTTAAGCCTGCACACACACCCTGGGCACCGGTACTAGACCCATAACCATGATGTGGGTTGAGAGCTGCCTTCTGTACTGGCCTGTCTCTCCCCCGATATTACGATATTGAAACCGTCCCCAGGCTCTCAGCCACAGTACACCCTAAACTGCTTCGCCCACAGAGAGGTCGACGGTAGCTAAAGCAGGGTTTCTCTACAGTGTTTTTTCTTCGAGTTAGAAAGGTAGCTATTAGACTTCCATTCAAATGTGGGGTGCAGTACTAGTGTCACGGAGCAAGTGGGGAGTCGTGTTCTGGCTTCTTCCGGGGCCTGGGTCTCACAAGGAAAGTGGTTTTGGACTCACTTGCTGTGCACTCACGCATGCACACCACACAATGCGTCCACCCTGAGGCATGGCTCTTTTAGCCGAAGCAGGAATTCCCTACAGAGTTGTTCCTTTGAGTTAGGTGGTTGGCTTATGGCCTGCAGGCACACCCAGGGCAAGGGTACTAGCCTCATAAACAAGAGGTGAGTTGAGAGCTGCCTTCCGCACCGGCCTGTTTCTCACTCCATTTCACGTATGGGACCCTTTCCCCGGTCTCTCCTACACGAGCACTATACAACTCCTGCGGCTTCAGGAACGGCAATGTTAGCTAAAGCGCAGTAACGCTACAGCATTGATTCTTGGTGTTAGTAGCCTGGGAGGCGAATGAGCTGCAGCTGGGATTCTTGACAGGCTTGTTTCTTCGCAGTCAGTGTCGAGCACAAAGCATTCCAAGCACACATGGAGCAGTAGTGTTAGCTTCAGGTAGCAAGAGCTGAGTCCAGAGGTGCCTTCTGCCCAGACCTATTTCTCTCTTGGTTTCACGTATGGAACCCGTTCCCCAGGCTCTCAGCCACGGTGCTCCGTGTAATGCTTCCTCCGTCTAGAGGTCGACGGTAGCTAAAGCACGGTTTCTCTACAGTGTTGTTTCTTCGAGTTAGAACACTAGCTGTTAGACTTCCATGCAAAAGTGGGGCTGCCGTGCTAGCGTGATGAAACACATGGGGAGTCGTGTTCTCCCTTCTGCTGGGGCCTGAGGCTCACTCACAAAAAGCTTTGGACTCCCTTGCAGGGCTCTCATGCACGCACACAACAAAATGCTTCCACCCTCAGGAGCGGCTCTTTTAGCTGAAGCATGGATTCTCCAGCGAGTTTTTCCTTCGAGTTAGGCGGTTTTCATGAAGCCTGCACACACACCCGGGGCAACGGTACTAGCCCCACAACCATGGTGTGAGTTGAGAGCTGCCTTCTCTCCGGCCTGTGTCTCCCTCGATTTTCCGAAACGGAACCCGTCCCCAGGCTCTCAACCACCGTACACCCTAAACTGCTTCCTCCCACACAGAGGTCGTCGGTAGCTAAAGCACCGTTTCTCTTCAGTGTTGTTTCTCCGAGTTAGAACGCTTGCTATGAATGTCCACAATAGCCAAACTGTGGAAGGAGCCAAGATGTCCACCAACAGATGAATGGATAAAGAAGAGGGGGTATATATATATATACAATGGAATATTATGCAGCCATCAAAAGGAATGAGATCTTGCCATCTGCAACGACGTGGATGGAACTGGAGGGTCTCATGCTGAGCGAAATAAGTCAAACAGAGAAAGACATGTATCATATGACCTCACTGATAGGAGGAATTCTTAATCTCAGGAAACAAACTGAGGGTTGCTGGAGTGGGGGCTGGGGTGGGAGGGATGGGCTCACTGGGTGTTGGACACTGGGGAGGGTATGTGTTCTGGTAAGCGCTGTGAATTGTGCAAGACTGTTGAATGTCAGATCTGTACCTCTGAAACAAATAATGCAATATATGTTAAGAAAGAAAAAAAGAAGAAGAAGAATGTAGCAGGAGGGGAAGAATGAAGGGGGGGAAATCGGAGGGGGAGAAGAACCATGAGAGACGATGGACACTGAAAAAGAAACTGAGGGTTCTAGAGGGGAGGGGGGTGGGAGGATGGCTTAGCCTGGTGATGGGTATTGAGCAGGGCACGTTCTGCATGGAGCACTGGGTGTTATGCACAAACAATGAATCATGGAACACTATATCTAAAACTAATGATGTAATGTATGGGGATTAACATAACAATAAAAACATTTAATAATAATAAAGAAAAAGAAAGCTTGCTGTTAGACTTCCATGCAAAAGTGGGGCCGCAGTGCTAACTTCATGAAACAAGTGGGGAGGCGTGTCCTCCCTTCTCCCGGGGCCTGAGTCTCACACGGAAAATGGTTTGGGACTCCATTGCACTTCTCTCACGCAGGCACACAGCAAAATGCTTCCAGCCTCGGGAATGCCTATGTTCGCGGAAGCAGGAATTCTCTACACAGTTGTTCTTTCGACTTAGGTGCTTGGCTTTAGGCCTGCAGGCACACCCGGGGCAACTGCACTAGCCTCGTAAACAAGAGGTGAGTTGACAGCTGCCTGTCTCTCCCTCGATTTTACCTATGGAACCTCTCCCCAGGCCCTCACCCACAGTGCAGCGTAAACTCCTTTCTCACACAGAGAGGTCGACGGTAGCTAAAGCACGGTTTCTCTACTGTGTAGTTTCTTCGAGTTAGAACGCTAGCTATTAGACTTCCATGCAAATGTGGGGCTGCCGTGGAGCTTGGTCAAACACATGGGGAGTCGTGTTCTGCCTTTCGCTGGGGCCTGAGTCTCACTCGCAAAAAGCTTTGGACTCCCTTGCAGTGCTCTGACGCACGCACAAAACAACATGCTGCCACCCTCAGGAGCAGCTCTTTTACCTGAAGCACAGGCTCTCAACCGAGTTTTTCCTTTGAGTTAGGTGGATTCATTTAAGCCTGCACACACACCCTGGGCACCGGTACTAGACCCATAACCATGATGTGGGTTGAGAGCTGCCTTCTGTACTGGCCTGTCTCTCCCCCGATATTACGATATTGAAACCGTCCCCAGGCTCTCAGCCACAGTACACCCTAAACTGCTTCGCCCACAGAGAGGTCGACGGTAGCTAAAGCACGGTTTCTCTACTGTGTAGTTTCTTCGAGTTAGAACGCTAGCTATTAGACTTCCATGCAAATGTGGGGCTGCCGTGCTAGCTTGGTCAAACACATGGGGAGTCGTGTTCTGCCTTTCGCTGGGGCCTGAGTCTCACTCGCAAAAAGCTTTGGACTCCCTTGCAGTGCTCTCACGCACGCACACAACAAAATGCTGCCACCCTCAGGAGCAGCTCTTTTACCTGCAGCACAGGCTCTCAACCGAGTTCTTCCTTCGAGTTAGGTGGCTTCATTTAAGCCTGCACACACACCCTGGGCAACAGTACTAGCCCCATAACCATGATGTGGGTTGAGAGCTGCCTTCTGTACCAGCCTGTCTCTCCCCCGATATTACGATATTGAAACCGTCCCCAGGCTCTCAGCCACAGTACACCCTAAACTGCTTCGCCCACAGAGAGGTCGACGGTAGCTAAAGCAGGGTTTCTCTACTGTGTTGTTTCTTCGAGTTTGAAAGCTAGCTATTAGACTTCCATTCAAATGTGGGGCTGCAGTACTAGTGTCACGGAGCAAGTGGGGAGTCGTGTTCTGGCTTCTTCCGGGGCCTGGGTCTCACAAGGAAAGTGGTTTTGGACTCACTTGCTGTGCACTCACGCATGCACACCACACAATGCATCCACCCTGAGGCATGGCTCTTTTAGCCGAAGCAGGAATTCCCTACAGAGTTGTTCCTTTGAGTTAGGTGGTTGGCTTATGGCCTGCAGGCACACCCAGGGCAAGGGTACTAGCCTCATAAACAAGAGGTGAGTTGAGAGCTGCCTTCCGCACCGGCCTGTTTCTCACTCCATTTCACGTATGGGACCCTTTCCCCGGTCTCTCCTACACGAGCACTATACAACTCCTGCGGCTTCAGGAACGGCAATGTTAGCTAAAGCGCAGTAACGCTACAGCATTGATTCTTGGTGTTAGTAGCCTGGGAGGCGAATGAGCTGCAGCTGGGATTCTTGACAGGCTTGTTTCTTCGCAGTCAGTGTCGAGCACATAGCATTCCAAGCACACATGGAGCAGTCGTGTTAGCTTCAGGTAGCAAGAGCTGAGTCCAGAGGTGCCTTCTGCCCAGACCTATTTCTCTCTTGGTTTCACGTATGGAACCCGTTCCCCAGGCTCTCAGCCACGGTACTCCGTGTAATGCTTCCTCCGTCTAGAGGTCGACGGTAGCTAAAGCACGGTTTCTCTACAGTGTTGTTTCTTCGAGTTAGAACACTAGCTGTTAGACTTCCATGCAAAAGTGGGGCTGCCGTGCTAGCGTGATGAAACACATGGGGAGTCGTGTTCTCCCTTCTGCTGGGGCCTGAGGCTCACTCACAAAAAGCTTTGGACTCCCTTGCAGGGCTCTCATGCACGCACACAACAAAATGCTTCCACCCTCAGGAGCGGCTCTTTTAGCTGAAGCATGGATTCTCCAGCGAGTTTTTCCTTCGAGTTAGGCGGTTTTCATGAAGCCTGCACACACACCCGGGGCAACGGTACTAGCCCCATAACCATGGTGTGAGTTGAGAGCTGCCTTCTCTCCGGCCTGTGTCTCCCTCGATTTTCCGAAACGGAACCCGTCCCCAGGCTCTCAACCACCGTACACCATAAACTGCTTCCTCCCACACAGAGGTCGTCGGTAGCTAAAGCACGGTTTCTCTTCAGTGTTGTTTCTCCGAGTTAGAACGCTTGCTATGAATGTCCACAATAGCCAAACTGTGGAAAGAGCCAAGATGTCCACCAACAGATGAATGGATAAAGAAGAGGGGGTATATATATATACAATGGAATATTATGCAGCCATCAAAAGGAATGAGATCTTGCCATCTGCAACGACGTGGATGGAACTGGAGGGTCTCATGCTGAGCGAAATAAGTCAAACAGAGAAAGACATGTATCATATGACCTCACTGATAGGAGGAATTCTTAATCTCAGGAAACAAACTGAGGGTTGCTGGAGTGGGGGCTGGGGTGGGAGGGATGGGCTCACTGGGTGTTGGACACTGGGGAGGGTATGTGTTCTGGTAAGCGCTGTGAATTGTGCAAGACTGTTGAATGTCAGATCTGTACCTCTGAAACAAATAATGCAATATATGTTAAGAAAGAAAAAAAGAAGAAGAAGAATGTAGCAGGAGGGGAAGAATGAATGGGGGAAAATCGGAGGGGGAGAAGAACCATGAGAGACGATGGACTCTGAAAAAGAAACTGAGGGTTCTAGAGGGGAGGGGGGTGGGAGGATGGCTTAGCCTGGTGATGGGTATTGAGCAGGGCACGTTCTGCATGGAGCACTGGGTGTTATGCACAAACAATGAATCATGGAACACTATATCTAAAACTAATGATGTAATGTATGGGGATTAACATAACAATAAAAACATTTAAGAATAATAAAGAAAAAGAAAGCTTGCTATTAGACTTCCATGCAAAAGTGGGGCCGCAGTGCTAACTTCATGAAACAAGTGGGGAGGCGTGTCCTCCCTTCTCCCGGGGCCTGAGTCTCACACGGAAAATGGTTTGGGACTCCATTGCACTTCTCTCACGCAGGCACACAGCAAAATGCTTCCAGCCTCAGGAATGCCTATGTTCGCGGAAGCAGGAATTCTCTACAGAGTTGTTCCTTCGACTTAGGTGCTTGGCTTTAGGCCTGCAGGCACACCCGGGGCAACTGCACTAGCCTCGTAAACAAGAGGTGAGTTGACAGCTGCCTGTCTCTCCCTCGATTTTACCTATGGAACCTGTCCCCAGGCCCTCACCCACAGTGCAGCGTAAACTGCTTTCTCACACAGAGAGGTCGACGGTAGCTAAAGCACGGTTTCTCTACTGTGTAGTTTCTTCGAGTTAGAACGCTAGCTATTAGACTTCCATGCAAATGTGGGGCTGCCGTGCTAGCTTGGTCAAACACATGGGGAGTCGTGTTCTGCCTTTCGCTGGGGCCTGAGTCTCACTCGCAAAAAGCTTTGGACTCCCTTGCAGTGCTCTCACGCACGCACACAACAAAATGCTGCCACCCTCAGGAGCAGCTCTTTTACCTGAAGCACAGGCTCTCAACCGAGTTTTTCCTTTGAGTTAGGTGGATTCATTTAAGCCTGCACACACACCCTGGGCACCGGTACTAGCCCCATAACCATGATGTGGGTTGAGAGCTGCCTTCTGTACTGGCCTGTCTCTCCCCGATATTACGATATTGAAACCGTCCCCAGGCTCTCAGCCACAGTACACCCTAAACTGCTTCGCCCACAGAGAGGTCGACGGTAGCTAAAGCACGGTTTCTCTACTGTGTAGTTTCTTCGAGTTAGAACGCTAGCTATTAGACTTCCATGCAAATGTGGGGCTGCCGTGCTAGCTTGGTCAAACACATGGGGAGTCGTGTTCTGCCTTTCGCTGGGGCCTGAGTCTCACTCGCAAAAAGCTTTGGACTCCCTTGCAGTGCTCTCACGCACGCACACAACAAAATGCTGCCACCCTCAGGAGCAGCTCTTTTACCTGCAGCACAGGCTCTCAACCGAGTTCTTCCTTCGAGTTAGGTGGCTTCATTTAAGCCTGCACACACACCCTGGGCAACGGTACTAGCCCCATAACCATGATGTGGGTTGAGAGCTGCCTTCTGTAGCAGCCTGTCTCTCCCCCGATATTACGATATTGAAACCGTCCCCAGGCTCTCAGCCACAGTACACCCTAAACTGCTTCGCCCACAGAGAGGTCGACGGTAGCTAAAGCACGGTTTCTCTACTGTGTTGTTTCTTCGTGTTTGAAAGCTAGCTATTAGACTTCCATTCAAATGTGGGGCTGCAGTACTAGTGTCACGGAGCAAGTGGGGAGTCGTGTTCTGGCTTCTTCCGGGGCCTGGCTCTCACAAGGACAGTGGTTTTGGACTCACTTGCTGTGCACTCACGCATGCACACCACACAATGCGTCCACCCTGAGGCATGGCTCTTTTAGCCGAAGCAGGAATTCCCTACAGAGTTGTTCCTTTGAATTAGGTGGTTGGCTTATGGCCTGCAGGCACACCCAGGGCAAGGGTACTAGCCTCATAAACAAGAGGTGAGTTGAGAGCTGCCTTCCGCACCGGCCTGTTTCTCACTCCATTTCACGTATGGGACCCTTTCCCCGGTCTCTCCTACACGAGCACTATACAACTCCTGCGGCTTCAGGAACGGCAATGTTAGCTAAAGCGCAGTAACGCTACAGCATTGATTCTTGGTGTTAGTAGCCTGGGAGGCGAATGAGCTGCAGCTGGGATTCTTGACAGGCTTGTTTCTTCGCAGTCAGTGTCGAGCACATAGCATTCCAAGCACACATGGAGCAGTAGTGTTAGCTTCAGGTAGCAAGAGCTGAGTCCAGAGGTGCCTTCTGCCCAGACCTATTTCTCTCTTGGTTTCACGTATGGAACCCGTTCCCCAGTCTCTCAGCCACGGTACTCCGTGTAATGCTTCCTCCGTCTAGAGGTCGACGGTAGCTAAAGCACGGTTTCTCTACAGTGTTGTTTCTTCGAGTTAGAACACTAGCTGTTAGACTTCCATGCAAAAGTGGGGCTGCCGTGCTAGCGTGATGAAACACATGGGGAGTCGTGTTCTGCCTTCTGCTGGGGCCTGAGGCTCACTCACAAAAAGCTTTGGACTCCCTTGCAGGGCTCTCATGCACGCACACAACAAAATGCTTCCACCCTCAGGAGCGGCTCTTTTAGCTGAAGCATGGATTCTCCAGCGAGTTTTTCCTTCGAGTTAGGCGGTTTTCATGAAGCCTGCACACACACCCGGGGCAACGGTACTAGCCCCATAACCATGGTGTGAGTTGAGAGCTGCCTTCTCTCCGGCCTGTGTCTCCCTCGATTTTCCGAAACGGAACCCGTCCCCAGGCTCTCAACCACCGTACACCCTAAACTGCTTCCTCCCACACAGAGGTCGTCGGTAGCTAAAGCACGGTTTCTCTTCAGTGTTGTTTCTCCGAGTTAGAACGCTTGCTATGAATGTCCACAATAGCCAAACTGTGGAAAGAGCCAAGATGTCCACCAACAGATGAATGGATAAAGAAGAGGGGGTATATATATATACAATGGAATATTATGCAGCCATCAAAAGGAATGAGATCTTGCCATCTGCAACGACGTGGATGGAACTGGAGGGTCTCATGCTGAGCGAAATAAGTCAAACAGAGAAAGACATGTATCATATGACCTCACTGATAGGAGGAATTCTTAATCTCAGGAAACAAACTGAGGGTTGCTGGAGTGGGGGCTGGGGTGGGAGGGATGGGCTCACTGGGTGTTGGACACTGGGGAGGGTATGTGTTCTGGTAAGCGCTGTGAATTGTGCAAGACTGTTGAATGTCAGATCTGTACCTCTGAAACAAATAATGCAATATATGTTAAGAAAGAAAAAAAGAAGAAGAAGAATGTAGCAGGAGGGGAAGAATGAATGGGGGGAAATCGGAGGGGGAGAAGAACCATGAGAGACGATGGACACTGAAAAAGAAACTGAGGGTTCTAGAGGGGAGGGGGGTGGGAGGATGGCTTAGCCTGGTGATGGGTATTGAGCAGGGCACGTTCTGCATGGAGCACTGGGTGTTATGCACAAACAATGAATCATGGAACACTATATCTAAAACTAATGATGTAATGTATGGGGATTAACATAACAATAAAAACATTTAAGAATAATAAAGAAAAAGAAAGCTTGCTGTTAGACTTCCATGCAAAAGTGGGGCCGCAGTGCTAACTTCATGAAACAAGTGGGGAGGCGTGTCCTCCCTTCTCCCGGGGCCTGAGTCTCACACGGAAAATGGTTTGGGACTCCATTGCACTTCTCTCACGCAGGCACACAGCAAAATGCTTCCAGCCTCAGGAATGCCTATGTTCGCGGAAGCAGGAATTCTCTACACAGTTGTTCTTTCGACTTAGGTGCTTGGCTTTAGGCCTGCAGGCACACCCGGGGCAACTGCACTAGCCTCGTAAACAAGAGGTGAGTTGACAGCTGCCTGTCTCTCCCTCGATTTTACCTATGGAACCTGTCCCCAGGCCCTCACCCACAGTGCAGCGTAAACTGCTTTCTCACACAGAGAGGTCGACGGTAGCTAAAGCACGGTTTCTCTACTGTGTAGTTTCTTCGAGTTAGAACGCTAGCTATTAGACTTCCATGCAAATGTGGGGCTGCCGTGGAGCTTGGTCAAACACATGGGGAGTCGTGTTCTGCCTTTCGCTGGGGCCTGAGTCTCACTCGCAAAAAGCTTTGGACTCCCTTGCAGTGCTCTCACGCACGCACACAACAACATGCTGCCACCCTCAGGAGCAGCTCTTTTACCTGAAGCACAGGCTCTCAACCGAGTTTTTCCTTTGAGTTAGGTGGATTCATTTAAGCCTGCACACACACCCTGGGCACCGGTACTAGCCCCATAACCATGATGTGGGTTGAGAGC
This sequence comes from Halichoerus grypus, assembly GCF_964656455.1. NCBI lineage: Eukaryota > Metazoa > Chordata > Mammalia > Carnivora > Phocidae > Halichoerus > Halichoerus grypus. The sequence goes on from NC_135724.1 coordinate 57,802,958, forward strand.
TGCCTTCTGTACTGGCCTGTCTCTCCCCCGATATTACGATATTGAAACCGTCCCCAGGCTCTCAGCCACAGTACACCCTAAACTGCTTCGCCCACAGAGAGGTCGACGGTAGCTAAAGCACGGTTTCTCTACTGTGTAGTTTCTTCGAGTTAGAACGCTAGCTCTTAGACTTCCATGCAAATGTGGGGCTGCCGTGGTAGCTTGGTCAAACACATGGGGAGTCGTGTTCTGCCTTTCGCTGGGGCCTGAGTCTCACTCGCAAAAAGCTTTGGACTCCCTTGCAGTGCTCTCACGCACGCACACAACAAAATTCTGCCACCCTCAGGAGCAGCTCTTTTACCTGCAGCACAGGCTCTCAACCGAGTTCTTCCTTCGAGTTAGGTGGCTTCATTTAAGCCTGCACACACACCCTGGGCAACGGTACTAGCCCCATAACCATGATGTGGGTTGAGAGCTGCCTTCTGTACCAGCCTGTCTCTCCCCCGATATTACGATATTGAAACCGTCCCCAGGCTCTCAGCCACAGTACACCCTAAACTGCTTCGCCCACAGAGAGGTCGACGGTAGCTAAAGCACGGTTTCTCTACTGTGTTGTTTCTTCGAGTTTGAAAGCTAGCTATTAGACTTCCATTCAAATGTGGGGCTGCAGTACTAGTGTCACGGAGCAAGTGGGGAGTCGTGTTCTGGCTTCTTCCGGGGCCTGGGTCTCACAAGGAAAGTGGTTTTGGACTCACTTGCTGTGCACTCACGCATGCACACCACACAATGCGTCCACCCTGAGGCATGGCTCTTTTAGCCGAAGCAGGAATTCCCTACAGAGTTGTTCCTTTGAGTTAGGTGGTTGGCTTATGGCCTGCAGGCACACCCAGGGCAAGGGTACTAGCCTCATAAACAAGAGGTGAGTTGAGAGCTGCCTTCCGCACCGGCCTGTTTCTCACTCCATTTCACGTATGGGACCCTTTCCTCAGTCTCTCCTACACGAGCACTATACAACTCCTGCGGCTTCAGGAACGGCAATGTTAGCTAAAGCGCAGTAACGCTACAGCGTTGATTCTTGGTGTTAGTAGCCTGGGAGGCGAATGAGCTGCAGCTGGGATTCTTGACAGGCTTGTTTCTTCCCAGTCAGTGTCGAGCACATAGCATTCCAAGCACACATGGAGCAGTAGTGTTAGCTTCAGGTAGCAAGAGCTGAGTCCAGAGGTGCCTTCTGCCCAGACCTATTTCTCTCTTGGTTTCACGTATGGAACCCGTTCCCCAGGCTCTCAGCCACGGTACTCCGTGTAATGCTTCCTCCGTCTAGAGGTCGACGGTAGCTAAAGCACGGTTTCTCTACAGTGTTGTTTCTTCGAGTTAGAACACTAGCTGTTAGACTTCCATGCAAAAGTGGGGCTGCCGTGCTAGCGTGATGAAACACATGGGGAGTCGTGTTCTGCCTTCTGCTGGGGCCTGAGGCTCACTCACAAAAAGCTTTGGACTCCCTTGCAGGGCTCTCATGCACGCACACAACAAAATGCTTCCACCCTCAGGAGCGGCTCTTTTAGCTGAAGCATGGATTCTCCAGCGAGTTTTTCCTTCGAGTTAGGCGGTTTTCATGAAGCCTGCACACACACCCGGGGCAACGGTACTAGCCCCATAACCATGGTGTGAGTTGAGAGCTGCCTTCTCTCCGGCCTGTGTCTCCCTCGATTTTCCGAAACGGAACCCGTCCCCAGGCTCTCAACCACCGTACACCCTAAACTGCTTCCTCCCACACAGAGGTCGTCGGTAGCTAAAGCACGGTTTCTCTTCAGTGTTGTTTCTCCGAGTTAGAACGCTTGCTATGAATGTCCACAATAGCCAAACTGTGGAAAGAGCCAAGATGTCCACCAACAGATGAATGGATAAAGAAGAGGGGGTATATATATATACAATGGAATATTATGCAGCCATCAAAAGGAATGAGATCTTGCCATCTGCAACGACGTGGATGGAACTGGAGGGTCTCATGCTGAGCGAAATAAGTCAAACAGAGAAAGACATGTATCATATGACCTCACTGATAGGAGGAATTCTTAATCTCAGGAAACAAACTGAGGGTTGCTGGAGTGGGGGCTGGGGTGGGAGGGATGGGCTCACTGGGTGTTGGACACTGGGGAGGGTATGTGTTCTGGTAAGCGCTGTGAATTGTGCAAGACTGTTGAATGTCAGATCTGTACCTCTGAAACAAATAATGCAATATATGTTAAGAAAGAAAAAAAGAAGAAGAAGAATGTAGCAGGAGGGGAAGAATGAAGGGGGGGAAATCGGAGGGGGAGAAGAACCATGAGAGACGATGGACACTGAAAAAGAAACTGAGGGTTCTAGAGGGGAGGGGGGTGGGAGGATGGCTTAGCCTGGTGATGGGTATTGAGCAGGGCACGTTCTGCATGGAGCACTGGGTGTTATGCACAAACAATGAATCATGGAACACTATATCTAAAACTAATGATGTAATGTATGGGGATTAACATAACAATAAAAACATTTAAGAATAATAAAGAAAAAGAAAGCTTGCTGTTAGACTTCCATGCAAAAGTGGGGCCGCAGTGCTAACTTCATGAAACAAGTGGGGAGGCGTGTCCTCCCTTCTCCCGGGGCCTGAGTCTCACACGGAAAATGGTTTGGGACTCCATTGCACTTCTCTCACGCAGGCACACAGCAAAATGCTTCCAGCCTCAGGAATGCCTATGTTCGCGGAAGCAGGAATTCTCTACACAGTTGTTCTTTCGACTTAGGTGCTTGGCTTTAGGCCTGCAGGCACACCCGGGGCAACTGCACTAGCCTCGTAAACAAGAGGTGAGTTGACAGCTGCCTGTCTCTCCCTCGATTTTACCTATGGAACCTGTCCCCAGGCCCTCACCCACAGTGCAGCGTAAACTGCTTTCTCACACAGAGAGGTCGACGGTAGCTAAAGCACGGTTTCTCTACTGTGTAGTTTCTTCGAGTTAGAACGCTAGCTATTAGACTTCCATGCAAATGTGGGGCTGCCGTGGAGCTTGGTCAAACACATGGGGAGTCGTGTTCTGCCTTTCGCTGGGGCCTGAGTCTCACTCGCAAAAAGCTTTGGACTCCCTTGCAGTGCTCTCACGCACGCACACAACAACATGCTGCCACCCTCAGGAGCAGCTCTTTTACCTGAAGCACAGGCTCTCAACCGAGTTTTTCCTTTGAGTTAGGTGGATTCATTTAAGCCTGCACACACACCCTGGGCACCGGTACTAGCCCCATAACCATGATGTGGGTTGAGAGCTGCCTTCTGTACTGGCCTGTCTCTCCCCCGATATTACGATATTGAAACCGTCCCCAGGCTCTCAGCCACAGTACACCCTAAACTGCTTCGCCCACAGAGAGGTCGACGGTAGCTAAAGCACGGTTTCTCTACTGTGTAGTTTCTTCGAGTTAGAACGCTAGCTCTTAGACTTCCATGCAAATGTGGGGCTGCCGTGGTAGCTTGGTCAAACACATGGGGAGTCGTGTTCTGCCTTTCGCTGGGGCCTGAGTCTCACTCGCAAAAAGCTTTGGACTCCCTTGCAGTGCTCTCACGCACGCACACAACAAAATTCTGCCACCCTCAGGAGCAGCTCTTTTACCTGCAGCACAGGCTCTCAACCGAGTTCTTCCTTCGAGTTAGGTGGCTTCATTTAAGCCTGCACACACACCCTGGGCAACGGTACTAGCCCCATAACCATGATGTGGGTTGAGAGCTGCCTTCTGTACCAGCCTGTCTCTCCCCCGATATTACGATATTGAAACCGTCCCCAGGCTCTCAGCCACAGTACACCCTAAACTGCTTCGCCCACAGAGAGGTCGACGGTAGCTAAAGCACGGTTTCTCTACTGTGTTGTTTCTTCGAGTTTGAAAGCTAGCTATTAGACTTCCATTCAAATGTGGGGCTGCAGTACTAGTGTCACGGAGCAAGTGGGGAGTCGTGTTCTGGCTTCTTCCGGGGCCTGGGTCTCACAAGGAAAGTGGTTTTGGACTCACTTGCTGTGCACTCACGCATGCACACCACACAATGCGTCCACCCTGAGGCATGGCTCTTTTAGCCGAAGCAGGAATTCCCTACAGAGTTGTTCCTTTGAGTTAGGTGGTTGGCTTATGGCCTGCAGGCACACCCAGGGCAAGGGTACTAGCCTCATAAACAAGAGGTGAGTTGAGAGCTGCCTTCCGCACCGGCCTGTTTCTCACTCCATTTCACGTATGGGACCCTTTCCTCAGTCTCTCCTACACGAGCACTATACAACTCCTGCGGCTTCAGGAACGGCAATGTTAGCTAAAGCGCAGTAACGCTACAGCGTTGATTCTTGGTGTTAGTAGCCTGGGAGGCGAATGAGCTGCAGCTGGGATTCTTGACAGGCTTGTTTCTTCCCAGTCAGTGTCGAGCACATAGCATTCCAAGCACACATGGAGCAGTAGTGTTAGCTTCAGGTAGCAAGAGCTGAGTCCAGAGGTGCCTTCTGCCCAGACCTATTTCTCTCTTGGTTTCACGTATGGAACCCGTTCCCCAGGCTCTCAGCCACGGTACTCCGTGTAATGCTTCCTCCGTCTAGAGGTCGACGGTAGCTAAAGCACGGTTTCTCTACAGTGTTGTTTCTTCGAGTTAGAACACTAGCTGTTAGACTTCCATGCAAAAGTGGGGCTGCCGTGCTAGCGTGATGAAACACATGGGGAGTCGTGTTCTCCCTTCTGCTGGGGCCTGAGGCTCACTCACAAAAAGCTTTGGACTCCCTTGCAGGGCTCTCATGCACGCACACAACAAAATGCTTCCACCCTCAGGAGCGGCTCTTTTAGCTGAAGCATGGATTCTCCAGCGAGTTTTTCCTTCGAGTTAGGCGGTTTTCATGAAGCCTGCACACACACCCAGGGCAACGGTACTAGCCCCATAACCATGGTGTGAGTTGAGAGCTGCCTTCTCTCCGGCCTGTCTCTCCCTCGATTTTCCGAAACGGAACCCGTCCCCAGGCTCTCAACCACCGTACACCCTAAACTGCTTCCTCCCACACAGAGGTCGTCGGTAGCTAAAGCACGGTTTCTCTTCAGTGTTGTTTCTCTGAGTTAGAACGCTTGCTAGGAATGTCCACAATAGCCAAACTGTGGAAAGAGCCAAGATGTCCACCAACAGATGAATGGATAAAGAAGAGGGGGTATATATATATACAATGGAATATTATGCAGCCATCAAAAGGAATGAGATCTTGCCATCTGCAACGACGTGGATGGAACTGGAGGGTCTCATGCTGAGCGAAATAAGTCAAACAGAGAAAGACATGTATCATATGACCTCACTGATAGGAGGAATTCTTAATCTCAGGAAACAAACTGAGGGTTGCTGGAGTGGGGGCTGGGGTGGGAGGGATGGGCTCACTGGGTGTTGGACACTGGGGAGGGTATGTGTTCTGGTAAGCGCTGTGAATTGTGCAAGACTGTTGAATGTCAGATCTGTACGTCTGAAACAAATAATGCAATATATGTTAAGAAAGAAAAAAAGAAGAAGAAGAATGTAGCAGGAGGGGAAGAATGAAGGGGGGAAAATCGGAGGGGGAGAAGAACCATGAGAGACGATGGACTCTGAAAAAGAAACTGAGGGTTCTAGAGGGGAGGGGGGTGGGAGGATGGCTTAGCCTGGTGATGGGTATTGAGCAGGGCACGTTCTGCATGGAGCACTGGGTGTTATGCACAAACAATGAATCATGGAACACTATATCTAAAACTAATGATGTAATGTATGGGGATTAACATAACAATAAAAACATTTAAGAATAATAAAGAAAAAGAAAGCTTGCTATTAGACTTCCATGCAAAAGTGGGGCCGCAGTGCTAACTTCATGAAACAAGTGGGGAGGCGTGTCCTCCCTTCTCCCGGGGCCTGAGCCTCACACGGAAAATGGTTTGGGACTCCATTGCACTTCTCTCACGCAGGCACACAGCAAAATGCTTCCAGCCTCAGGAATGCCTATGTTCGCGGAAGCAGGAATTCTCTACAGAGTTGTTCCTTCGACTTAGGTGCTTGGCTTTAGGCCTGCAGGCACACCCGGGGCAACTGCACTAGCCTCGTAAACAAGAGGTGAGTTGACAGCTGCCTGTCTCTCCCTCGATTTTACCTATGGAACCTGTCCCCAGGCCCTCACCCACAGTGCAGCGTAAACTGCTTTCTCACACAGAGAGGTCGACGGTAGCTAAAGCACGGTTTCTCTACTGTGTAGTTTCTTCGAGTTAGAACGCTAGCTATTAGACTTCCATGCAAATGTGGGGCTGCCGTGCTAGCTTGGTCAAACACATGGGGAGTCGTGTTCTGCCTTTCGCTGGGGCCTGAGTCTCACTCGCAAAAAGCTTTGGACTCCCTTGCAGTGCTCTCACGCACGCACACAACAAAATGCTGCCACCCTCAGGAGCAGCTCTTTTACCTGAAGCACAGGCTCTCAACCGAGTTTTTCCTTTGAGTTAGGTGGATTCATTTAAGCCTGCACACACACCCTGGGCACCGGTACTAGCCCCATAACCATGATGTGGGTTGAGAGCTGCCTTCTGTACTGGCCTGTCTCTCCCCGATATTACGATATTGAAACCGTCCCCAGGCTCTCAGCCACATTACACGCTAAACTGCTTCGCCCACAGAGAGGTCGACGGTAGCTAAAGCACGGTTTCTCTACTGTGTAGTTTCTTCGAGTTAGAACGCTAGCTATTAGACTTCCATGCAAATGTGGGGCTGCCGTGCGAGCTTGGTCAAACACATGGGGAGTCGTGTTCTGCCTTTCGCTGGGGCCTGAGTCTCACTCGCAAAAAGCTTTGGACTCCCTTGCAGTGCTCTCACGCACGCACACAACAAAATGCTGCCACCCTCAGGAGCAGCTCTTTTACCTGCAGCACAGGCTCTCAACCGAGTTTTTCCTTCGAGTTAGGTGGCTTCATTTAAGCCTGCACACACACCCTGGGCAACGGTACTAGCCCCATAACCATGATGTGGGTTGAGAGCTGCCTTCTGTACCAGCCTGTCTCTCCCCCGATATTACGATATTGAAACCGTCCCCAGGCTCTCAGCCACAGTACACCCTAAACTGCTTCGCCCACAGAGAGGTCGACGGTAGCTAAAGCAGGGTTTCTCTACTGTGTTGTTTCTTCGAGTTTGAAAGCTAGCTATTAGACTTCCATTCAAATGTGGGGCTGCAGTACTAGTGTCACGGAGCAAGTGGGGAGTCGTGTTCTGGCTTCTTCCGGGGCCTGGGTCTCACAAGGAAAGTGGTTTTGGACTCACTTGCTGTGCACTCACGCATGCACACCACACAATGCGTCCACCCTGAGGCATGGCTCTTTTAGCCGAAGCAGGAATTCCCTACAGAGTTGTTCCTTTGAGTTAGGTTGTTGGCTTATGGCCTGCAGGCACACCCAGGGCAAGGGTACTAGCCTCATAAACAAGAGGTGAGTTGAGAGCTGCCTTCCGCACCGGCCTGTTTCTCACTCCATTTCACGTATGGGACCCTTTCCCCGGTCTCTCCTACACGAGCACTATACAACTCCTGCGGCTTCAGGAACGGCAATGTTAGCTAAAGCGCAGTAACGCTACAGCATTGATTCTTGGTGTTAGTAGCCTGGGAGGCGAATGAGCTGCAGCTGGGATTCTTGACAGGCTTGTTTCTTCCCAGTCAGTGTCGAGCACATAGCATTCCAAGCACACATGGAGCAGTCGTGTTAGCTTCAGGTAGCAAGAGCTGAGTCCAGAGGTGCCTTCTGCCCAGACCTATTTCTCTCTTGGTTTCACGTATGGAACCCGTTCCCCAGGCTCTCAGCCACGGTACTCCGTGTAATGCTTCCTCCGTCTAGAGGTCGACGGTAGCTAAAGCACGGTTTCTCTACAGTGTTGTTTCTTCGAGTTAGAACACTAGCTGTTAGACTTCCATGCAAAAGTGGGGCTGCCGTGCTAGATTGATGAAACACATGGGGAGTCGTGTTCTGCCTTTCGCTGGGGCCTGAGTCTCACTCGCAAAAAGCTTTGGACTCCCTTGCAGGGCTCTCACGCACGCACACAACAAAATGCTGCCACCCTCAGGAGCAGCTGTTTTACCTGCAGCACAGGCTCTCAACAGAGATTTTCCTTCGAGTTTGGTGGCTGTGCTTAAGCCGGCGCGCACAGCCTGGGCAACGGTACTAGCCCCATAACCATGATGTGGGTTGAGAGCTGCCTTATGTACCGGCCTGTCTCTCCCCCGATATTATGATATTGAAACCGTCCCCAGGCTCTCAGCCACAGTACACCCTAAACTGCTTCGCCCACAGAGAGGTCGACGGTAGCTAAAGCACGGTTTCTCTACAGTGTTGTTTCTTCGAGTTAGAACGCTAGCTATTAGACCTCCATGCAAAATTGGGGCCGCAGTGCTGGCTTCACGAAATAAGTGAGGAGTCGTGTGCTGCCTTCTGCAGCTGCCTGAGGCTCCCTCCGAATTAGGTTTGCGATTCCCTTGCAGTGCTCTCACGCACACACACAAAAGAAGCTTCCACCTTCAGGAGCAGCTGTTTTAGCTGAAGCACAGATTCTGTACTGAGTTTTTCTTTCGAGTTAGGTGGTTGTGTTTAAGCCAGCACACACCCACGGGGCAACGGAACTAGCCCCATAACCATGTAGTGAGTTTAGAGCTGCCTTATGTACCGGCCTCTCTCTCCCCCGATATTACGAAATGGAAACCGTCCCCAGGCTCTCAGCCACAGTACACCCTAAACTGCTTCGCCCACAGAGAGGTCGACGGTAGCTAAAGCACGGTTTCTCTACAGTGTTTTTTCTCCGAGTTAGAAAGCTAGCTATTAGACTTCCATGCAAAAGTGGGGCCGCAGTACTAGCTTCATGGAGCAAGTGGGGAGTCGTGTTCTGGCTTCTTCCGGGGCCTGGGTCTCACAAGGAAACTGGTTTTGGACTCACTTGCAGTGATCTCACGCATGCACACAGCAAAACGCGTCCACCCTGAGGCATGGCTCTTTCAGCCAAAGCAGGAATTCCCTACAGAGTTGTTCCTTTGAGTTAGGTGGTTGGCTTATGGCCTGCAGGCACCCCCGGGGCAAGGGCACTAGCCTCCTAAACCAGAGGTGACTTGAGAGCTGCCTTCCGCACCGGCCTCTTTCTCACTCCATTTCACGTCTGGGACCCTTTGCCCGGTCTCTCGTACACGAGCATTGTGAAATTCCTCCTGCTTCAGGAACGGCAATGTTAACTCAAGCGCAGTCACTCTTTAGGATTGACTCTTGGTGTTAGTAGCCTGGTAACTAGGCATCCAGGCACACAGGGTACAGCAGTGCTAATCTCCTCAAACAAGAGGTGAGTCCACAGCAGCCTTCCTTCCAGGCCTGCTTCTCACTCCGAGTTACGTTTAGGTTCCATTTCTCATGCTTTCACAAAAACACGCAATAGATGAAGTTCACGCTCAGGAAGGGCGATCTTTGCTGAGGCACGGGTTCTCTACAGTTTTGTTCCTTTGCGTTGCGTGGATGGCACTGAGGATTCCATGCACACACGGGAGAGCCGATCTAGTTTCCTGAAACAAGAGTTGAGTCGATAGGTGCCTTCTGCCCATGCTTATTTCTCCCTCCAAATTCTGCTGGGACTCCTTCCCCAGGTTTGCACTCAAGCAGACTTGAAAATGCTGCCACCCTGTGGAGAGGCGAATGAGCTGAACCTGGGGTTCTAGACCGGCTTCTTTCTGCCAAATCAGTGTGGAGCCCTTAGCATTCCTATGCACACATGGAGCCAAAGTGTTAGCTTCAGGTAACAAGAGCTGAGTCGAGAGGAGCCTTCTGGCCAGGACTCCTTCTCCCTCGGTTTCACGTAAGGAACCCGTTCCTCAGACCCTCACCCACGGTAGCCTGGAAAGTGCTTCCTCCCTCAGAGAGGTGGATGGTAGCTAAAGCACGGTTTCTCTACCGTGTTGTTTCTTCCAGGGAGAACGCTAGCGATTAGACTTCCATGCAAAAGTAGGGCCGCAGTGCTAGCTAAAGGAAACACACGGGGAGTCGTGTTCTGCCTTTTGCTGGGGCCTGAGTCTCACTCGCAGAAACTTTGGACTCCCTTGCAGTCCTCTCACGCACGCACACAACCAAATGTTTCCACCCTCAGGAGCGGCTGTTTTAGCTGAAGCACGGATCCTCTACCGTGTTATTCCGTCGAGTTGGGTGGCTGTCTTAAGCCTGCACACACACCCAGGGCAACGGTACTAGCCCCATAACCATGGTGTGAGTTGAGAGCTGCCTTCTCTCCGGCCTGTCTCTCCCTCGATTTTACGAAACGGAACCCGTCCCCAGGCTCTCAACCACCGTACACCCTAAACTGCTTCCTCCCACACAGAGGTCGTCGGTAGCTAAAGCACGGTTTCTCTTCAGTGTTGTTTCTCCGAGTTAGAACGCTTGCTATGAATGTCCACAATAGCCAAACTGTGGAAGGAGCCAAGATGTCCACCAACAGATGAATGGATAAAGAAGAGGGGGTATATATATATATATACAATGGAATATTATGCAGCCATCAAAAGGAATGAGATCTTGCCATCTGCAACGACGTGGATGGAACTGGAGGGTATCACGCTGAGCGAAATAAGTCAAACAGAGAAAGACATGTATCATATGACCTCACTGATAGGAGGAATTCTTAATCTCAGGAAACAAACTGAGGGTTGCTGGAGTGGGGGCTGGGGTGGGAGGGATGGGCTCACTGGGTGTTGGACACTGGGGAGGGTATGTGTTCTGGTAAGCGCTGTGAATTGTGCAAGACTGTTGAATGTCAGATCTGTACCTCTGAAACAAATAATGCAATATATGTTAAGAAAGAAAAAAAGAAGAAGAAGAATGTAGCAGGAGGGGAAGAATGAAGGGGGGGAAATCGGAGGGGGAGAAGAACCATGAGAGACGATGGACACTGAAAAAGAAACTGAGGGTTCTAGAGGGGAGGGGGGTGGGAGGATGGCTTAGCCTGGTGATGGGTATTGAGCAGGGCACGTTCTGCATGGAGCACTGGGTGTTATGCACAAACAATGAATCATGGAACACTATATCTAAAACTAATGATGTAATGTATGGGGATTAACATAACAATAAAAACATTTAAGAATAATAAAGAAAAAGAAAGCTTGCTGTTAGACTTCCATGCAAAAGTGGGGCCGCAGTGCTAACTTCATGAAACAAGTGGGGAGGCGTGTCCTCCCTTCTCCCGGGGCCTGAGTCTCACACGGAAAATGGTTTGGGACTCCATTGCACTTCTCTCACGCAGGCACACAGCAAAATGCTTCCAGCCTCAGGAATGCCTATGTTCGCGGAAGCAGGAATTCTCTACACAGTTGTTCTTTCGACTTAGGTGCTTGGCTTTAGGCCTGCAGGCACACCCGGGGCAACTGCACTAGCCTCGTAAACAAGAGGTGAGTTGACAGCTGCCTGTCTCTCCCTCGATTTTACCTATGGAACCTCTCCCCAGGCCCTCACCCACAGTGCAGCGTAAACTGCTTTCTCACACAGAGAGGTCGACGGTAGCTAAAGCACGGTTTCTCTACTGTGTAGTTTCTTCGAGTTAGAACGCTAGCTATTAGACTTCCATGCAAATGTGGGGCTGCCGTGGAGCTTGGTCAAACACATGGGGAGTCGTGTTCTGCCTTTCGCTGGGGCCTGAGTCTCACTCGCAAAAAGCTTTGGACTCCCTTGCAGTGCTCTCACGCACGCACACAACAACATGCTGCCACCCTCAGGAGCAGCTCTTTTACCTGAAGCACAGGTTCTCAACCGAGTTTTTCCTTTGAGTTAGGTGGATTCATTTAAGCCTGCACACACACCCTGGGCACCGGTACTAGCCCCATAACCATGGTGTGAGTTGAGAGCTGCCTTCTCTCCGGCCTGTCTCTCCCTCGATTTTACGAAACGGAACCCGTCCCCAGGCTCTCAACCACCGTACACCCTAAACTGCTTCCTCCCACACAGAGGTCGTCGGTAGCTAAAGCACGGTTTCTCTTCAGTGTTGTTTCTCCGAGTTAGAACGCTTGCTATGAATGTCCACAATAGCCAAACTGTGGAAGGAGCCAAGATGTCCACCAACAGATGAATGGATAAAGAAGAGGGGGTATATATATATATATACAATGGAATATTATGCAGCCATCAAAAGGAATGAGATCTTGCCATCTGCAACGACGTGGATGGAACTGGAGGGTATCACGCTGAGCGAAATAAGTCAAACAGAGAAAGACATGTATCATATGACCTCACTGATAGGAGGAATTCTTAATCTCAGGAAACAAACTGAGGGTTGCTGGAGTGGGGGCTGGGGTGGGAGGGATGGGCTCACTGGGTGTTGGACACTGGGGAGGGTATGTGTTCTGGTAAGCGCTGTGAATTGTGCAAGACTGTTGAATCTCAGATCTGTACCTCTGAAACAAATAATGCAATATATGTTAAGAAAGAAAAAAAGAAGAAGAAGAATGTAGCAGGAGGGGAAGAATGAAGGGGGGGAAATCGGAGGGGGAGAAGAACCATGAGAGACGATGGACACTGAAAAAGAAACTGAGGGTTCTAGAGGGGAGGGGGGTGGGAGGATGGCTTAGCCTGGTGATGGGTATTGAGCAGGGCACGTTCTGCATGGAGCACTGGGTGTTATGCACAAACAATGAATCATGGAACACTATATCTAAAACTAATGATGTAATGTATGGGGATTAACATAACAATAAAAACATTTAATAATAATAAAGAAAAAGAAAGCTTGCTGTTAGACTTCCATGCAAAAGTGGGGCCGCAGTGCTAACTTCATGAAACAAGTGGGGAGGCGTGTCCTCCCTTCTCCCGGGGCCTGAGTCTCACACGGAAAATGGTTTGGGACTCCATTGCACTTCTCTCACGCAGGCACACAGCAAAATGCTTCCAGCCTCAGGAATGCCTATGTTCGCGGAAGCAGGAATTCTCTACACAGTTGTTCTTTCGACTTAGGTGCTTGGCTTTAGGCCTGCAGGCACACCCGGGGCAACTGCACTAGCCTCGTAAACAAGAGGTGAGTTGACAGCTGCCTGTCTCTCCCTCGATTTTACCTATGGAACCTCTCCCCAGGCCCTCACCCACAGTGCAGCGTAAACTGCTTTCTCACACAGAGAGGTCGACGGTAGCTAAAGCACGGTTTCTCTACTGTGTAGTTTCTTCGAGTTAGAACGCTAGCTATTAGACTTCCATGCAAATGTGGGGCTGCCGTGGAGCTTGGTCAAACACATGGGGAGTCGTGTTCTGCCTTTCGCTGGGGCCTGAGTCTCACTCGCAAAAAGCTTTGGACTCCCTTGCAGTGCTCTCACGCACGCACACAACAACATGCTGCCACCCTCAGGAGCAGCTCTTTTACCTGAAGCACAGGCTCTCAACCGAGTTTTTCCTTTGAGTTAGGTGGATTCATTTAAGCCTGCACACACACCCTGGGCACCGGTACTAGCCCCATAACCATGATGTGGGTTGAGAGCTGCCTTCTGTACTGGCCTGTCTCTCCCCCGATATTACGATATTGAAACCGTCCCCAGGCTCTCAGCCACAGTACACCCTAAACTGCTTCACCCACAGAGAGGTCGACGGTAGCTAAAGCAGGGTTTCTCTACAGTGTTGTTTCTTCGAGTTAGAAAGGTAGCTATTAGACTTCCATTCAAATGTGGGGTGCAGTACTAGTGTCACGGAGCAAGTGGGGAGTCGTGTTCTGGCTTCTTCCGGGGCCTGGGTCTCACAAGGAAAATGGTTTTGGACTCACTTGCTGTGCACTCACGCATGCACACCACACAATGCGTCCACCCTGAGGCATGGCTCTTTTAGCCGAAGCAGGAATTCCCTACAGAGTTGTTCCTTTGAGTTAGGTGGTTGGCTTATGGCCTGCAGGCACACCCAGGGCAAGGGTACTAGCCTCATAAACAAGAGGTGAGTTGAGAGCTGCCTTCCGCACCGGCCTGTTTCTCACTCCATTTCACGTATGGGACCCTTTCCCCGGTCTCTCCTACACGAGCACTATACAACTCCTGCGGCTTCAGGAACGGCAATGTTAGCTAAAGCGCAGTAACGCTACAGCATTGATTCTTGGTGTTAGTAGCCTGGGAGGCGAAGGAGCTGCAGCTGGGATTCTTGACAGGCTTGTTTCTTCCCAGTCAGTGTCGAGCACATAGCATTCCAAGCACACATGGAGCAGTCGTGTTAGCTTCAGGTAGCAAGAGCTGAGTCCAGAGGTGCCTTCTGCCCAGACCTATTTCTCTCTTGGTTTCACGTATGGAACCCGTTCCCCAGGCTCTCAGCCACGGTACTCCGTGTAATGCTTCCTCCGTCTAGAGGTCGACGGTAGCTAAAGCACGGTTTCTCTACAGTGTTGTTTCTTCGAGTTAGAACACTAGCTGTTAGACTTCCATGCAAAAGTGGGGCTGCCGTGCTAGATTGATGAAACACATGGGGAGTCGTGTTCTGCCTTTCGCTGGGGCCTGAGTCTCACTCGCAAAAAGCTTTGGACTCCCTTGCAGGGCTCTCACGCACGCACACAACAAAATGCTGCCACCCTCAGGAGCAGCTGTTTTACCTGCAGCACAGGCTCTCAACAGAGATTTTCCTTCGAGTTTGGTGGCTGTGCTTAAGCCGGCGCGCACAGCCTGGGCAACGGTACTAGCCCCATAACCATGATGTGGGTTGAGAGCTGCCTTATGTACCGGCCTGTCTCTCCCCCGATATTATGATATTGAAACCGTCCCCAGGCTCTCAGCCACAGTACACCCTAAACTGCTTCGCCCACAGAGAGGTCGACGGTAGCTAAAGCACGGTTTCTCTACAGTGTTGTTTCTTCGAGTTAGAACGCTAGCTATTAGACCTCCATGCAAAATTGGGGCCGCAGTGCTGGCTTCACGAAATAAGTGAGGAGTCGTGTGCTGCCTTCTGCAGCTGCCTGAGGCTCCCTCCGAATTAGGTTTGCGATTCCCTTGCAGTGCTCTCACGCACACACACAAAAGAAGCTTCCACCTTCAGGAGCAGCTGTTTTAGCTGAAGCACAGATTCTGTACTGAGTTTTTCTTTCGAGTTAGGTGGTTGTGTTTAAGCCAGCACACACCCACGGGGCAACGGAACTAGCCCCATAACCATGTAGTGAGTTTAGAGCTGCCTTATGTACCGGCCTCTCTCTCCCCCGATATTACGAAATGGAAACCGTCCCCAGGCTCTCAGCCACAGTACACCCTAAACTGCTTCGCCCACAGAGAGGTCGACGGTAGCTAAAGCACGGTTTCTCTACAGTGTTTTTTCTCCGAGTTAGAAAGCTAGCTATTAGACTTCCATGCAAAAGTGGGGCCGCAGTACTAGCTTCATGGAGCAAGTGGGGAGTCGTGTTCTGGCTTCTTCCGGGGCCTGGGTCTCACAAGGAAACTGGTTTTGGACTCACTTGCAGTGATCTCACGCATGCACACAGCAAAACGCGTCCACCCTGAGGCATGGCTCTTTCAGCCAAAGCAGGAATTCCCTACAGAGTTGTTCCTTTGAGTTAGGTGGTTGGCTTATGGCCTGCAGGCACCCCCGGGGCAAGGGCACTAGCCTCCTAAACCAGAGGTGACTTGAGAGCTGCCTTCCGCACCGGCCTCTTTCTCACTCCATTTCACGTCTGGGACCCTTTGCCCGGTCTCTCGTACACGAGCATTGTGAAATTCCTCCTGCTTCAGGAACGGCAATGTTAACTCAAGCGCAGTCACTCTTTAGGATTGACTCTTGGTGTTAGTAGCCTGGTAACTAGGCATCCAGGCACACAGGGTACAGCAGTGCTAATCTCCTCAAACAAGAGGTGAGTCCACAGCAGCCTTCCTTCCAGGCCTGCTTCTCACTCCGAGTTACGTTTAGGTTCCATTTCTCATGCTTTCACAAAAACACGCAATAGATGAAGTTCACGCTCAGGAAGGGCGATCTTTGCTGAGGCACGGGTTCTCTACAGTTTTGTTCCTTTGCGTTGCGTGGATGGCACTGAGGATTCCATGCACACACGGGAGAGCCGATCTAGTTTCCTGAAACAAGAGTTGAGTCGATAGGTGCCTTCTGCCCATGCTTATTTCTCCCTCCAAATTCTGCTGGGACTCCTTCCCCAGGTTTGCACTCAAGCAGACTTGAAAATGCTGCCACCCTGTGGAGAGGCGAATGAGCTGAACCTGGGGTTCTAGACCGGCTTCTTTCTGCCAAATCAGTGTGGAGCCCTTAGCATTCCTATGCACACATGGAGCCAAAGTGTTAGCTTCAGGTAACAAGAGCTGAGTCGAGAGGAGCCTTCTGGCCAGGACTCCTTCTCCCTCGGTTTCACGTAAGGAACCCGTTCCTCAGACCCTCACCCACGGTAGCCTGGAAAGTGCTTCCTCCCTCAGAGAGGTGGATGGTAGCTAAAGCACGGTTTCCCTACCGTGTTGTTTCTTCCAGGGAGAACGCTAGCGATTAGACTTCCATGCAAAAGTAGGGCCGCAGTGCTAGCTAAAGGAAACACACGGGGAGTCGTGTTCTGCCTTTTGCTGGGGCCTGAGTCTCACTCGCAGAAACTTTGGACTCCCTTGCAGTCCTCTCACGCACGCACACAACCAAATGTTTCCACCCTCAGGAGCGGCTGTTTTAGCTGAAGCACGGATCCTCTACCGTGTTATTCCGTCGAGTTGGGTGGCTGTCTTAAGCCTGCACACACACCCAGGGCAACGGTACTAGCCCCATAACCATGGTGTGAGTTGAGAGCTGCCTTCTCTCTGGCCTGTCTCTCCCTCGATTTTACGAAACGGAACCCGTCCCCAGGCTCTCAACCACCGTACACCCTAAACTGCTTCCTCCCACACAGAGGTCGTCGGTAGCTAAAGCACGGTTTCTCTTCAGTGTTGTTTCTCCGAGTTAGAACGCTTGCTATGAATGTCCACAATAGCCAAACTGTGGAAGGAGCCAAGATGTCCACCAACAGATGAATGGATAAAGAAGAGGGGGTATATATATATATATACAATGGAATATTATGCAGCCATCAAAAGGAATGAGATCTTGCCATCTGCAACGACGTGGATGGAACTGGAGGGTATCACGCTGAGCGAAATAAGTCAAACAGAGAAAGACATGTATCATATGACCTCACTGATAGGAGGAATTCTTAATCTCAGGAAACAAACTGAGGGTTGCTGGAGTGGGGGCTGGGGTGGGAGGGATGGGCTCACTGGGTGTTGGACACTGGGGAGGGTATGTGTTCTGGTAAGCGCTGTGAATTGTGCAAGACTGTTGAATGTCAGATCTGTACCTCTGAAACAAATAATGCAATATATGTTAAGAAAGAAAAAAAGAAGAAGAAGAATGTAGCAGGAGGGGAAGAATGAAGGGGGGGAAATCGGAGGGGGAGAAGAACCATGAGAGACGATGGACACTGAAAAAGAAACTGAGGGTTCTAGAGGGGAGGGGGGTGGGAGGATGGCTTAGCCTGGTGATGGGTATTGAGCAGGGCACGTTCTGCATGGAGCACTGGGTGTTATGCACAAACAATGAATCATGGAACACTATATCTAAAACTAATGATGTAATGTATGGGGATTAACATAACAATAAAAACATTTAATAATAATAAAGAAAAAGAAAGCTTGCTGTTAGACTTCCATGCAAAAGTGGGGCCGCAGTGCTAACTTCATGAAACAAGTGGGGAGGCGTGTCCTCCCTTCTCCCGGGGCCTGAGTCTCACACGGAAAATGGTTTGGGACTCCATTGCACTTCTCTCACGCAGGCACACAGCAAAATGCTTCCAGCCTCAGGAATGCCTATGTTCGCGGAAGCAGGAATTCTCTACACAGTTGTTCTTTCGACTTAGGTGCTTGGCTTTAGGCCTGCAGGCACACCCGGGGCAACTGCACTAGCCTCGTAAACAAGAGGTGAGTTGACAGCTGCCTGTCTCTCCCTCGATTTTACCTATGGAACCTGTCCCCAGGCCCTCACCCACAGTGCAGCGTAAACTGCTTTCTCACACAGAGAGGTCGACGGTAGCTAAAGCACGGTTTCTCTACTGTGTAGTTTCTTCGAGTTAGAACGCTAGCTATTAGACTTCCATGCAAATGTGGGGCTGCCGTGGAGCTTGGTCAAACACATGGGGAGTCGTGTTCTGCCTTTCGCTGGGGCCTGAGTCTCACTCGCAAAAAGCTTTGGACTCCCTTGCAGTGCTCTCACGCACGCACACAACAAAATGCTGCCACCCTCAGGAGCAGCTCTTTTACCTGAAGCACAGGCTCTCAACCGAGTTTTTCCTTTGAGTTAGGTGGATTCATTTAAGCCTGCACACACACCCTGGGCACCGGTACTAGCCCCATAACCATGATGTGGGTTGAGAGCTGCCTTCTGTACTGGCCTGTCTCTCCCCCGATATTACGATATTGAAACCGTCCCCAGGCTCTCAGCCACAGTACACCCTAAACTGCTTCACCCACAGAGAGGTCGACGGTAGCTAAAGCAGGGTTTCTGTACAGTGTTGTTTCTTCGAGTTAGAAAGGTAGCTATTAGACTTCCATTCAAATGTGGGGCTGCAGTACTAGTGTCACGGAGCAAGTGGGGAGTCGTGTTCTGGCTTCTTCCGGGGCCTGGGTCTCACAAGGAAAATGGTTTTGGACTCACTTGCTGTGCACTCACGCATGCACACCACACAATGCGTCCACCCTGAGGCATGGCTCTTTTAGCCGAAGCAGGAATTCCCTACAGAGTTGTTCCTTTGAGTTAGGTGGTTGGCTTATGGCCTGCAGGCACACCCAGGGCAAGGGTACTAGCCTCATAAACAAGAGATGAGTTGAGAGCTGCCTTCCGCACCGGCCTGTTTCTCACTCCATTTCACGTATGGGACCCTTTCCCCGGTCTCTCCTACACGAGCACTATACAACTCCTGCGGCTTCAGGAACGGCAATGTTAGCTAAAGCGCAGTAACGCTACAGCATTGATTCTTGGTGTTAGTAGCCTGGGAGGCGAAGGAGCTGCAGCTGGGATTCTTGACAGGCTTGTTTCTTCCCAGTCAGTGTCGAGCACATAGCATTCCAAGCACACATGGAGCAGTCGTGTTAGCTTCAGGTAGCAAGAGCTGAGTCCAGAGGTGCCTTCTGCCCAGACCTATTTCTCTCTTGGTTTCACGTATGGAACCCGTTCCCCAGGCTCTCAGCCACGGTACTCCGTGTAATGCTTCCTCCGTCTAGAGGTCGACGGTAGCTAAAGCACGGTTTCTCTACAGTGTTGTTTCTTCGAGTTAGAACACTAGCTGTTAGACTTCCATGCAAAAGTGGGGCTGCCGTGCTAGATTGATGAAACACATGGGGAGTCGTGTTCTGCCTTTCGCTGGGGCCTGAGTCTCACTCGCAAAAAGCTTTGGACTCCCTTGCAGGGCTCTCACGCACGCACACAACAAAATGCTGCCACCCTCAGGAGCAGCTGTTTTACCTGCAGCACAGGCTCTCAACAGAGATTTTCCTTCGAGTTTGGTGGCTGTGCTTAAGCCGGCGCGCACAGCCTGGGCAACGGTACTAGCCCCATAACCATGATGTGGGTTGAGAGCTGCCTTCTGTACCGGCCTGTCTCTCCCCCGATATTACGATATTGAAACCGTCCCCAGGCTCTCAGCCACAGTACACCCTAAACTGCTTCGCCCACAGAGAGGTCGACGGTAGCTAAAGCACGGTTTCTCTACAGTCTTGTTTCTTCGAGTTAGAACGCTAGCTATTAGACCTCCATGCAAAATTGGGGCCGCAGTGCTGGCTTCACGAAATAAGTGAGGAGTCGTGTGCTGCCTTCTGCAGCTGCCTGAGGCTCCCTCCGAATTAGGTTTGCGATTCCCTTGCAGTGCTCTCACGCACACACACAAAAGAAGCTTCCACCTTCAGGAGCAGCTGTTTTAGCTGAAGCACAGATTCTGTACTGAGTTTTTCTTTCGAGTTAGGTGGTTGTGTTTAAGCCAGCACACACCCACGGGGCAACGGAACTAGCCCCATAACCATGTAGTGAGTTTAGAGCTGCCTTATGTACCGGCCTCTCTCTCCCCCGATATTACGAAATGGAAACCGTCCCCAGGCTCTCAGCCACAGTACACCCTAAACTGCTTCGCCCACAGAGAGGTCGACGGTAGCTAAAGCACGGTTTCTCTACAGTGTTTTTTCTCCGAGTTAGAAAGCTAGCTATTAGACTTCCATGCAAAAGTGGGGCCGCAGTACTAGCTTCATGGAGCAAGTGGGGAGTCGTGTTCTGGCTTCTTCCGGGGCCTGGGTCTCACAAGGAAACTGGTTTTGGACTCACTTGCAGTGATCTCACGCATGCACACAGCAAAACGCGTCCACCCTGAGGCATGGCTCTTTCAGCCAAAGCAGGAATTCCCTACAGAGTTGTTCCTTTGAGTTAGGTGGTTGGCTTATGGCCTGCAGGCACCCCCGGGGCAAGGGCACTAGCCTCCTAAACCAGAGGTGACTTGAGAGCTGCCTTCCGCACCGGCCTCTTTCTCACTCCATTTCACGTCTGGGACCCTTTGCCCGGTCTCTCGTACACGAGCATTGTGAAATTCCTCCTGCTTCAGGAACGGCAATGTTAACTCAAGCGCAGTCACTCTTTAGGATTGACTCTTGGTGTTAGTAGCCTGGTAACTAG
The DNA here is from genome assembly GCF_964656455.1 of Halichoerus grypus. Classification (NCBI taxonomy): domain Eukaryota; kingdom Metazoa; phylum Chordata; class Mammalia; order Carnivora; family Phocidae; genus Halichoerus; species Halichoerus grypus. Next base: position 57,823,580 of record NC_135724.1, read on the forward strand.
GCATCCAGGCACACAGGGTACAGCAGTGCTAATCTCCTCAAACAAGAGGTGAGTCCACAGCAGCCTTCCTTCCAGGCCTGCTTCTCACTCCGAGTTACGTTTAGGTTCCATTTCTCATGCTTTCACAAAAACACGCAATAGATGAAGTTCACGCTCAGGAAGGGCGATCTTTGCTGAGGCACGGGTTCTCTACAGTTTTGTTCCTTTGCGTTGCGTGGATGGCACTGAGGATTCCATGCACACACGGGAGAGCCGATCTAGTTTCCTGAAACAAGAGTTGAGTCGATAGGTGCCTTCTGCCCATGCTTATTTCTCCCTCCAAATTCTGCTGGGACTCCTTCCCCAGGTTTGCACTCAAGCAGACTTGAAAATGCTGCCACCCTGTGGAGAGGCGAATGAGCTGAACCTGGGGTTCTAGACCGGCTTCTTTCTGCCAAATCAGTGTGGAGCCCTTAGCATTCCTATGCACACATGGAGCCAAAGTGTTAGCTTCAGGTAACAAGAGCTGAGTCGAGAGGAGCCTTCTGGCCAGGACTCCTTCTCCCTCGGTTTCACGTAAGGAACCCGTTCCTCAGACCCTCACCCACGGTAGCCTGGAAAGTGCTTCCTCCCTCAGAGAGGTGGATGGTAGCTAAAGCACGGTTTCCCTACCGTGTTGTTTCTTCCAGGGAGAACGCTAGCGATTAGACTTCCATGCAAAAGTAGGGCCGCAGTGCTAGCTAAAGGAAACACACGGGGAGTCGTGTTCTGCCTTTTGCTGGGGCCTGAGTCTCACTCGCAGAAACTTTGGACTCCCTTGCAGTCCTCTCACGCACGCACACAACCAAATGTTTCCACCCTCAGGAGCGGCTGTTTTAGCTGAAGCACGGATCCTCTACCGTGTTATTCCGTCGAGTTGGGTGGCTGTCTTAAGCCTGCACACACACCCAGGGCAACGGTACTAGCCCCATAACCATGGTGTGAGTTGAGAGCTGCCTTCTCTCTGGCCTGTCTCTCCCTCGATTTTACGAAACGGAACCCGTCCCCAGGCTCTCAACCACCGTACACTCTAAACTGCTTCCTCCCACACAGAGGTCGTCGGTAGCTAAAGCACGGTTTCTCTTCAGTGTTGTTTCTCCGAGTTAGAACGCTTGCTATGAATGTCCACAATAGCCAAACTGTGGAAGGAGCCAAGATGTCCACCAACAGATGAATGGATAAAGAAGAGGGGGTATATATATATATATACAATGGAATATTATGCAGCCATCAAAAGGAATGAGATCTTGCCATCTGCAACGACGTGGATGGAACTGGAGGGTATCACGCTGAGCGAAATAAGTCAAACAGAGAAAGACATGTATCATATGACCTCACTGATAGGAGGAATTCTTAATCTCAGGAAACAAACTGAGGGTTGCTGGAGTGGGGGCTGGGGTGGGAGGGATGGGCTCACTGGGTGTTGGACACTGGGGAGGGTATGTGTTCTGGTAAGCGCTGTGAATTGTGCAAGACTGTTGAATCTCAGATCTGTACCTCTGAAACAAATAATGCAATATATGTTAAGAAAGAAAAAAAGAAGAAGAAGAATGTAGCAGGAGGGGAAGAATGAAGGGGGGGAAATCGGAGGGGGAGAAGAACCATGAGAGACGATGGACACTGAAAAAGAAACTGAGGGTTCTAGAGGGGAGGGGGGTGGGAGGATGGCTTAGCCTGGTGATGGGTATTGAGCAGGGCACGTTCTGCATGGAGCACTGGGTGTTATGCACAAACAATGAATCATGGAACACTATATCTAAAACTAATGATGTAATGTATGGGGATTAACATAACAATAAAAACATTTAATAATAATAAAGAAAAAGAAAGCTTGCTGTTAGACTTCCATGCAAAAGTGGGGCCGCAGTGCTAACTTCATGAAACAAGTGGGGAGGCGTGTCCTCCCTTCTCCCGGGGCCTGAGTCTCACACGGAAAATGGTTTGGGACTCCATTGCACTTCTCTCACGCAGGCACACAGCAAAATGCTTCCAGCCTCAGGAATGCCTATGTTCGCGGAAGCAGGAATTCTCTACACAGTTGTTCTTTCGACTTAGGTGCTTGGCTTTAGGCCTGCAGGCACACCCGGGGCAACTGCACTAGCCTCGTAAACAAGAGGTGAGTTGACAGCTGCCTGTCTCTCCCTCGATTTTACCTATGGAACCTGTCCCCAGGCCCTCACCCACAGTGCAGCGTAAACTGCTTTCTCACACAGAGAGGTCGACGGTAGCTAAAGCACGGTTTCTCTACTGTGTAGTTTCTTCGAGTTAGAACGCTAGCTATTAGACTTCCATGCAAATGTGGGGCTGCCGTGGAGCTTGGTCAAACACATGGGGAGTCGTGTTCTGCCTTTCGCTGGGGCCTGAGTCTCACTCGCAAAAAGCTTTGGACTCCCTTGCAGTGCTCTCACGCACGCACACAACAAAATGTTGCCACCCTCAGGAGCAGCTCTTTTACCTGAAGCACAGGCTCTCAACCGAGTTTTTCCTTTGAGTTAGGTGGATTCATTTAAGCCTGCACACACACCCTGGGCACCGGTACTAGCCCCATAACCATGATGTGGGTTGAGAGCTGCCTTCTGTACTGGCCTGTCTCTCCCCCGATATTACGATATTGAAACCGTCCCCAGGCTCTCAGCCACAGTACACCCTAAACTGCTTCACCCACAGAGAGGTCGACGGTAGCTAAAGCAGGGTTTCTCTACAGTGTTGTTTCTTCGAGTTAGAAAGGTAGCTATTAGACTTCCATTCAAATGTGGGGTGCAGTACTAGTGTCACGGAGCAAGTGGGGAGTCGTGTTCTGGCTTCTTCCGGGGCCTGGGTCTCACAAGGAAAATGGTTTTGGACTCACTTGCTGTGCACTCACGCATGCACACCACACAATGCGTCCACCCTGAGGCATGGCTCTTTTAGCCGAAGCAGGAATTCCCTACAGAGTTGTTCCTTTGAGTTAGGTGGTTGGCTTATGGCCTGCAGGCACACCCAGGGCAAGGGTACTAGCCTCATAAACAAGAGATGAGTTGAGAGCTGCCTTCCGCACCGGCCTGTTTCTCACTCCATTTCATGTATGGGACCCTTTCCCCGGTCTCTCCTACACGAGCACTATACAACTCCTGCGGCTTCAGGAACGGCAATGTTAGCTAAAGCGCAGTAACGCTACAGCATTGATTCTTGGTGTTAGTAGCCTGGGAGGCGAAGGAGCTGCAGCTGGGATTCTTGACAGGCTTGTTTCTTCCCAGTCAGTGTCGAGCACATAGCATTCCAAGCACACATGGAGCAGTCGTGTTAGCTTCAGGTAGCAAGAGCTGAGTCCAGAGGTGCCTTCTGCCCAGACCTATTTCTCTCTTGGTTTCACGTATGGAACCCGTTCCCCAGGCTCTCAGCCACGGTACTCCGTGTAATGCTTCCTCCGTCTAGAGGTCGACGGTAGCTAAAGCACGGTTTCTCTACAGTGTTGTTTCTTCGAGTTAGAACACTAGCTGTTAGACTTCCATGCAAAAGTGGGGCTGCCGTGCTAGATTGATGAAACACATGGGGAGTCGTGTTCTGCCTTTCGCTGGGGCCTGAGTCTCACTCGCAAAAAGCTTTGGACTCCCTTGCAGGGCTCTCACGCACGCACACAACAAAATGCTGCCACCCTCAGGAGCAGCTGTTTTACCTGCAGCACAAGCTCTCAACAGAGATTTTCCTTCGAGTTTGGTGGCTGTGCTTAAGCCGGCGCGCACAGCCTGGGCAACGGTACTAGCCCCATAACCATGATGTGGGTTGAGAGCTGCCTTCTGTACCGGCCTGTCTCTCCCCCGATATTACGATATTGAAACCGTCCCCAGGCTCTCAGCCACAGTACACCCTAAACTGCTTCGCCCACAGAGAGGTCGACGGTAGCTAAAGCACGGTTTCTCTACAGTCTTGTTTCTTCGAGTTAGAACGCTAGCTATTAGACCTCCATGCAAAATTGGGGCCGCAGTGCTGGCTTCACGAAATAAGTGAGGAGTCGTGTGCTGCCTTCTGCAGCTGCCTGAGGCTCCCTCCGAATTAGGTTTGCGATTCCCTTGCAGTGCTCTCACGCACACACACAAAAGAAGCTTCCACCTTCAGGAGCAGCTGTTTTAGCTGAAGCACAGATTCTGTACTGAGTTTTTCTTTCGAGTTAGGTGGTTGTGTTTAAGCCAGCACACACCCACGGGGCAACGGAACTAGCCCCATAACCATGTAGTGAGTTTAGAGCTGCCTTATGTACCGGCCTCTCTCTCCCCCGATATTACGAAATGGAAACCGTCCCCAGGCTCTCAGCCACAGTACACCCTAAACTGCTTCGCCCACAGAGAGGTCGACGGTAGCTAAAGCACGGTTTCTCTACAGTGTTTTTTCTCCGAGTTAGAAAGCTAGCTATTAGACTTCCATGCAAAAGTGGGGCCGCAGTACTAGCTTCATGGAGCAAGTGGGGAGTCGTGTTCTGGCTTCTTCCGGGGCCTGGGTCTCACAAGGAAACTGGTTTTGGACTCACTTGCAGTGATCTCACGCATGCACACAGCAAAACGCGTCCACCCTGAGGCATGGCTCTTTCAGCCAAAGCAGGAATTCCCTACAGAGTTGTTCCTTTGAGTTAGGTGGTTGGCTTATGGCCTGCAGGCACCCCCGGGGCAAGGGCACTAGCCTCCTAAACCAGAGGTGACTTGAGAGCTGCCTTCCGCACCGGCCTCTTTCTCACTCCATTTCACGTCTGGGACCCTTTGCCCGGTCTCTCGTACACGAGCATTGTGAAATTCCTCCTGCTTCAGGAACGGCAATGTTAACTCAAGCGCAGTCACTCTTTAGGATTGACTCTTGGTGTTAGTAGCCTGGTAACTAGGCATCCAGGCACACAGGGTACAGCAGTGCTCATCTCCTCAAACAAGAGGTGAGTCCACAGCAGCCTTCCTTCCAGGCCTGCTTCTCACTCCGAGTTACGTTTAGGTTCCATTTCTCATGCTTTCACAAAAACACGCAATAGATGAAGTTCACGCTCAGGAAGGGCGATCTTTGCTGAGGCACGGGTTCTCTACAGTTTTGTTCCTTTGCGTTGCGTGGATGGCACTGAGGATTCCATGCACACACGGGAGAGCCGATCTAGTTTCCTGAAACAAGAGTTGAGTCGATAGGTGCCTTCTGCCCATGCTTATTTCTCCCTCCAAATTCTGCTGGGACTCCTTCCCCAGGTTTGCACTCAAGCAGACTTGAAAATGCTGCCACCCTGTGGAGAGGCGAATGAGCTGAACCTGGGGTTCTAGACCGGCTTCTTTCTGCCAAATCAGTGTGGAGCCCTTAGCATTCCTATGCACACATGGAGCCAAAGTGTTAGCTTCAGGTAACAAGAGCTGAGTCGAGAGGAGCCTTCTGGCCAGGACTCCTTCTCCCTCGGTTTCACGTAAGGAACCCGTTCCTCAGACCCTCACCCACGGTAGCCTGGAAAGTGCTTCCTCCCTCAGAGAGGTGGATGGTAGCTAAAGCACGGTTTCCCTACCGTGTTGTTTCTTCCAGGGAGAACGCTAGCGATTAGACTTCCATGCAAAAGTAGGGCCGCAGTGCTAGCTAAAGGAAACACACGGGGAGTCGTGTTCTGCCTTTTGCTGGGGCCTGAGTCTCACTCGCAGAAACTTTGGACTCCCTTGCAGTCCTCTCACGCACGCACACAACCAAATGTTTCCACCCTCAGGAGCGGCTGTTTTAGCTGAAGCACGGATCCTCTACAGTGTTATTCCGTCGAGTTGGGTGGCTGTCTTAAGCCTGCACACACACCCAGGGCAACGGTACTAGCCCCATAACCATGGTGTGAGTTGAGAGCTGCCTTCTCTCCGGCCTGTCTCTCCCTCGATTTTACGAAACGGAACCCGTCCCCAGGCTCTCAACCACCGTACACCCTAAACTGCTTCCTCCCACACAGAGGTCGTCGGTAGCTAAAGCACGGTTTCTCTTCAGTGTTGTTTCTCCGAGTTAGAACGCTTGCTATGAATGTCCACAATAGCCAAACTGTGGAAGGAGCCAAGATGTCCACCAACAGATGAATGGATAAAGAAGAGGGGGTATATATATATATATACAATGGAATATTATGCAGCCATCAAAAGGAATGAGATCTTGCCATCTGCAACGACGTGGATGGAACTGGAGGGTATCACGCTGAGCGAAATAAGTCAAACAGAGAAAGACATGTATCATATGACCTCACTGATAGGAGGAATTCTTAATCTCAGGAAACAAACTGAGGGTTGCTGGAGTGGGGGCTGGGGTGGGAGGGATGGGCTCACTGGGTGTTGGACACTGGGGAGGGTATGTGTTCTGGTAAGCGCTGTGAATTGTGCAAGACTGTTGAATCTCAGATCTGTACCTCTGAAACAAATAATGCAATATATGTTAAGAAAGAAAAAAAGAAGAAGAAGAATGTAGCAGGAGGGGAAGAATGAAGGGGGGGAAATCGGAGGGGGAGAAGAACCATGAGAGACGATGGACACTGAAAAAGAAACTGAGGGTTCTAGAGGGGAGGGGGGTGGGAGGATGGCTTAGCCTGGTGATGGGTATTGAGCAGGGCACGTTCTGCATGGAGCACTGGGTGTTATGCACAAACAATGAATCATGGAACACTATATCTAAAACTAATGATGTAATGTATGGGGATTAACATAACAATAAAAACATTTAATAATAATAAAGAAAAAGAAAGCTTGCTGTTAGACTTCCATGCAAAAGTGGGGCCGCAGTGCTAACTTCATGAAACAAGTGGGGAGGCGTGTCCTCCCTTCTCCCGGGGCCTGAGTCTCACACGGAAAATGGTTTGGGACTCCATTGCACTTCTCTCACGCAGGCACACAGCAAAATGCTTCCAGCCTCAGGAATGCCTATGTTCGCGGAAGCAGGAATTCTCTACACAGTTGTTCTTTCGACTTAGGTGCTTGGCTTTAGGCCTGCAGGCACACCCAGGGCAACTGCACTAGCCTCGTAAACAAGAGGTGAGTTGACAGCTGCCTGTCTCTCCCTCGATTTTACCTATGGAACCTGTCCCCAGGCCCTCACCCACAGTGCAGCGTAAACTGCTTTCTCACACAGAGAGGTCGACGGTAGCTAAAGCACGGTTTCTCTACTGTGTAGTTTCTTCGAGTTAGAACGCTAGCTATTAGACTTCCATGCAAATGTGGGGCTGCCGTGGAGCTTGGTCAAACACATGGGGAGTCGTGTTCTGCCTTTCGCTGGGGCCTGAGTCTCACTCGCAAAAAGCTTTGGACTCCCTTGCAGTGCTCTCACGCACGCACACAACAACATGCTGCCACCCTCAGGAGCAGCTCTTTTACCTGAAGCACAGGCTCTCAACCGAGTTTTTCCTTTGAGTTAGGTGGATTCATTTAAGCCTGCACACACACCCTGGGCACCGGTACTAGCCCCATAACCATGATGTGGGTTGAGAGCTGCCTTCTGTACTGGCCTGTCTCTCCCCCGATATTACGATATTGAAACCGTCCCCAGGCTCTCAGCCACAGTACACCCTAAACTGCTTCACCCACAGAGAGGTCGACGGTAGCTAAAGCAGGGTTTCTCTACAGTGTTGTTTCTTCGAGTTAGAAAGGTAGCTATTAGACTTCCATTCAAATGTGGGGTGCAGTACTAGTGTCACGGAGCAAGTGGGGAGTCGTGTTCTGGCTTCTTCCGGGGCCTGGGTCTCACAAGGAAAATGGTTTTGGACTCACTTGCTGTGCACTCACGCATGCACACCACACAATGCGTCCACCCTGAGGCATGGCTCTTTTAGCCGAAGCAGGAATTCCCTACAGAGTTGTTCCTTTGAGTTAGGTGGTTGGCTTATGGCCTGCAGGCACACCCAGGGCAAGGGTACTAGCCTCATAAACAAGAGGTGAGTTGAGAGCTGCCTTCCGCACCGGCCTGTTTCTCACTCCATTTCACGTATGGGACCCTTTCCCCGGTCTCTCCTACACGAGCACTATACAACTCCTGCGGCTTCAGGAACGGCAATGTTAGCTAAAGCGCAGTAACGCTACAGCATTGATTCTTGGTGTTAGTAGCCTGGGAGGCGAAGGAGCTGCAGCTGGGATTCTTGACAGGCTTGTTTCTTCCCAGTCAGTGTCGAGCACATAGCATTCCAAGCACACATGGAGCAGTCGTGTTAGCTTCAGGTAGCAAGAGCTGAGTCCAGAGGTGCCTTCTGCCCAGACCTATTTCTCTCTTGGTTTCACGTATGGAACCCGTTCCCCAGGCTCTCAGCCACGGTACTCCGTGTAATGCTTCCTCCGTCTAGAGGTCGACGGTAGCTAAAGCACGGTTTCTCTACAGTGTTGTTTCTTCGAGTTAGAACACTAGCTGTTAGACTTCCATGCAAAAGTGGGGCTGCCGTGCTAGATTGATGAAACACATGGGGAGTCGTGTTCTGCCTTTCGCTGGGGCCTGAGTCTCACTCGCAAAAAGCTTTGGACTCCCTTGCAGGGCTCTCACGCACGCACACAACAAAATGCTGCCACCCTCAGGAGCAGCTGTTTTACCTGCAGCACAAGCTCTCAACAGAGATTTTCCTTCGAGTTTGGTGGCTGTGCTTAAGCCGGCGCGCACAGCCTGGGCAACGGTACTAGCCCCATAACCATGATGTGGGTTGAGAGCTGCCTTCTGTACCGGCCTGTCTCTCCCCCGATATTACGATATTGAAACCGTCCCCAGGCTCTCAGCCACAGTACACCCTAAACTGCTTCGCCCACAGAGAGGTCGACGGTAGCTAAAGCACGGTTTCTCTACAGTCTTGTTTCTTCGAGTTAGAACGCTAGCTATTAGACCTCCATGCAAAATTGGGGCCGCAGTGCTGGCTTCACGAAATAAGTGAGGAGTCGTGTGCTGCCTTCTGCAGCTGCCTGAGGCTCCCTCCGAATTAGGTTTGCGATTCCCTTGCAGTGCTCTCACGCACACACACAAAAGAAGCTTCCACCTTCAGGAGCAGCTGTTTTAGCTGAAGCACAGATTCTGTACTGAGTTTTTCTTTCGAGTTAGGTGGTTGTGTTTAAGCCAGCACACACCCACGGGGCAACGGAACTAGCCCCATAACCATGTAGTGAGTTTAGAGCTGCCTTATGTACCGGCCTCTCTCTCCCCCGATATTACGAAATGGAAACCGTCCCCAGGCTCTCAGCCACAGTACACCCTAAACTGCTTCGCCCACAGAGAGGTCGACGGTAGCTAAAGCACGGTTTCTCTACAGTGTTTTTTCTCCGAGTTAGAAAGCTAGCTATTAGACTTCCATGCAAAAGTGGGGCCGCAGTACTCGCTTCATGGAGCAAGTGGGGAGTCGTGTTCTGGCTTCTTCCGGGGCCTGGGTCTCACAAGGAAACTGGTTTTGGACTCACTTGCAGTGATCTCACGCATGCACACAGCAAAACGCGTCCACCCTGAGGCATGGCTCTTTCAGCCAAAGCAGGAATTCCCTACAGAGTTGTTCCTTTGAGTTAGGTGGTTGGCTTATGGCCTGCAGGCACCCCCGGGGCAAGGGCACTAGCCTCCTAAACCAGAGGTGACTTGAGAGCTGCCTTCCGCACCGGCCTCTTTCTCACTCCATTTCACGTCTGGGACCCTTTGCCCGGTCTCTCGTACACGAGCATTGTGAAATTCCTCCTGCTTCAGGAACGGCAATGTTAACTCAAGCGCAGTCACTCTTTAGGATTGACTCTTGGTGTTAGTAGCCTGGTAACTAGGCATCCAGGCACACAGGGTACAGCAGTGCTCATCTCCTCAAACAAGAGGTGAGTCCACAGCAGCCTTCCTTCCAGGCCTGCTTCTCACTCCGAGTTACGTTTAGGTTCCATTTCTCATGCTTTCACAAAAACACGCAATAGATGAAGTTCACGCTCAGGAAGGGCGATCTTTGCTGAGGCACGGGTTCTCTACAGTTTTGTTCCTTTGCGTTGCGTGGATGGCACTGAGGATTCCATGCACACACGGGAGAGCCGATCTAGTTTCCTGAAACAAGAGTTGAGTCGATAGGTGCCTTCTGCCCATGCTTATTTCTCCCTCCAAATTCTGCTGGGACTCCTTCCCCAGGTTTGCACTCAAGCAGACTTGAAAATGCTGCCACCCTGTGGAGAGGCGAATGAGCTGAACCTGGGGTTCTAGACCGGCTTCTTTCTGCCAAATCAGTGTGGAGCCCTTAGCATTCCTATGCACACATGGAGCCAAAGTGTTAGCTTCAGGTAACAAGAGCTGAGTCGAGAGGAGCCTTCTGGCCAGGACTCCTTCTCCCTCGGTTTCACGTAAGGAACCCGTTCCTCAGACCCTCACCCACGGTAGCCTGGAAAGTGCTTCCTCCCTCAGAGAGGTGGATGGTAGCTAAAGCACGGTTTCCCTACCGTGTTGTTTCTTCCAGGGAGAACGCTAGCGATTAGACTTCCATGCAAAAGTAGGGCCGCAGTGCTAGCTAAAGGAAACACACGGGGAGTCGTGTTCTGCCTTTTGCTGGGGCCTGAGTCTCACTCGCAGAAACTTTGGACTCCCTTGCAGTCCTCTCACGCACGCACACAACCAAATGTTTCCACCCTCAGGAGCGGCTGTTTTAGCTGAAGCACGGATCCTCTACCGTGTTATTCCGTCGAGTTGGGTGGCTGTCTTAAGCCTGCACACACACCCAGGGCAACGGTACTAGCCCCATAACCATGGTGTGAGTTGAGAGCTGCCTTCTCTCCGGCCTGTCTCTCCCTCGATTTTACGAAACGGAACCCGTCCCCAGGCTCTCAACCACCGTACACCCTAAACTGCTTCCTCCCACACAGAGGTCGTCGGTAGCTAAAGCACGGTTTCTCTTCAGTGTTGTTTCTCCGAGTTAGAACGCTTGCTATGAATGTCCACAATAGCCAAACTGTGGAAGGAGCCAAGATGTCCACCAACAGATGAATGGATAAAGAAGACGGGGTATATATATATATATACAATGGAATATTATGCAGCCATCAAAAGGAATGAGATCTTGCCATCTGCAACGACGTGGATGGAACTGGAGGGTATCACACTGAGCGAAATAAGTCAAACAGAGAAAGACATGTATCATATGACCTCACTGATAGGAGGAATTCTTAATCTCAGGAAACAAACTGAGGGTTGCTGGAGTGGGGGCTGGGGTGGGAGGGATGGGCTCACTGGGTGTTGGACACTGGGGAGGGTATGTGTTCTGGTAAGCGCTGTGAATTGTGCAAGACTGTTGAATGTCAGATCTGTACCTCTGAAACAAATAATGCAATATATGTTAAGAAAGAAAAAAAGAAGAAGAAGAATGTAGCAGGAGGGGAAGAATGAAGGGGGGGAAATCGGAGGGGGAGAAGAACCATGAGAGACGATGGACACTGAAAAAGAAACTGAGGGTTCTAGAGGGGAGGGGGGTGGGAGGATGGCTTAGCCTGGTGATGGGTATTGAGCAGGGCACGTTCTGCATGGAGCACTGGGTGTTATGCACAAACAATGAATCATGGAACACTATATCTAAAACTAATGATGTAATGTATGGGGATTAACATAACAATAAAAACATTTAATAATAATAAAGAAAAAGAAAGCTTGCTGTTAGACTTCCATGCAAAAGTGGGGCCGCAGTGCTAACTTCATGAAACAAGTGGGGAGGCGTGTCCTCCCTTCTCCCGGGGCCTGAGTCTCACACGGAAAATGGTTTGGGACTCCATTGCACTTCTCTCACGCAGGCACACAGCAAAATGCTTCCAGCCTCAGGAATGCCTATGTTCGCGGAAGCAGGAATTCTCTACACAGTTGTTCTTTCGACTTAGGTGCTTGGCTTTAGGCCTGCAGGCACACCCGGGGCAACTGCACTAGCCTCGTAAACAAGAGGTGAGTTGACAGCTGCCTGTCTCTCCCTCGATTTTACCTATGGAACCTCTCCCCAGGCCCTCACCCACAGTGCAGCGTAAACTGCTTTCTCACACAGAGAGGTCGACGGTAGCTAAAGCACGGTTTCTCTACTGTGTAGTTTCTTCGAGTTAGAACGCTAGCTATTAGACTTCCATGCAAATGTGGGGCTGCCGTGGAGCTTGGTCAAACACATGGGGAGTCGTGTTCTGCCTTTCGCTGGGGCCTGAGTCTCACTCGCAAAAAGCTTTGGACTCCCTTGCAGTGCTCTCACGCACGCACACAACAACATGCTGCCACCCTCAGGAGCAGCTCTTTTACCTGAAGCACAGGCTCTCAACCGAGTTTTTCCTTTGAGTTAGGTGGATTCATTTAAGCCTGCACACACACCCTGGGCACCGGTACTAGCCCCATAACCATGATGTGGGTTGAGAGCTGCCTTCTGTACTGGCCTGTCTCTCCCCCGATATTACGATATTGAAACCGTCCCCAGGCTCTCAGCCACAGTACACCCTAAACTGCTTCACCCACAGAGAGGTCGACGGTAGCTAAAGCAGGGTTTCTCTACAGTGTTGTTTCTTCGAGTTAGAAAGGTAGCTATTAGACTTCCATTCAAATGTGGGGTGCAGTACTAGTGTCACGGAGCAAGTGGGGAGTCGTGTTCTGGCTTCTTCCGGGGCCTGGGTCTCACAAGGAAAATGGTTTTGGACTCACTTGCTGTGCACTCACGCATGCACACCACACAATGCGTCCACCCTGAGGCATGGCTCTTTTAGCCGAAGCAGGAATTCCCTACAGAGTTGTTCCTTTGAGTTAGGTGGTTGGCTTATGGCCTGCAGGCACACCCAGGGCAAGGGTACTAGCCTCATAAACAAGAGGTGAGTTGAGAGCTGCCTTCCGCACCGGCCTGTTTCTCACTCCATTTCACGTATGGGACCCTTTCCCCGGTCTCTCCTACACGAGCACTATACAACTCCTGCGGCTTCAGGAACGGCAATGTTAGCTAAAGCGCAGTAACGCTACAGCATTGATTCTTGGTGTTAGTAGCCTGGGAGGCGAAGGAGCTGCAGCTGGGATTCTTGACAGGCTTGTTTCTTCCCAGTCAGTGTCGAGCACATAGCATTCCAAGCACACATGGAGCAGTCGTGTTAGCTTCAGGTAGCAAGAGCTGAGTCCAGAGGTGCCTTCTGCCCAGACCTATTTCTCTCTTGGTTTCACGTATGGAACCCGTTCCCCAGGCTCTCAGCCACGGTACTCCGTGTAATGCTTCCTCCGTCTAGAGGTCGACGGTAGCTAAAGCACGGTTTCTCTACAGTGTTGTTTCTTCGAGTTAGAACACTAGCTGTTAGACTTCCATGCAAAAGTGGGGCTGCCGTGCTAGATTGATGAAACACATGGGGAGTCGTGTTCTGCCTTTCGCTGGGGCCTGAGTCTCACTCGCAAAAAGCTTTGGACTCCCTTGCAGGGCTCTCACGCACGCACACAACAAAATGCTGCCACCCTCAGGAGCAGCTGTTTTACCTGCAGCACAGGCTCTCAACAGAGATTTTCCTTCGAGTTTGGTGGCTGTGCTTAAGCCGGCGCGCACAGCCTGGGCAACGGTACTAGCCCCATAACCATGATGTGGGTTGAGAGCTGCCTTCTGTACCGGCCTGTCTCTCCCCCGATATTACGATATTGAAACCGTCCCCAGGCTCTCAGCCACAGTACACCCTAAACTGCTTCGCCCACAGAGAGGTCGACGGTAGCTAAAGCACGGTTTCTCTACAGTGTTGTTTCTTCGAGTTAGAACGCTAGCTATTAGACCTCCATGCAAAATTGGGGCCGCAGTGCTGGCTTCACGAAATAAGTGAGGAGTCGTGTGCTGCCTTCTGCAGCTGCCTGAGGCTCCCTCCGAATTAGGTTTGCGATTCCCTTGCAGTGCTCTCACGCACACACACAAAAGAAGCTTCCACCTTCAGGAGCAGCTGTTTTAGCTGAAGCACAGATTCTGTACTGAGTTTTTCTTTCGAGTTAGGTGGTTGTGTTTAAGCCAGCACACACCCACGGGGCAACGGAACTAGCCCCATAACCATGTAGTGAGTTTAGAGCTGCCTTATGTACCGGCCTCTCTCTCCCCCGATATTACGAAATGGAAACCGTCCCCAGGCTCTCAGCCACAGTACACCCTAAACTGCTTCGCCCACAGAGAGGTCGACGGTAGCTAAAGCACGGTTTCTCTACAGTGTTTTTTCTCCGAGTTAGAAAGCTAGCTATTAGACTTCCATGCAAAAGTGGGGCCGCAGTGCTAGCTTCATGGAGCAAGTGGGGAGTCGTGTTCTGGCTTCTTCCGGGGCCTGGGTCTCACAAGGAAACTGGTTTTGGACTCACTTGCAGTGATCTCACGCATGCACACAGCAAAACGCGTCCACCCTGAGGCATGGCTCTTTCAGCCAAAGCAGGAATTCCCTACAGAGTTGTTCCTTTGAGTTAGGTGGTTGGCTTATGGCCTGCAGGCACCCCCGGGGCAAGGGCACTAGCCTCCTAAACCAGAGGTGACTTGAGAGCTGCCTTCCGCACCGGCCTCTTTCTCACTCCATTTCACGTCTGGGACCCTTTGCCCGGTCTCTCGTACACGAGCATTGTGAAATTCCTCCTGCTTCAGGAACGGCAATGTTAACTCAAGCGCAGTCACTCTTTAGGATTGACTCTTGGTGTTAGTAGCCTGGTAACTAGGCATCCAGGCACACAGGGTACAGCAGTGCTAATCTCCTCAAACAAGAGGTGAGTCCACAGCAGCCTTCCTTCCAGGCCTGCTTCTCACTCCGAGTTACGTTTAGGTTCCATTTCTCATGCTTTCACAAAAACACGCAATAGATGAAGTTCACGCTCAGGAAGGGCGATCTTTGCTGAGGCACGGGTTCTCTACAGTTTTGTTCCTTTGCGTTGCGTGGATGGCACTGAGGATTCCATGCACACACGGGAGAGCCGATCTAGTTTCCTGAAACAAGAGTTGAGTCGATAGGTGCCTTCTGCCCATGCTTATTTCTCCCTCCAAATTCTGCTGGGACTCCTTCCCCAGGTTTGCACTCAAGCAGACTTGAAAATGCTGCCACCCTGTGGAGAGGCGAATGAGCTGAACCTGGGGTTCTAGACCGGCTTCTTTCTGCCAAATCAGTGTGGAGCCCTTAGCATTCCTATGCACACATGGAGCCAAAGTGTTAGCTTCAGGTAACAAGAGCTGAGTCGAGAGGAGCCTTCTGGCCAGGACTCCTTCTCCCTCGGTTTCACGTAAGGAACCCGTTCCTCAGACCCTCACCCACGGTAGCCTGGAAAGTGCTTCCTCCCTCAGAGAGGTGGATGGTAGCTAAAGCACGGTTTCCCTACCGTGTTGTTTCTTCCAGGGAGAACGCTAGCGATTAGACTTCCATGCAAAAGTAGGGCCGCAGTGCTAGCTAAAGGAAACACACGGGGAGTCGTGTTCTGCCTTTTGCTGGGGCCTGAGTCTCACTCGCAGAAACTTTGGACTCCCTTGCAGTCCTCTCACGCACGCACACAACCAAATGTTTCCACCCTCAGGAGCGGCTGTTTTAGCTGAAGCACGGATCCTCTACCGTGTTATTCCGTCGAGTTGGGTGGCTGTCTTAAGCCTGCACACACACCCAGGGCAACGGTACTAGCCCCATAACCATGGTGTGAGTTGAGAGCTGCCTTCTCTCCGGCCTGTCTCTCCCTCGATTTTACGAAACGGAACCCGTCCCCAGGCTCTCAACCACCGTACACCCTAAACTGCTTCCTCCCACACAGAGGTCGTCGGTAGCTAAAGCACGGTTTCTCTTCAGTGTTGTTTCTCCGAGTTAGAACGCTTGCTATGAATGTCCACAATAGCCAAACTGTGGAAGGAGCCAAGATGTCCACCAACAGATGAATGGATAAAGAAGAGGGGGTATATATATATATATACAATGGAATATTATGCAGCCATCAAAAGGAATGAGATCTTGCCATCTGCAACGACGTGGATGGAACTGGAGGGTATCACGCTGAGCGAAATAAGTCAAACAGAGAAAGACATGTATCATATGACCTCACTGATAGGAGGAATTCTTAATCTCAGGAAACAAACTGAGGGTTGCTGGAGTGGGGGCTGGGGTGGGAGGGATGGGCTCACTGGGTGTTGGACACTGGGGAGGGTATGTGTTCTGGTAAGCGCTGTGAATTGTGCAAGACTGTTGAATGTCAGATCTGTACCTCTGAAACAAATAATGCAATATATGTTAAGAAAGAAAAAAAGAAGAAGAAGAATGTAGCAGGAGGGGAAGAATGAAGGGGGGGAAATCGGAGGGGGAGAAGAACCATGAGAGACGATGGACACTGAAAAAGAAACTGAGGGTTCTAGAGGGGAGGGGGGTGGGAGGATGGCTTAGCCTGGTGATGGGTATTGAGCAGGGCACGTTCTGCATGGAGCACTGGGTGTTATGCACAAACAATGAATCATGGAACACTATATCTAAAACTAATGATGTAATGTATGGGGATTAACATAACAATAAAAACATTTAATAATAATAAAGAAAAAGAAAGCTTGCTGTTAGACTTCCATGCAAAAGTGGGGCCGCAGTGCTAACTTCATGAAACAAGTGGGGAGGCGTGTCCTCCCTTCTCCCGGGGCCTGAGTCTCACACGGAAAATGGTTTGGGACTCCATTGCACTTCTCTCACGCAGGCACACAGCAAAATGCTTCCAGCCTCAGGAATGCCTATGTTCGCGGAAGCAGGAATTCTCTACACAGTTGTTCTTTCGACTTAGGTGCTTGGCTTTAGGCCTGCAGGCACACCCGGGGCAACTGCACTAGCCTCGTAAACAAGAGGTGAGTTGACAGCTGCCTGTCTCTCCCTCGATTTTACCTATGGAACCTGTCCCCAGGCCCTCACCCACAGTGCAGCGTAAACTGCTTTCTCACACAGAGAGGTCGACGGTAGCTAAAGCACGGTTTCTCTACTGTGTAGTTTCTTCGAGTTAGAACGCTAGCTATTAGACTTCCATGCAAATGTGGGGCTGCCGTGGAGCTTGGTCAAACACATGGGGAGTCGTGTTCTGCCTTTCGCTGGGGCCTGAGTCTCACTCGCAAAAAGCTTTGGACTCCCTTGCAGTGCTCTCACGCACGCACACAACAACATGCTGCCACCCTCAGGAGCAGCTCTTTTACCTGAAGCACAGGCTCTCAACCGAGTTTTTCCTTTGAGTTAGGTGGATTCATTTAAGCCTGCACACACACCCTGGGCACCGGTACTAGCCCCATAACCATGATGTGGGTTGAGAGCTGCCTTCTGTACTGGCCTGTCTCTCCCCCGATATTACGATATTGAAACCGTCCCCAGGCTCTCAGCCACAGTACACCCTAAACTGCTTCACCCACAGAGAGGTCGACGGTAGCTAAAGCAGGGTTTCTCTACAGTGTTGTTTCTTCGAGTTAGAAAGGTAGCTATTAGACTTCCATTCAAATGTGGGGTGCAGTACTAGTGTCACGGAGCAAGTGGGGAGTCGTGTTCTGGGTTCTTCCGGGGCCTGGGTCTCACAAGGAAAATGGTTTTGGACTCACTTGCTGTGCACTCACGCATGCACACCACACAATGCGTCCACCCTGAGGCATGGCTCTTTTAGCCGAAGCAGGAATTCCCTACAGAGTTGTTCCTTTGAGTTAGGTGGTTGGCTTATGGCCTGCAGGCACACCCAGGGCAAGGGTACTAGCCTCATAAACAAGAGGTGAGTTGAGAGCTGCCTTCCGCACCGGCCTGTTTCTCACTCCATTTCACGTATGGGACCCTTTCCCCGGACTCTCCTACACGAGCACTATACAACTCCTGCGGCTTCAGGAACGGCAATGTTAGCTAAAGCGCAGTAACGCTACAGCATTGATTCTTGGTGTTAGTAGCCTGGGAGGCGAAGGAGCTGCAGCTGGGATTCTTGACAGGCTTGTTTCTTCCCAGTCAGTGTCGAGCACATAGCATTCCAAGCACACATGGAGCGGTCGTGTTAGCTTCAGGTAGCAAGAGCTGAGTCCAGAGGTGCCTTCTGCCCAGACCTATTTCTCTCTTGGTTTCACGTATGGAACCCGTTCCCCAGGCTCTCAGCCACGGTACTCCGTGTAATGCTTCCTCCGTCTAGAGGTCGACGGTAGCTAAAGCACGGTTTCTCTACAGTGTTGTTTCTTCGAGTTAGAACACTAGCTGTTAGACTTCCATGCAAAAGTGGGGCTGCCGTGCTAGATTGATGAAACACATGGGGAGTCGTGTTCTGCCTTTCGCTGGGGCCTGAGTCTCACTCGCAAAAAGCTTTGGACTCCCTTGCAGGGCTCTCACGCACGCACACAACAAAATGCTGCCACCCTCAGGAGCAGCTGTTTTACCTGCAGCACAGGCTCTCAACAGAGATTTTCCTTCGAGTTTGGTGGCTGTGCTTAAGCCGGCGCGCACAGCCTGGGCAACGGTACTAGCCCCATAACCATGATGTGGGTTGAGAGCTGCCTTCTGTACCGGCCTGTCTCTCCCCCGATATTACGATATTGAAACCGTCCCCAGGCTCTCAGCCACAGTACACCCTAAACTGCTTCGCCCACAGAGAGGTCGACGGTAGCTAAAGCACGGTTTCTCTACAGTCTTGTTTCTTCGAGTTAGAACGCTAGCTATTAGACCTCCATGCAAAATTGGGGCCGCAGTGCTGGCTTCACGAAATAAGTGAGGAGTCGTGTGCTGCCTTCTGCAGCTGCCTGAGGCTCCCTCCGAATTAGGTTTGCGATTCCCTTGCAGTGCTCTCACGCACACACACAAAAGAAGCTTCCACCTTCAGGAGCAGCTGTTTTAGCTGAAGCACAGATTCTGTACTGAGTTTTTCTTTCGAGTTAGGTGGTTGTGTTTAAGCCAGCACACACCCACGGGGCAACGGAACTAGCCCCATAACCATGTAGTGAGTTTAGAGCTGCCTTATGTACCGGCCTCTCTCTCCCCCGATATTACGAAATGGAAACCGTCCCCAGGCTCTCAGCCACAGTACACCCTAAACTGCTTCGCCCACAGAGAGGTCGACGGTAGCTAAAGCACGGTTTCTCTACAGTGTTTTTTCTCCGAGTTAGAAAGCTAGCTATTAGACTTCCATGCAAAAGTGGGGCCGCAGTACTAGCTTCATGGAGCAAGTGGGGAGTCGTGTTCTGGCTTCTTCCGGGGCCTGGGTCTCACAAGGAAACTGGTTTTGGACTCACTTGCAGTGATCTCACGCATGCACACAGCAAAACGCGTCCACCCTGAGGCATGGCTCTTTCAGCCAAAGCAGGAATTCCCTACAGAGTTGTTCCTTTGAGTTAGGTGGTTGGCTTATGGCCTGCAGGCACCCCCGGGGCAAGGGCACTAGCCTCCTAAACCAGAGGTGACTTGAGAGCTGCCTTCCGCACCGGCCTCTTTCTCACTCCATTTCACGTCTGGGACCCTTTGCCCGGTCTCTCGTACACGAGCATTGTGAAATTCCTCCTGCTTCAGGAACGGCAATGTTAACTCAAGCGCAGTCACTCTTTAGGATTGACTCTTGGTGTTAGTAGCCTGGTAACTAGGCATCCAGGCACACAGGGTACAGCAGTGCTAATCTCCTCAAACAAGAGGTGAGTCCACAGCAGCCTTCCTTCCAGGCCTGCTTCTCACTCCGAGTTACGTTTAGGTTCCATTTCTCATGCTTTCACAAAAACACGCAATAGATGAAGTTCACGCTCAGGAAGGGCGATCTTTGCTGAGGCACGGGTTCTCTACAGTTTTGTTCCTTTGCGTTGCGTGGATGGCACTGAGGATTCCATGCACACACGGGAGAGCCGATCTAGTTTCCTGAAACAAGAGTTGAGTCGATAGGTGCCTTCTGCCCATGCTTATTTCTCCCTCCAAATTCTGCTGGGACTCCTTCCCCAGGTTTGCACTCAAGCAGACTTGAAAATGCTGCCACCCTGTGGAGAGGCGAATGAGCTGAACCTGCGGTTCTAGACCGGCTTCTTTCTGCCAAATCAGTGTGGAGCCCTTAGCATTCCTATGCACACATGGAGCCAAAGTGTTAGCTTCAGGTAACAAGAGCTGAGTCGAGAGGAGCCTTCTGGCCAGGACTCCTTCTCCCTCGGTTTCACGTAAGGAACCCGTTCCTCAGACCCTCACCCACGGTAGCCTGGAAAGTGCTTCCTCCCTCAGAGAGGTGGATGGTAGCTAAAGCACGGTTTCCCTACCGTGTTGTTTCTTCCAGGGAGAACGCTAGCGATTAGACTTCCATGCAAAAGTAGGGCCGCAGTGCTAGCTAAAGGAAACACACGGGGAGTCGTGTTCTGCCTTTTGCTGGGGCCTGAGTCTCACTCGCAGAAACTTTGGACTCCCTTGCAGTCCTCTCACGCACGCACACAACCAAATGTTTCCACCCTCAGGAGCGGCTGTTTTAGCTGAAGCACGGATCCTCTACCGTGTTATTCCGTCGAGTTGGGTGGCTGTCTTAAGCCTGCACACACACCCAGGGCAACGGTACTAGCCCCATAACCATGGTGTGAGTTGAGAGCTGCCTTCTCTCCGGCCTGTCTCTCCCTCGATTTTACGAAACGGAACCCGTCCCCAGGCTCTCAACCACCGTACACCCTAAACTGCTTCCTCCCACACAGAGGTCGTCGGTAGCTAAAGCACGGTTTCTCTTCAGTGTTGTTTCTCCGAGTTAGAACGCTTGCTATGAATGTCCACAATAGCCAAACTGTGGAAGGAGCCAAGATGTCCACCAACAGATGAATGGATAAAGAAGAGGGGGTATATATATATATATACAATGGAATATTATGCAGCCATCAAAAGGAATGAGATCTTGCCATCTGCAACGACGTGGATGGAACTGGAGGGTATCACGCTGAGCGAAATAAGTCAAACAGAGAAAGACATGTATCATATGACCTCACTGATAGGAGGAATTCTTAATCTCAGGAAACAAACTGAGGGTTGCTGGAGTGGGGGCTGGGGTGGGAGGGATGGGCTCACTGGGTGTTGGACACTGGGGAGGGTATGTGTTCTGGTAAGCGCTGTGAATTGTGCAAGACTGTTGAATGTCAGATCTGTACCTCTGAAACAAATAATGCAATATATGTTAAGACAGAAAAAAAGAAGAAGAAGAATGTAGCAGGAGGGGAAGAATGAAGGGGGGGAAATCGGAGGGGGAGAAGAACCATGAGAGACGATGGACACTGAAAAAGAAACTGAGGGTTCTAGAGGGGAGGGGGGTGGGAGGATGGCTTAGCCTGGTGATGGGTATTGAGCAGGGCACGTTCTGCATGGAGCACTGGGTGTTATGCACAAACAATGAATCATGGAACACTATATCTAAAACTAATGATGTAATGTATGGGGATTAACATAACAATAAAAACATTTAAGAATAATAAAGAAAAAGAAAGCTTGCTGTTAGACTTCCATGCAAAAGTGGGGCCGCAGTGCTAACTTCATGAAACAAGTGGGGAGGCGTGTCCTCCCTTCTCCCGGGGCCTGAGTCTCACACGGAAAATGGTTTGGGACTCCATTGCACTTCTCTCACGCAGGCACACAGCAAAATGCTTCCAGCCTCAGGAATGCCTATGTTCGCGGAAGCAGGAATTCTCTACACAGTTGTTCTTTCGACTTAGGTGCTTGGCTTTAGGCCTGCAGGCACACCCGGGGCAACTGCACTAGCCTCGTAAACAAGAGGTGAGTTGACAGCTGCCTGTCTCTCCCTCGATTTTACCTATGGAACCTCTCCCCAGGCCCTCACCCACAGTGCAGCGTAAACTGCTTTCTCACACAGAGAGGTCGACGGTAGCTAAAGCACGGTTTCTCTACTGTGTAGTTTCTTCGAGTTAGAACGCTAGCTATTAGACTTCCATGCAAATGTGGGGCTGCCGTGGAGCTTGGTCAAACACATGGGGAGTCGTGTTCTGCCTTTCGCTGGGGCCTGAGTCTCACTCGCAAAAAGCTTTGGACTCCCTTGCAGTGCTCTCACGCACGCACACAACAACATGCTGCCACCCTCAGGAGCAGCTCTTTTACCTGAAGCACAGGCTCTCAACCGAGTTTTTCCTTTGAGTTAGGTGGATTCATTTAAGCCTGCACACACACCCTGGGCACCGGTACTAGCCCCATAACCATGATGTGGGTTGAGAGCTGCCTTATGTACCGGCCTGTCTCTCCCCCGATATTACGATATTGAAACCGTCCCCAGGCTCTCAGCCACAGTACACCCTAAACTGCTTCGCCCACAGAGAGGTCGACGGTAGCTAAAGCAGGGTTTCTCTACAGTGTTGTTTCTTCGAGTTAGAACGCTAGCTATTAGACCTCCATGCAAAATTGGGGCCGCAGTGCTGGCTTCACGAAATAAGTGAGGAGTCGTGTGCTGCCTTCTGCAGCTGCCTGAGGCTCCCTCCGAATTAGGTTTGCGATTCCCTTGCAGTGCTCTCACGCACACACACAAAAGAAGCTTCCACCTTCAGGAGCAGCTGTTTTAGCTGAAGCACAGATTCTGTACTGAGTTTTTCTTTCGAGTTAGGTGGTTGTGTTTAAGCCAGCACACACCCACGGGGCAACGGAACTAGCCCCATAACCATGTAGTGAGTTTAGAGCTGCCTTATGTACCGGCCTCTCTCTCCCCCGATATTACGAAATGGAAACCGTCCCCAGGCTCTCAGCCACAGTACACCCTAAACTGCTTCGCCCACAGAGAGGTCGACGGTAGCTAAAGCACGGTTTCTCTACAGTGTTTTTTCTCCGAGTTAGAAAGCTAGCTATTAGACTTCCATGCAAAAGTGGGGCCGCAGTACTAGCTTCATGGAGCAAGTGGGGAGTCGTGTTCTGGCTTCTTCCGGGGCCTGGGTCTCACAAGGAAACTGGTTTTGGACTCACTTGCAGTGATCTCACGCATGCACACAGCAAAATGCGTCCACCCTGAGGCATGGCTCTTTCAGCCAAAGCAGGAATTCCCTACAGAGTTGTTCCTTTGAGTTAGGTGGTTGGCTTATGGCCTGCAGGCACCCCCGGGGCAAGGGCACTAGCCTCCTAAACCAGAGGTGACTTGAGAGCTGCCTTCCGCACCGGCCTCTTTCTCACTCCATTTCACGTCTGGGACCCTTTGCCCGGTCTCTCGTACACGAGCATTGTGAAATTCCTCCTGCTTCAGGAACGGCAATGTTAACTCAAGCGCAGTCACTCTTTAGGATTGACTCTTGGTGTTAGTAGCCTGGTAACTAGGCATCCAGGCACACAGGGTACAGCAGTGCTCATCTCCTCAAACAAGAGGTGAGTCCACAGCAGCCTTCCTTCCAGGCCTGCTTCTCACTCCGAGTTACGTTTAGGTTCCATTTCTCATGCTTTCACAAAAACACGCAATAGATGAAGTTCACGCTCAGGAAGGGCGATCTTTGCTGAGGCACGGGTTCTCTACAGTTTTGTTCCTTTGCGTTGCGTGGATGGCACTGAGGATTCCATGCACACACGGGAGAGCCGATCTAGTTTCCTGAAACAAGAGTTGAGTCGATAGGTGCCTTCTGCCCATGCTTATTTCTCCCTCCAAATTCTGCTGGGACTCCTTCCCCAGGTTTGCACTCAAGCAGACTTGAAAATGCTGCCACCCTGTGGAGAGGCGAATGAGCTGAACCTGGGGTTCTAGACCGGCTTCTTTCTGCCAAATCAGTGTGGAGCCCTTAGCATTCCTATGCACACATGGAGCCAAAGTGTTAGCTTCAGGTAACAAGAGCTGAGTCGAGAGGAGCCTTCTGGCCAGGACTCCTTCTCCCTCGGTTTCACGTAAGGAACCCGTTCCTCAGACCCTCACCCACGGTAGCCTGGAAAGTGCTTCCTCCCTCAGAGAGGTGGATGGTAGCTAAAGCACGGTTTCCCTACCGTGTTGTTTCTTCCAGGGAGAACGCTAGCGATTAGACTTCCATGCAAAAGTAGGGCCGCAGTGCTAGCTAAAGGAAACACACGGGGAGTCGTGTTCTGCCTTTTGCTGGGGCCTGAGTCTCACTCGCAGAAACTTTGGACTCCCTTGCAGTCCTCTCACGCACGCACACAACCAAATGTTTCCACCCTCAGGAGCGGCTGTTTTAGCTGAAGCACGGATCCTCTACCGTGTTATTCCGTCGAGTTGGGTGGCTGTCTTAAGCCTGCACACACACCCAGGGCAACGGTACTAGCCCCATAACCATGGTGTGAGTTGAGAGCTGCCTTCTCTCTGGCCTGTCTCTCCCTCGATTTTACGAAACGGAACCCGTCCCCAGGCTCTCAACCACCGTACACCCTAAACTGCTTCCTCCCACACAGAGGTCGTCGGTAGCTAAAGCACGGTTTCTCTTCAGTGTTGTTTCTCCGAGTTAGAACGCTTGCTATGAATGTCCACAATAGCCAAACTGTGGAAGGAGCCAAGATGTCCACCAACAGATGAATGGATAAAGAAGAGGGGGTATATATATATATATACAATGGAATATTATGCAGCCATCAAAAGGAATGAGATCTTGCCATCTGCAACGACGTGGATGGAACTGGAGGGTATCACGCTGAGCGAAATAAGTCAAACAGAGAAAGACATGTATCATATGACCTCACTGATAGGAGGAATTCTTAATCTCAGGAAACAAACTGAGGGTTGCTGGAGTGGGGGCTGGGGTGGGAGGGATGGGCTCACTGGGTGTTGGACACTGGGGAGGGTATGTGTTCTGGTAAGCGCTGTGAATTGTGCAAGACTGTTGAATGTCAGATCTGTACCTCTGAAACAAATAATGCAATATATGTTAAGAAAGAAAAAAAGAAGAAGAAGAATGTAGCAGGAGGGGAAGAATGAAGGGGGGGAAATCGGAGGGGGAGAAGAACCATGAGAGACGATGGACACTGAAAAAGAAACTGAGGGTTCTAGAGGGGAGGGGGGTGGGAGGATGGCTTAGCCTGGTGATGGGTATTGAGCAGGGCACGTTCTGCATGGAGCACTGGGTGTTATGCACAAACAATGAATCATGGAACACTATATCTAAAACTAATGATGTAATGTATGGGGATTAACATAACAATAAAAACATTTAATAATAATAAAGAAAAAGAAAGCTTGCTGTTAGACTTCCATGCAAAAGTGGGGCCGCAGTGCTAACTTCATGAAACAAGTGGGGAGGCGTGTCCTCCCTTCTCCCGGGGCCTGAGTCTCACACGGAAAATGGTTTGGGACTCCATTGCACTTCTCTCACGCAGGCACACAGCAAAATGCTTCCAGCCTCAGGAATGCCTATGTTCGCGGAAGCAGGAATTCTCTACACAGTTGTTCTTTCGACTTAGGTGCTTGGCTTTAGGCCTGCAGGCACACCCGGGGCAACTGCACTAGCCTCGTAAACAAGAGGTGAGTTGACAGCTGCCTGTCTCTCCCTCGATTTTACCTATGGAACCTCTCCCCAGGCCCTCACCCACAGTGCAGCGTAAACTGCTTTCTCACACAGAGAGGTCGACGGTAGCTAAAGCACGGTTTCTCTACTGTGTAGTTTCTTCGAGTTAGAACGCTAGCTATTAGACTTCCATGCAAATGTGGGGCTGCCGTGGAGCTTGGTCAAACACATGGGGAGTCGTGTTCTGCCTTTCGCTGGGGCCTGAGTCTCACTCGCAAAAAGCTTTGGACTCCCTTGCAGTGCTCTCACGCACGCACACAACAACATGCTGCCACCCTCAGGAGCAGCTCTTTTACCTGAAGCACAGGCTCTCAACCGAGTTTTTCCTTTGAGTTAGGTGGATTCATTTAAGCCTGCACACACACCCTGGGCACCGGTACTAGCCCCATAACCATGATGTGGGTTGAGAGCTGCCTTCTGTACTGGCCTGTCTCTCCCCCGATATTACGATATTGAAACCGTCCCCAGGCTCTCAGCCACAGTACACCCTAAACTGCTTCACCCACAGAGAGGTCGACGGTAGCTAAAGCAGGGTTTCTCTACAGTGTTGTTTCTTCGAGTTAGAAAGGTAGCTATTAGACTTCCATTCAAATGTGGGGTGCAGTACTAGTGTCACGGAGCAAGTGGGGAGTCGTGTTCTGGCTTCTTCCGGGGCCTGGGTCTCACAAGGAAAATGGTTTTGGACTCACTTGCTGTGCACTCACGCATGCACACCACACAATGCGTCCAACCTGAGGCATGGCTCTTTTAGCCGAAGCAGGAATTCCCTACAGAGTTGTTCCTTTGAGTTAGGTGGTTGGCTTATGGCCTGCAGGCACACCCAGGGCAAGGGTACTAGCCTCATAAACAAGAGGTGAGTTGAGAGCTGCCTTCCGCACCGGCCTGTTTCTCACTCCATTTCACGTATGGGACCCTTTCCCCGGTCTCTCCTACACGAGCACTATACAACTCCTGCGGCTTCAGGAACGGCAATGTTAGCTAAAGCGCAGTAACGCTACAGCATTGATTCTTGGTGTTAGTAGCCTGGGAGGCGAAGGAGCTGCAGCTGGGATTCTTGACAGGCTTGTTTCTTCCCAGTCAGTGTCGAGCACATAGCATTCCAAGCACACATGGAGCAGTCGTGTTAGCTTCAGGTAGCAAGAGCTGAGTCCAGAGGTGCCTTCTGCCCAGACCTATTTCTCTCTTGGTTTCACGTATGGAACCCGTTCCCCAGGCTCTCAGCCACGGTACTCCGTGTAATGCTTCCTCCGTCTAGAGGTCGACGGTAGCTAAAGCACGGTTTCTCTACAGTGTTGTTTCTTCGAGTTAGAACACTAGCTGTTAGACTTCCATGCAAAAGTGGGGCTGCCGTGCTAGATTGATGAAACACATGGGGAGTCGTGTTCTGCCTTTCGCTGGGGCCTGAGTCTCACTCGCAAAAAGCTTTGGACTCCCTTGCAGGGCTCTCACGCACGCACACAACAAAATGCTGCCACCCTCAGGAGCAGCTGTTTTACCTGCAGCACAGGCTCTCAACAGAGATTTTCCTTCGAGTTTGGTGGCTGTGCTTAAGCCGGCGCGCACAGCCTGGGCAACGGTACTAGCCCCATAACCATGATGTGGGTTGAGAGCTGCCTTATGTACCGGCCTGTCTCTCCCCCGATATTATGATATTGAAACCGTCCCCAGGCTCTCAGCCACAGTACACCCTAAACTGCTTCGCCCACAGAGAGGTCGACGGTAGCTAAAGCACGGTTTCTCTACAGTGTTGTTTCTTCGAGTTAGAACGCTAGCTATTAGACCTCCATGCAAAATTGGGGCCGCAGTGCTGGCTTCACGAAATAAGTGAGGAGTCGTGTGCTGCCTTCTGCAGCTGCCTGAGGCTCCCTCCGAATTAGGTTTGCGATTCCCTTGCAGTGCTCTCACGCACACACACAAAAGAAGCTTCCACCTTCAGGAGCAGCTGTTTTAGCTGAAGCACAGATTCTGTACTGAGTTTTTCTTTCGAGTTAGGTGGTTGTGTTTAAGCCAGCACACACCCACGGGGCAACGGAACTAGCCCCATAACCATGTAGTGAGTTTAGAGCTGCCTTATGTACCGGCCTCTCTCTCCCCCGATATTACGAAATGGAAACCGTCCCCAGGCTCTCAGCCACAGTACACCCTAAACTGCTTCGCCCACAGAGAGGTCGACGGTAGCTAAAGCACGGTTTCTCTACAGTGTTTTTTCTCCGAGTTAGAAAGCTAGCTATTAGACTTCCATGCAAAAGTGGGGCCGCAGTACTAGCTTCATGGAGCAAGTAGGGAGTCGTGTTCTGGCTTCTTCCGGGGCCTGGGTCTCACAAGGAAACTGGTTTTGGACTCACTTGCAGTGATCTCACGCATGCACACAGCAAAATGCGTCCACCCTGAGGCATGGCTCTTTCAGCCAAAGCAGGAATTCCCTACAGAGTTGTTCCTTTGAGTTAGGTGGTTGGCTTATGGCCTGCAGGCACCCCCGGGGCAAGGGCACTAGCCTCCTAAACCAGAGGTGACTTGAGAGCTGCCTTCCGCACCGGCCTCTTTCTCACTCCATTTCACGTCTGGGACCCTTTGCCCGGTCTCTCGTACACGAGCATTGTGAAATTCCTCCTGCTTCAGGAACGGCAATGTTAACTCAAGCGCAGTCACTCTTTAGGATTGACTCTTGGTGTTAGTAGCCTGGTAACTAGGCATCCAGGCACACAGGGTACAGCAGTGCTAATCTCCTCAAACAAGAGGTGAGTCCACAGCAGCCTTCCTTCCAGGCCTGCTTCTCACTCCGAGTTACGTTTAGGTTCCATTTCTCATGCTTTCACAAAAACACGCAATAGATGAAGTTCACGCTCAGGAAGGGCGATCTTTGCTGAGGCACGGGTTCTCTACAGTTTTGTTCCTTTGCGTTGCGTGGATGGCACTGAGGATTCCATGCACACACGGGAGAGCCGATCTAGTTTCCTGAAACAAGAGTTGAGTCGATAGGTGCCTTCTGCCCATGCTTATTTCTCCCTCCAAATTCTGCTGGGACTCCTTCCCCAGGTTTGCACTCAAGCAGACTTGAAAATGCTGCCACCCTGTGGAGAGGCGAATGAGCTGAACCTGCGGTTCTAGACCGGCTTCTTTCTGCCAAATCAGTGTGGAGCCCTTAGCATTCCTATGCACACATGGAGCCAAAGTGTTAGCTTCAGGTAACAAGAGCTGAGTCGAGAGGAGCCTTCTGGCCAGGACTCCTTCTCCCTCGGTTTCACGTAAGGAACCCGTTCCTCAGACCCTCACCCACGGTAGCCTGGAAAGTGCTTCCTCCCTCAGAGAGGTGGATGGTAGCTAAAGCACGGTTTCCCTACCGTGTTGTTTCTTCCAGGGAGAACGCTAGCGATTAGACTTCCATGCAAAAGTAGGGCCGCAGTGCTAGCTAAAGGAAACACACGGGGAGTCGTGTTCTGCCTTTTGCTGGGGCCTGAGTCTCACTCGCAGAAACTTTGGACTCCCTTGCAGTCCTCTCACGCACGCACACAACCAAATGTTTCCACCCTCAGGAGCGGCTGTTTTAGCTGAAGCACGGATCCTCTACCGTGTTATTCCGTCGAGTTGGGTGGCTGTCTTAAGCCTGCACACACACCCAGGGCAACGGTACTAGCCCCATAACCATGGTGTGAGTTGAGAGCTGCCTTCTCTCCGGCCTGTCTCTCCCTCGATTTTACGAAACGGAACCCGTCCCCAGGCTCTCAACCACCGTACACCCTAAACTGCTTCCTCCCACACAGAGGTCGTCGGTAGCTAAAGCACGGTTTCTCTTCAGTGTTGTTTCTCCGAGTTAGAACGCTTGCTATGAATGTCCACAATAGCCAAACTGTGGAAGGAGCCAAGATGTCCACCAACAGATGAATGGATAAAGAAGAGGGGGTATATATATATATATACAATGGAATATTATGCAGCCATCAAAAGGAATGAGATCTTGCCATCTGCAACGACGTGGATGGAACTGGAGGGTATCACGCTGAGCGAAATAAGTCAAACAGAGAAAGACATGTATCATATGACCTCACTGATAGGAGGAATTCTTAATCTCAGGAAACAAACTGAGGGTTGCTGGAGTGGGGGCTGGGGTGGGAGGGATGGGCTCACTGGGTGTTGGACACTGGGGAGGGTATGTGTTCTGGTAAGCGCTGTGAATTGTGCAAGACTGTTGAATGTCAGATCTGTACCTCTGAAACAAATAATGCAATATATGTTAAGAAAGAAAAAAAGAAGAAGAAGAATGTAGCAGGAGGGGAAGAATGAAGGGGGGGAAATCGGAGGGGGAGAAGAACCATGAGAGACGATGGACACTGAAAAAGAAACTGAGGGTTCTAGAGGGGAGGGGGGTGGGAGGATGGCTTAGCCTGGTGATGGGTATTGAGCAGGGCACGTTCTGCATGGAGCACTGGGTGTTATGCACAAACAATGAATCATGGAACACTATATCTAAAACTAATGATGTAATGTATGGGGATTAACATAACAATAAAAACATTTAATAATAATAAAGAAAAAGAAAGCTTGCTGTTAGACTTCCATGCAAAAGTGGGGCCGCAGTGCTAACTTCATGAAACAAGTGGGGAGGCGTGTCCTCCCTTCTCCCGGGGCCTGAGTCTCACACGGAAAATGGTTTGGGACTCCATTGCACTTCTCTCACGCAGGCACACAGCAAAATGCTTCCAGCCTCAGGAATGCCTATGTTCGCGGAAGCAGGAATTCTCTACACAGTTGTTCTTTCGACTTAGGTGCTTGGCTTTAGGCCTGCAGGCACACCCGGGGCAACTGCACTAGCCTCGTAAACAAGAGGTGAGTTGACAGCTGCCTGTCTCTCCCTCGATTTTACCTATGGAACCTCTCCCCAGGCCCTCACCCACAGTGCAGCGTAAACTGCTTTCTCACACAGAGAGGTCGACGGTAGCTAAAGCACGGTTTCTCTACTGTGTAGTTTCTTCGAGTTAGAACGCTAGCTATTAGACTTCCATGCAAATGTGGGGCTGCCGTGGAGCTTGGTCAAACACATGGGGAGTCGTGTTCTGCCTTTCGCTGGGGCCTGAGTCTCACTCGCAAAAAGCTTTGGACTCCCTTGCAGTGCTCTCACGCACGCACACAACAACATGCTGCCACCCTCAGGAGCAGCTCTTTTACCTGAAGCACAGGCTCTCAACCGAGTTTTTCCTTTGAGTTAGGTGGCTTCATTTAAGCCTGCACACACACCCTGGGCACCGGTACTAGCCCCATAACCATGATGTGGGTTGAGAGCTGCCTTCTGTACTGGCCTGTCTCTCCCCCGATATTACGATATTGAAACCGTCCCCAGGCTCTCAGCCACAGTACACCCTAAACTGCTTCACCCACAGAGAGGTCGACGGTAGCTAAAGCAGGGTTTCTCTACAGTGTTGTTTCTTCGAGTTAGAAAGGTAGCTATTAGACTTCCATTCAAATGTGGGGTGCAGTACTAGTGTCACGGAGCAAGTGGGGAGTCGTGTTCTGGCTTCTTCCGGGGCCTGGGTCTCACAAGGAAAATGGTTTTGGACTCACTTGCTGTGCACTCACGCATGCACACCACACAATGCGTCCACCCTGAGGCATGGCTCTTTTAGCCGAAGCAGGAATTCCCTACAGAGTTGTTCCTTTGAGTTAGGTGGTTGGCTTATGGCCTGCAGGCACACCCAGGGCAAGGGTACTAGCCTCATAAACAAGAGGTGAGTTGAGAGCTGCCTTCCGCACCGGCCTGTTTCTCACTCCATTTCACGTATGGGACCCTTTCCCCGGTCTCTCCTACACGAGCACTATACAACTCCTGCGGCTTCAGGAACGGCAATGTTAGCTAAAGCGCAGTAACGCTACAGCATTGATTCTTGGTGTTAGTAGCCTGGGAGGCGAAGGAGCTGCAGCTGGGATTCTTGACAGGCTTGTTTCTTCCCAGTCAGTGTCGAGCACATAGCATTCCAAGCACACATGGAGCAGTCGTGTTAGCTTCAGGTAGCAAGAGCTGAGTCCAGAGGTGCCTTCTGCCCAGACCTATTTCTCTCTTGGTTTCACGTATGGAACCCGTTCCCCAGGCTCTCAGCCACGGTACTCCGTGTAATGCTTCCTCCGTCTAGAGGTCGACGGTAGCTAAAGCACGGTTTCTCTACAGTGTTGTTTCTTCGAGTTAGAACACTAGCTGTTAGACTTCCATGCAAAAGTGGGGCTGCCGTGCTAGATTGATGAAACACATGGGGAGTCGTGTTCTGCCTTTCGCTGGGGCCTGAGTCTCACTCGCAAAAAGCTTTGGACTCCCTTGCAGGGCTCTCACGCACGCACACAACAAAATGCTGCCACCCTCAGGAGCAGCTGTTTTACCTGCAGCACAGGCTCTCAACAGAGATTTTCCTTCGAGTTTGGTGGCTGTGCTTAAGCCGGCGCGCACAGCCTGGGCAACGGTACTAGCCCCATAACCATGATGTGGGTTGAGAGCTGCCTTATGTACCGGCCTGTCTCTCCCCCGATATTATGATATTGAAACCGTCCCCAGGCTCTCAGCCACAGTACACCCTAAACTGCTTCGCCCACAGAGAGGTCGACGGTAGCTAAAGCACGGTTTCTCTACAGTGTTGTTTCTTCGAGTTAGAACGCTAGCTATTAGACCTCCATGCAAAATTGGGGCCGCAGTGCTGGCTTCACGAAATAAGTGAGGAGTCGTGTGCTGCCTTCTGCAGCTGCCTGAGGCTCCCTCCGAATTAGGTTTGCGATTCCCTTGCAGTGCTCTCACGCACACACACAAAAGAAGCTTCCACCTTCAGGAGCAGCTGTTTTAGCTGAAGCACAGATTCTGTACTGAGTTTTTCTTTCGAGTTAGGTGGTTGTGTTTAAGCCAGCACACACCCACGGGGCAACGGAACTAGCCCCATAACCATGTAGTGAGTTTAGAGCTGCCTTATGTACCGGCCTCTCTCTCCCCCGATATTACGAAATGGAAACCGTCCCCAGGCTCTCAGCCACAGTACACCCTAAACTGCTTCGCCCACAGAGAGGTCGACGGTAGCTAAAGCACGGTTTCTCTACAGTGTTTTTTCTCCGAGTTAGAAAGCTAGCTATTAGACTTCCATGCAAAAGTGGGGCCGCAGTACTAGCTTCATGGAGCAAGTGGGGAGTCGTGTTCTGGCTTCTTCCGGGGCCTGGGTCTCACAAGGAAACTGGTTTTGGACTCACTTGCAGTGATCTCACGCATGCACACAGCAAAATGCGTCCACCCTGAGGCATGGCTCTTTCAGCCAAAGCAGGAATTCCCTACAGAGTTGTTCCTTTGAGTTAGGTGGTTGGCTTATGGCCTGCAGGCACCCCCGGGGCAAGGGCACTAGCCTCCTAAACCAGAGGTGACTTGAGAGCTGCCTTCCGCACCGGCCTCTTTCTCACTCCATTTCACGTCTGGGACCCTTTGCCCGGTCTCTCGTACACGAGCATTGTGAAATTCCTCCTGCTTCAGGAACGGCAATGTTAACTCAAGCGCAGTCACTCTTTAGGATTGACTCTTGGTGTTAGTAGCCTGGTAACTAGGCATCCAGGCACACAGGGTACAGCAGTGCTAATCTCCTCAAACAAGAGGTGAGTCCACAGCAGCCTTCCTTCCAGGCCTGCTTCTCACTCCGAGTTACGTTTAGGTTCCATTTCTCATGCTTTCACAAAAACACGCAATAGATGAAGTTCACGCTCAGGAAGGGCGATCTTTGCTGAGGCACGGGTTCTCTACAGTTTTGTTCCTTTGCGTTGCGTGGATGGCACTGAGGATTCCATGCACACACGGGAGAGCCGATCTAGTTTCCTGAAACAAGAGTTGAGTCGATAGGTGCCTTCTGCCCATGCTTATTTCTCCCTCCAAATTCTGCTGGGACTCCTTCCCCAGGTTTGCACTCAAGCAGACTTGAAAATGCTGCCACCCTGTGGAGAGGCGAATGAGCTGAACCTGGGGTTCTAGACCGGCTTCTTTCTGCCAAATCAGTGTGGAGCCCTTAGCATTCCTATGCACACATGGAGCCAAAGTGTTAGCTTCAGGTAACAAGAGCTGAGTCGAGAGGAGCCTTCTGGCCAGGACTCCTTCTCCCTCGGTTTCACGTAAGGAACCCGTTCCTCAGACCCTCACCCACGGTAGCCTGGAAAGTGCTTCCTCCCTCAGAGAGGTGGATGGTAGCTAAAGCACGGTTTCCCTACCGTGTTGTTTCTTCCAGGGAGAACGCTAGCGATTAGACTTCCATGCAAAAGTAGGGCCGCAGTGCTAGCTAAAGGAAACACACGGGGAGTCGTGTTCTGCCTTTTGCTGGGGCCTGAGTCTCACTCGCAGAAACTTTGGACTCCCTTGCAGTCCTCTCACGCACGCACACAACCAAATGTTTCCACCCTCAGGAGCGGCTGTTTTAGCTGAAGCACGGATCCTCTACCGTGTTATTCCGTCGAGTTGGGTGGCTGTCTTAAGCCTGCACACACACCCAGGGCAACGGTACTAGCCCCATAACCATGGTGTGAGTTGAGAGCTGCCTTCTCTCCGGCCTGTCTCTCCCTCGATTTTACGAAACGGAACCCGTCCCCAGGCTCTCAACCACCGTACACCCTAAACTGCTTCCTCCCACACAGAGGTCGTCGGTAGCTAAAGCACGGTTTCTCTTCAGTGTTGTTTCTCCGAGTTAGAACGCTTGCTATGAATGTCCACAATAGCCAAACTGTGGAAGGAGCCAAGATGTCCACCAACAGATGAATGGATAAAGAAGAGGGGGTATATATATATATATACAATGGAATATTATGCAGCCATCAAAAGGAATGAGATCTTGCCATCTGCAACGACGTGGATGGAACTGGAGGGTATCACGCTGAGCGAAATAAGTCAAACAGAGAAAGACATGTATCATATGACCTCACTGATAGGAGGAATTCTTAATCTCAGGAAACAAACTGAGGGTTGCTGGAGTGGGGGCTGGGGTGGGAGGGATGGGCTCACTGGGTGTTGGACACTGGGGAGGGTATGTGTTCTGGTAAGCGCTGTGAATTGTGCAAGACTGTTGAATGTCAGATCTGTACCTCTGAAACAAATAATGCAATATATGTTAAGAAAGAAAAAAAGAAGAAGAAGAATGTAGCAGGAGGGGAAGAATGAAGGGGGGGAAATCGGAGGGGGAGAAGAACCATGAGAGACGATGGACACTGAAAAAGAAACTGAGGGTTCTAGAGGGGAGGGGGGTGGGAGGATGGCTTAGCCTGGTGATGGGTATTGAGCAGGGCACGTTCTGCATGGAGCACTGGGTGTTATGCACAAACAATGAATCATGGAACACTATATCTAAAACTAATGATGTAATGTATGGGGATTAACATAACAATAAAAACATTTAATAATAATAAAGAAAAAGAAAGCTTGCTGTTAGACTTCCATGCAAAAGTGGGGCCGCAGTGCTAACTTCATGAAACAAGTGGGGAGGCGTGTCCTCCCTTCTCCCGGGGCCTGAGTCTCACACGGAAAATGGTTTGGGACTCCATTGCACTTCTCTCACGCAGGCACACAGCAAAATGCTTCCAGCCTCAGGAATGCCTATGTTCGCGGAAGCAGGAATTCTCTACACAGTTGTTCTTTCGACTTAGGTGCTTGGCTTTAGGCCTGCAGGCACACCCGGGGCAACTGCACTAGCCTCGTAAACAAGAGGTGAGTTGACAGCTGCCTGTCTCTCCCTCGATTTTACCTATGGAACCTCTCCCCAGGCCCTCACCCACAGTGCAGCGTAAACTGCTTTCTCACACAGAGAGGTCGACGGTAGCTAAAGCACGGTTTCTCTACTGTGTAGTTTCTTCGAGTTAGAACGCTAGCTATTAGACTTCCATGCAAATGTGGGGCTGCCGTGGAGCTTGGTCAAACACATGGGGAGTCGTGTTCTGCCTTTCGCTGGGGCCTGAGTCTCACTCGCAAAAAGCTTTGGACTCCCTTGCAGTGCTCTCACGCACGCACACAACAACATGCTGCCACCCTCAGGAGCAGCTCTTTTACCTGAAGCACAGGCTCTCAACCGAGTTTTTCCTTTGAGTTAGGTGGATTCATTTAAGCCTGCACACACACCCTGGGCACCGGTACTAGCCCCATAACCATGATGTGGGTTGAGAGCTGCCTTCTGTACTGGCCTGTCTCTCCCCCGATATTACGATATTGAAACCGTCCCCAGGCTCTCAGCCACAGTACACCCTAAACTGCTTCACCCACAGAGAGGTCGACGGTAGCTAAAGCAGGGTTTCTCTACAGTGTTGTTTCTTCGAGTTAGAAAGGTAGCTATTAGACTTCCATTCAAATGTGGGGTGCAGTACTAGTGTCACGGAGCAAGTGGGGAGTCGTGTTCTGGCTTCTTCCGGGGCCTGGGTCTCACAAGGAAAATGGTTTTGGACTCACTTGCTGTGCACTCACGCATGCACACCACACAATGCGTCCAACCTGAGGCATGGCTCTTTTAGCCGAAGCAGGAATTCCCTACAGAGTTGTTCCTTTGAGTTAGGTGGTTGGCTTATGGCCTGCAGGCACACCCAGGGCAAGGGTACTAGCCTCATAAACAAGAGGTGAGTTGAGAGCTGCCTTCCGCACCGGCCTGTTTCTCACTCCATTTCACGTATGGGACCCTTTCCCCGGTCTCTCCTACACGAGCACTATACAACTCCTGCGGCTTCAGGAACGGCAATGTTAGCTAAAGCGCAGTAACGCTACAGCATTGATTCTTGGTGTTAGTAGCCTGGGAGGCGAAGGAGCTGCAGCTGGGATTCTTGACAGGCTTGTTTCTTCCCAGTCAGTGTCGAGCACATAGCATTCCAAGCACACATGGAGCAGTCGTGTTAGCTTCAGGTAGCAAGAGCTGAGTCCAGAGGTGCCTTCTGCCCAGACCTATTTCTCTCTTGGTTTCACGTATGGAACCCGTTCCCCAGGCTCTCAGCCACGGTACTCCGTGTAATGCTTCCTCCGTCTAGAGGTCGACGGTAGCTAAAGCACGGTTTCTCTACAGTGTTGTTTCTTCGAGTTAGAACACTAGCTGTTAGACTTCCATGCAAAAGTGGGGCTGCCGTGCTAGATTGATGAAACACATGGGGAGTCGTGTTCTGCCTTTCGCTGGGGCCTGAGTCTCACTCGCAAAAAGCTTTGGACTCCCTTGCAGGGCTCTCACGCACGCACACAACAAAATGCTGCCACCCTCAGGAGCAGCTGTTTTACCTGCAGCACAGGCTCTCAACAGAGATTTTCCTTCGAGTTTGGTGGCTGTGCTTAAGCCGGCGCGCACAGCCTGGGCAACGGTACTAGCCCCATAACCATGATGTGGGTTGAGAGCTGCCTTATGTACCGGCCTGTCTCTCCCCCGATATTATGATATTGAAACCGTCCCCAGGCTCTCAGCCACAGTACACCCTAAACTGCTTCGCCCACAGAGAGGTCGACGGTAGCTAAAGCACGGTTTCTCTACAGTGTTGTTTCTTCGAGTTAGAACGCTAGCTATTAGACCTCCATGCAAAATTGGGGCCGCAGTGCTGGCTTCACGAAATAAGTGAGGAGTCGTGTGCTGCCTTCTGCAGCTGCCTGAGGCTCCCTCCGAATTAGGTTTGCGATTCCCTTGCAGTGCTCTCACGCACACACACAAAAGAAGCTTCCACCTTCAGGAGCAGCTGTTTTAGCTGAAGCACAGATTCTGTACTGAGTTTTTCTTTCGAGTTAGGTGGTTGTGTTTAAGCCAGCACACACCCACGGGGCAACGGAACTAGCCCCATAACCATGTAGTGAGTTTAGAGCTGCCTTATGTACCGGCCTCTCTCTCCCCCGATATTACGAAATGGAAACCGTCCCCAGGCTCTCAGCCACAGTACACCCTAAACTGCTTCGCCCACAGAGAGGTCGACGGTAGCTAAAGCACGGTTTCTCTACAGTGTTTTTTCTCCGAGTTAGAAAGCTAGCTATTAGACTTCCATGCAAAAGTGGGGCCGCAGTACTAGCTTCATGGAGCAAGTAGGGAGTCGTGTTCTGGCTTCTTCCGGGGCCTGGGTCTCACAAGGAAACTGGTTTTGGACTCACTTGCAGTGATCTCACGCATGCACACAGCAAAATGCGTCCACCCTGAGGCATGGCTCTTTCAGCCAAAGCAGGAATTCCCTACAGAGTTGTTCCTTTGAGTTAGGTGGTTGGCTTATGGCCTGCAGGCACCCCCGGGGCAAGGGCACTAGCCTCCTAAACCAGAGGTGACTTGAGAGCTGCCTTCCGCACCGGCCTCTTTCTCACTCCATTTCACGTCTGGGACCCTTTGCCCGGTCTCTCGTACACGAGCATTGTGAAATTCCTCCTGCTTCAGGAACGGCAATGTTAACTCAAGCGCAGTCACTCTTTAGGATTGACTCTTGGTGTTAGTAGCCTGGTAACTAGGCATCCAGGCACACAGGGTACAGCAGTGCTAATCTCCTCAAACAAGAGGTGAGTCCACAGCAGCCTTCCTTCCAGGCCTGCTTCTCACTCCGAGTTACGTTTAGGTTCCATTTCTCATGCTTTCACAAAAACACGCAATAGATGAAGTTCACGCTCAGGAAGGGCGATCTTTGCTGAGGCACGGGTTCTCTACAGTTTTGTTCCTTTGCGTTGCGTGGATGGCACTGAGGATTCCATGCACACACGGGAGAGCCGATCTAGTTTCCTGAAACAAGAGTTGAGTCGATAGGTGCCTTCTGCCCATGCTTATTTCTCCCTCCAAATTCTGCTGGGACTCCTTCCCCAGGTTTGCACTCAAGCAGACTTGAAAATGCTGCCACCCTGTGGAGAGGCGAATGAGCTGAACCTGCGGTTCTAGACCGGCTTCTTTCTGCCAAATCAGTGTGGAGCCCTTAGCATTCCTATGCACACATGGAGCCAAAGTGTTAGCTTCAGGTAACAAGAGCTGAGTCGAGAGGAGCCTTCTGGCCAGGACTCCTTCTCCCTCGGTTTCACGTAAGGAACCCGTTCCTCAGACCCTCACCCACGGTAGCCTGGAAAGTGCTTCCTCCCTCAGAGAGGTGGATGGTAGCTAAAGCACGGTTTCCCTACCGTGTTGTTTCTTCCAGGGAGAACGCTAGCGATTAGACTTCCATGCAAAAGTAGGGCCGCAGTGCTAGCTAAAGGAAACACACGGGGAGTCGTGTTCTGCCTTTTGCTGGGGCCTGAGTCTCACTCGCAGAAACTTTGGACTCCCTTGCAGTCCTCTCACGCACGCACACAACCAAATGTTTCCACCCTCAGGAGCGGCTGTTTTAGCTGAAGCACGGATCCTCTACCGTGTTATTCCGTCGAGTTGGGTGGCTGTCTTAAGCCTGCACACACACCCAGGGCAACGGTACTAGCCCCATAACCATGGTGTGAGTTGAGAGCTGCCTTCTCTCCGGCCTGTCTCTCCCTCGATTTTACGAAACGGAACCCGTCCCCAGGCTCTCAACCACCGTACACCCTAAACTGCTTCCTCCCACACAGAGGTCGTCGGTAGCTAAAGCACGGTTTCTCTTCAGTGTTGTTTCTCCGAGTTAGAACGCTTGCTATGAATGTCCACAATAGCCAAACTGTGGAAGGAGCCAAGATGTCCACCAACAGATGAATGGATAAAGAAGAGGGGGTATATATATATATATACAATGGAATATTATGCAGCCATCAAAAGGAATGAGATCTTGCCATCTGCAACGACGTGGATGGAACTGGAGGGTATCACGCTGAGCGAAATAAGTCAAACAGAGAAAGACATGTATCATATGACCTCACTGATAGGAGGAATTCTTAATCTCAGGAAACAAACTGAGGGTTGCTGGAGTGGGGGCTGGGGTGGGAGGGATGGGCTCACTGGGTGTTGGACACTGGGGAGGGTATGTGTTCTGGTAAGCGCTGTGAATTGTGCAAGACTGTTGAATGTCAGATCTGTACCTCTGAAACAAATAATGCAATATATGTTAAGAAAGAAAAAAAGAAGAAGAAGAATGTAGCAGG
The DNA here is from genome assembly GCF_964656455.1 of Halichoerus grypus. Taxonomy (NCBI): domain Eukaryota; kingdom Metazoa; phylum Chordata; class Mammalia; order Carnivora; family Phocidae; genus Halichoerus; species Halichoerus grypus. Next base: position 57,862,894 of record NC_135724.1, read on the forward strand.
AGGGGAAGAATGAAGGGGGGGAAATCGGAGGGGGAGAAGAACCATGAGAGACGATGGACACTGAAAAAGAAACTGAGGGTTCTAGAGGGGAGGGGGGTGGGAGGATGGCTTAGCCTGGTGATGGGTATTGAGCAGGGCACGTTCTGCATGGAGCACTGGGTGTTATGCACAAACAATGAATCATGGAACACTATATCTAAAACTAATGATGTAATGTATGGGGATTAACATAACAATAAAAACATTTAATAATAATAAAGAAAAAGAAAGCTTGCTGTTAGACTTCCATGCAAAAGTGGGGCCGCAGTGCTAACTTCATGAAACAAGTGGGGAGGCGTGTCCTCCCTTCTCCCGGGGCCTGAGTCTCACACGGAAAATGGTTTGGGACTCCATTGCACTTCTCTCACGCAGGCACACAGCAAAATGCTTCCAGCCTCAGGAATGCCTATGTTCGCGGAAGCAGGAATTCTCTACACAGTTGTTCTTTCGACTTAGGTGCTTGGCTTTAGGCCTGCAGGCACACCCGGGGCAACTGCACTAGCCTCGTAAACAAGAGGTGAGTTGACAGCTGCCTGTCTCTCCCTCGATTTTACCTATGGAACCTCTCCCCAGGCCCTCACCCACAGTGCAGCGTAAACTGCTTTCTCACACAGAGAGGTCGACGGTAGCTAAAGCACGGTTTCTCTACTGTGTAGTTTCTTCGAGTTAGAACGCTAGCTATTAGACTTCCATGCAAATGTGGGGCTGCCGTGGAGCTTGGTCAAACACATGGGGAGTCGTGTTCTGCCTTTCGCTGGGGCCTGAGTCTCACTCGCAAAAAGCTTTGGACTCCCTTGCAGTGCTCTCACGCACGCACACAACAACATGCTGCCACCCTCAGGAGCAGCTCTTTTACCTGAAGCACAGGCTCTCAACCGAGTTTTTCCTTTGAGTTAGGTGGCTTCATTTAAGCCTGCACACACACCCTGGGCACCGGTACTAGCCCCATAACCATGATGTGGGTTGAGAGCTGCCTTCTGTACTGGCCTGTCTCTCCCCCGATATTACGATATTGAAACCGTCCCCAGGCTCTCAGCCACAGTACACCCTAAACTGCTTCACCCACAGAGAGGTCGACGGTAGCTAAAGCAGGGTTTCTCTACAGTGTTGTTTCTTCGAGTTAGAAAGGTAGCTATTAGACTTCCATTCAAATGTGGGGTGCAGTACTAGTGTCACGGAGCAAGTGGGGAGTCGTGTTCTGGCTTCTTCCGGGGCCTGGGTCTCACAAGGAAAATGGTTTTGGACTCACTTGCTGTGCACTCACGCATGCACACCACACAATGCGTCCACCCTGAGGCATGGCTCTTTTAGCCGAAGCAGGAATTCCCTACAGAGTTGTTCCTTTGAGTTAGGTGGTTGGCTTATGGCCTGCAGGCACACCCAGGGCAAGGGTACTAGCCTCATAAACAAGAGGTGAGTTGAGAGCTGCCTTCCGCACCGGCCTGTTTCTCACTCCATTTCACGTATGGGACCCTTTCCCCGGTCTCTCCTACACGAGCACTATACAACTCCTGCGGCTTCAGGAACGGCAATGTTAGCTAAAGCGCAGTAACGCTACAGCATTGATTCTTGGTGTTAGTAGCCTGGGAGGCGAAGGAGCTGCAGCTGGGATTCTTGACAGGCTTGTTTCTTCCCAGTCAGTGTCGAGCACATAGCATTCCAAGCACACATGGAGCAGTCGTGTTAGCTTCAGGTAGCAAGAGCTGAGTCCAGAGGTGCCTTCTGCCCAGACCTATTTCTCTCTTGGTTTCACGTATGGAACCCGTTCCCCAGGCTCTCAGCCACGGTACTCCGTGTAATGCTTCCTCCGTCTAGAGGTCGACGGTAGCTAAAGCACGGTTTCTCTACAGTGTTGTTTCTTCGAGTTAGAACACTAGCTGTTAGACTTCCATGCAAAAGTGGGGCTGCCGTGCTAGATTGATGAAACACATGGGGAGTCGTGTTCTGCCTTTCGCTGGGGCCTGAGTCTCACTCGCAAAAAGCTTTGGACTCCCTTGCAGGGCTCTCACGCACGCACACAACAAAATGCTGCCACCCTCAGGAGCAGCTGTTTTACCTGCAGCACAGGCTCTCAACAGAGATTTTCCTTCGAGTTTGGTGGCTGTGCTTAAGCCGGCGCGCACAGCCTGGGCAACGGTACTAGCCCCATAACCATGATGTGGGTTGAGAGCTGCCTTATGTACCGGCCTGTCTCTCCCCCGATATTATGATATTGAAACCGTCCCCAGGCTCTCAGCCACAGTACACCCTAAACTGCTTCGCCCACAGAGAGGTCGACGGTAGCTAAAGCACGGTTTCTCTACAGTGTTGTTTCTTCGAGTTAGAACGCTAGCTATTAGACCTCCATGCAAAATTGGGGCCGCAGTGCTGGCTTCACGAAATAAGTGAGGAGTCGTGTGCTGCCTTCTGCAGCTGCCTGAGGCTCCCTCCGAATTAGGTTTGCGATTCCCTTGCAGTGCTCTCACGCACACACACAAAAGAAGCTTCCACCTTCAGGAGCAGCTGTTTTAGCTGAAGCACAGATTCTGTACTGAGTTTTTCTTTCGAGTTAGGTGGTTGTGTTTAAGCCAGCACACACCCACGGGGCAACGGAACTAGCCCCATAACCATGTAGTGAGTTTAGAGCTGCCTTATGTACCGGCCTCTCTCTCCCCCGATATTACGAAATGGAAACCGTCCCCAGGCTCTCAGCCACAGTACACCCTAAACTGCTTCGCCCACAGAGAGGTCGACGGTAGCTAAAGCACGGTTTCTCTACAGTGTTTTTTCTCCGAGTTAGAAAGCTAGCTATTAGACTTCCATGCAAAAGTGGGGCCGCAGTACTAGCTTCATGGAGCAAGTGGGGAGTCGTGTTCTGGCTTCTTCCGGGGCCTGGGTCTCACAAGGAAACTGGTTTTGGACTCACTTGCAGTGATCTCACGCATGCACACAGCAAAATGCGTCCACCCTGAGGCATGGCTCTTTCAGCCAAAGCAGGAATTCCCTACAGAGTTGTTCCTTTGAGTTAGGTGGTTGGCTTATGGCCTGCAGGCACCCCCGGGGCAAGGGCACTAGCCTCCTAAACCAGAGGTGACTTGAGAGCTGCCTTCCGCACCGGCCTCTTTCTCACTCCATTTCACGTCTGGGACCCTTTGCCCGGTCTCTCGTACACGAGCATTGTGAAATTCCTCCTGCTTCAGGAACGGCAATGTTAACTCAAGCGCAGTCACTCTTTAGGATTGACTCTTGGTGTTAGTAGCCTGGTAACTAGGCATCCAGGCACACAGGGTACAGCAGTGCTAATCTCCTCAAACAAGAGGTGAGTCCACAGCAGCCTTCCTTCCAGGCCTGCTTCTCACTCCGAGTTACGTTTAGGTTCCATTTCTCATGCTTTCACAAAAACACGCAATAGATGAAGTTCACGCTCAGGAAGGGCGATCTTTGCTGAGGCACGGGTTCTCTACAGTTTTGTTCCTTTGCGTTGCGTGGATGGCACTGAGGATTCCATGCACACACGGGAGAGCCGATCTAGTTTCCTGAAACAAGAGTTGAGTCGATAGGTGCCTTCTGCCCATGCTTATTTCTCCCTCCAAATTCTGCTGGGACTCCTTCCCCAGGTTTGCACTCAAGCAGACTTGAAAATGCTGCCACCCTGTGGAGAGGCGAATGAGCTGAACCTGGGGTTCTAGACCGGCTTCTTTCTGCCAAATCAGTGTGGAGCCCTTAGCATTCCTATGCACACATGGAGCCAAAGTGTTAGCTTCAGGTAACAAGAGCTGAGTCGAGAGGAGCCTTCTGGCCAGGACTCCTTCTCCCTCGGTTTCACGTAAGGAACCCGTTCCTCAGACCCTCACCCACGGTAGCCTGGAAAGTGCTTCCTCCCTCAGAGAGGTGGATGGTAGCTAAAGCACGGTTTCCCTACCGTGTTGTTTCTTCCAGGGAGAACGCTAGCGATTAGACTTCCATGCAAAAGTAGGGCCGCAGTGCTAGCTAAAGGAAACACACGGGGAGTCGTGTTCTGCCTTTTGCTGGGGCCTGAGTCTCACTCGCAGAAACTTTGGACTCCCTTGCAGTCCTCTCACGCACGCACACAACCAAATGTTTCCACCCTCAGGAGCGGCTGTTTTAGCTGAAGCACGGATCCTCTACCGTGTTATTCCGTCGAGTTGGGTGGCTGTCTTAAGCCTGCACACACACCCAGGGCAACGGTACTAGCCCCATAACCATGGTGTGAGTTGAGAGCTGCCTTCTCTCTGGCCTGTCTCTCCCTCGATTTTACGAAACGGAACCCGTCCCCAGGCTCTCAACCACCGTACACCCTAAACTGCTTCCTCCCACACAGAGGTCGTCGGTAGCTAAAGCACGGTTTCTCTTCAGTGTTGTTTCTCCGAGTTAGAACGCTTGCTATGAATGTCCACAATAGCCAAACTGTGGAAGGAGCCAAGATGTCCACCAACAGATGAATGGATAAAGAAGAGGGGGTATATATATATATATACAATGGAATATTATGCAGCCATCAAAAGGAATGAGATCTTGCCATCTGCAACGACGTGGATGGAACTGGAGGGTATCACGCTGAGCGAAATAAGTCAAACAGAGAAAGACATGTATCATATGACCTCACTGATAGGAGGAATTCTTAATCTCAGGAAACAAACTGAGGGTTGCTGGAGTGGGGGCTGGGGTGGGAGGGATGGGCTCACTGGGTGTTGGACACTGGGGAGGGTATGTGTTCTGGTAAGCGCTGTGAATTGTGCAAGACTGTTGAATGTCAGATCTGTACCTCTGAAACAAATAATGCAATATATGTTAAGAAAGAAAAAAAGAAGAAGAAGAATGTAGCAGGAGGGGAAGAATGAAGGGGGGGAAATCGGAGGGGGAGAAGAACCATGAGAGACGATGGACACTGAAAAAGAAACTGAGGGTTCTAGAGGGGAGGGGGGTGGGAGGATGGCTTAGCCTGGTGATGGGTATTGAGCAGGGCACGTTCTGCATGGAGCACTGGGTGTTATGCACAAACAATGAATCATGGAACACTATATCTAAAACTAATGATGTAATGTATGGGGATTAACATAACAATAAAAACATTTAATAATAATAAAGAAAAAGAAAGCTTGCTGTTAGACTTCCATGCAAAAGTGGGGCCGCAGTGCTAACTTCATGAAACAAGTGGGGAGGCGTGTCCTCCCTTCTCCCGGGGCCTGAGTCTCACACGGAAAATGGTTTGGGACTCCATTGCACTTCTCTCACGCAGGCACACAGCAAAATGCTTCCAGCCTCAGGAATGCCTATGTTCGCGGAAGCAGGAATTCTCTACACAGTTGTTCTTTCGACTTAGGTGCTTGGCTTTAGGCCTGCAGGCACACCCGGGGCAACTGCACTAGCCTCGTAAACAAGAGGTGAGTTGACAGCTGCCTGTCTCTCCCTCGATTTTACCTATGGAACCTCTCCCCAGGCCCTCACCCACAGTGCAGCGTAAACTGCTTTCTCACACAGAGAGGTCGACGGTAGCTAAAGCACGGTTTCTCTACTGTGTAGTTTCTTCGAGTTAGAACGCTAGCTATTAGACTTCCATGCAAATGTGGGGCTGCCGTGGAGCTTGGTCAAACACATGGGGAGTCGTGTTCTGCCTTTCGCTGGGGCCTGAGTCTCACTCGCAAAAAGCTTTGGACTCCCTTGCAGTGCTCTCACGCACGCACACAACAACATGCTGCCACCCTCAGGAGCAGCTCTTTTACCTGAAGCACAGGCTCTCAACCGAGTTTTTCCTTTGAGTTAGGTGGCTTCATTTAAGCCTGCACACACACCCTGGGCACCGGTACTAGCCCCATAACCATGATGTGGGTTGAGAGCTGCCTTCTGTACTGGCCTGTCTCTCCCCCGATATTACGATATTGAAACCGTCCCCAGGCTCTCAGCCACAGTACACCCTAAACTGCTTCACCCACAGAGAGGTCGACGGTAGCTAAAGCAGGGTTTCTCTACAGTGTTGTTTCTTCGAGTTAGAAAGGTAGCTATTAGACTTCCATTCAAATGTGGGGTGCAGTACTAGTGTCACGGAGCAAGTGGGGAGTCGTGTTCTGGCTTCTTCCGGGGCCTGGGTCTCACAAGGAAAATGGTTTTGGACTCACTTGCTGTGCACTCACGCATGCACACCACACAATGCGTCCACCCTGAGGCATGGCTCTTTTAGCCGAAGCAGGAATTCCCTACAGAGTTGTTCCTTTGAGTTAGGTGGTTGGCTTATGGCCTGCAGGCACACCCAGGGCAAGGGTACTAGCCTCATAAACAAGAGGTGAGTTGAGAGCTGCCTTCCGCACCGGCCTGTTTCTCACTCCATTTCACGTATGGGACCCTTTCCCCGGTCTCTCCTACACGAGCACTATACAACTCCTGCGGCTTCAGGAACGGCAATGTTAGCTAAAGCGCAGTAACGCTACAGCATTGATTCTTGGTGTTAGTAGCCTGGGAGGCGAAGGAGCTGCAGCTGGGATTCTTGACAGGCTTGTTTCTTCCCAGTCAGTGTCGAGCACATAGCATTCCAAGCACACATGGAGCAGTCGTGTTAGCTTCAGGTAGCAAGAGCTGAGTCCAGAGGTGCCTTCTGCCCAGACCTATTTCTCTCTTGGTTTCACGTATGGAACCCGTTCCCCAGGCTCTCAGCCACGGTACTCCGTGTAATGCTTCCTCCGTCTAGAGGTCGACGGTAGCTAAAGCACGGTTTCTCTACAGTGTTGTTTCTTCGAGTTAGAACACTAGCTGTTAGACTTCCATGCAAAAGTGGGGCTGCCGTGCTAGATTGATGAAACACATGGGGAGTCGTGTTCTGCCTTTCGCTGGGGCCTGAGTCTCACTCGCAAAAAGCTTTGGACTCCCTTGCAGGGCTCTCACGCACGCACACAACAAAATGCTGCCACCCTCAGGAGCAGCTGTTTTACCTGCAGCACAGGCTCTCAACAGAGATTTTCCTTCGAGTTTGGTGGCTGTGCTTAAGCCGGCGCGCACAGCCTGGGCAACGGTACTAGCCCCATAACCATGATGTGGGTTGAGAGCTGCCTTATGTACCGGCCTGTCTCTCCCCCGATATTATGATATTGAAACCGTCCCCAGGCTCTCAGCCACAGTACACCCTAAACTGCTTCGCCCACAGAGAGGTCGACGGTAGCTAAAGCACGGTTTCTCTACAGTGTTGTTTCTTCGAGTTAGAACGCTAGCTATTAGACCTCCATGCAAAATTGGGGCCGCAGTGCTGGCTTCACGAAATAAGTGAGGAGTCGTGTGCTGCCTTCTGCAGCTGCCTGAGGCTCCCTCCGAATTAGGTTTGCGATTCCCTTGCAGTGCTCTCACGCACACACACAAAAGAAGCTTCCACCTTCAGGAGCAGCTGTTTTAGCTGAAGCACAGATTCTGTACTGAGTTTTTCTTTCGAGTTAGGTGGTTGTGTTTAAGCCAGCACACACCCACGGGGCAACGGAACTAGCCCCATAACCATGTAGTGAGTTTAGAGCTGCCTTATGTACCGGCCTCTCTCTCCCCCGATATTACGAAATGGAAACCGTCCCCAGGCTCTCAGCCACAGTACACCCTAAACTGCTTCGCCCACAGAGAGGTCGACGGTAGCTAAAGCACGGTTTCTCTACAGTGTTTTTTCTCCGAGTTAGAAAGCTAGCTATTAGACTTCCATGCAAAAGTGGGGCCGCAGTACTAGCTTCATGGAGCAAGTGGGGAGTCGTGTTCTGGCTTCTTCCAGGGCCTGGGTCTCACAAGGAAACTGGTTTTGGACTCACTTGCAGTGATCTCACGCATGCACACAGCAAAATGCGTCCACCCTGAGGCATGGCTCTTTCAGCCAAAGCAGGAATTCCCTACAGAGTTGTTCCTTTGAGTTAGGTGGTTGGCTTATGGCCTGCAGGCACCCCCGGGGCAAGGGCACTAGCCTCCTAAACCAGAGGTGACTTGAGAGCTGCCTTCCGCACCGGCCTCTTTCTCACTCCATTTCACGTCTGGGACCCTTTGCCCGGTCTCTCGTACACGAGCATTGTGAAATTCCTCCTGCTTCAGGAACGGCAATGTTAACTCAAGCGCAGTCACTCTTTAGGATTGACTCTTGGTGTTAGTAGCCTGGTAACTAGGCATCCAGGCACACAGGGTACAGCAGTGCTAATCTCCTCAAACAAGAGGTGAGTCCACAGCAGCCTTCCTTCCAGGCCTGCTTCTCACTCCGAGTTACGTTTAGGTTCCATTTCTCATGCTTTCACAAAAACACGCAATAGATGAAGTTCACGCTCAGGAAGGGCGATCTTTGCTGAGGCACGGGTTCTCTACAGTTTTGTTCCTTTGCGTTGCGTGGATGGCACTGAGGATTCCATGCACACACGGGAGAGCCGATCTAGTTTCCTGAAACAAGAGTTGAGTCGATAGGTGCCTTCTGCCCATGCTTATTTCTCCCTCCAAATTCTGCTGGGACTCCTTCCCCAGGTTTGCACTCAAGCAGACTTGAAAATGCTGCCACCCTGTGGAGAGGCGAATGAGCTGAACCTGGGGTTCTAGACCGGCTTCTTTCTGCCAAATCAGTGTGGAGCCCTTAGCATTCCTATGCACACATGGAGCCAAAGTGTTAGCTTCAGGTAACAAGAGCTGAGTCGAGAGGAGCCTTCTGGCCAGGACTCCTTCTCCCTCGGTTTCACGTAAGGAACCCGTTCCTCAGACCCTCACCCACGGTAGCCTGGAAAGTGCTTCCTCCCTCAGAGAGGTGGATGGTAGCTAAAGCACGGTTTCCCTACCGTGTTGTTTCTTCCAGGGAGAACGCTAGCGATTAGACTTCCATGCAAAAGTAGGGCCGCAGTGCTAGCTAAAGGAAACACACGGGGAGTCGTGTTCTGCCTTTTGCTGGGGCCTGAGTCTCACTCGCAGAAACTTTGGACTCCCTTGCAGTCCTCTCACGCACGCACACAACCAAATGTTTCCACCCTCAGGAGCGGCTGTTTTAGCTGAAGCACGGATCCTCTACCGTGTTATTCCGTCGAGTTGGGTGGCTGTCTTAAGCCTGCACACACACCCAGGGCAACGGTACTAGCCCCATAACCATGGTGTGAGTTGAGAGCTGCCTTCTCTCCGGCCTGTCTCTCCCTCGATTTTACGAAACGGAACCCGTCCCCAGGCTCTCAACCACCGTACACCCTAAACTGCTTCCTCCCACACAGAGGTCGTCGGTAGCTAAAGCACGGTTTCTCTTCAGTGTTGTTTCTCCGAGTTAGAACGCTTGCTATGAATGTCCACAATAGCCAAACTGTGGAAGGAGCCAAGATGTCCACCAACAGATGAATGGATAAAGAAGAGGGGGTATATATATATATATACAATGGAATATTATGCAGCCATCAAAAGGAATGAGATCTTGCCATCTGCAACGACGTGGATGGAACTGGAGGGTATCACGCTGAGCGAAATAAGTCAAACAGAGAAAGACATGTATCATATGACCTCACTGATAGGAGGAATTCTTAATCTCAGGAAACAAACTGAGGGTTGCTGGAGTGGGGGCTGGGGTGGGAGGGATGGGCTCACTGGGTGTTGGACACTGGGGAGGGTATGTGTTCTGGTAAGCGCTGTGAATTGTGCAAGACTGTTGAATGTCAGATCTGTACCTCTGAAACAAATAATGCAATATATGTTAAGAAAGAAAAAAAGAAGAAGAAGAATGTAGCAGGAGGGGAAGAATGAAGGGGGGGAAATCGGAGGGGGAGAAGAACCATGAGAGACGATGGACACTGAAAAAGAAACTGAGGGTTCTAGAGGGGAGGGGGGTGGGAGGATGGCTTAGCCTGGTGATGGGTATTGAGCAGGGCACGTTCTGCATGGAGCACTGGGTGTTATGCACAAACAATGAATCATGGAACACTATATCTAAAACTAATGATGTAATGTATGGGGATTAACATAACAATAAAAACATTTAATAATAATAAAGAAAAAGAAAGCTTGCTGTTAGACTTCCATGCAAAAGTGGGGCCGCAGTGCTAACTTCATGAAACAAGTGGGGAGGCGTGTCCTCCCTTCTCCCGGGGCCTGAGTCTCACACGGAAAATGGTTTGGGACTCCATTGCACTTCTCTCACGCAGGCACACAGCAAAATGCTTCCAGCCTCAGGAATGCCTATGTTCGCGGAAGCAGGAATTCTCTACACAGTTGTTCTTTCGACTTAGGTGCTTGGCTTTAGGCCTGCAGGCACACCCGGGGCAACTGCACTAGCCTCGTAAACAAGAGGTGAGTTGACAGCTGCCTGTCTCTCCCTCGATTTTACCTATGGAACCTCTCCCCAGGCCCTCACCCACAGTGCAGCGTAAACTGCTTTCTCACACAGAGAGGTCGACGGTAGCTAAAGCACGGTTTCTCTACTGTGTAGTTTCTTCGAGTTAGAACGCTAGCTATTAGACTTCCATGCAAATGTGGGGCTGCCGTGGAGCTTGGTCAAACACATGGGGAGTCGTGTTCTGCCTTTCGCTGGGGCCTGAGTCTCACTCGCAAAAAGCTTTGGACTCCCTTGCAGTGCTCTCACGCACGCACACAACAACATGCTGCCACCCTCAGGAGCAGCTCTTTTACCTGAAGCACAGGCTCTCAACCGAGTTTTTCCTTTGAGTTAGGTGGATTCATTTAAGCCTGCACACACACCCTGGGCACCGGTACTAGCCCCATAACCATGATGTGGGTTGAGAGCTGCCTTCTGTACTGGCCTGTCTCTCCCCCGATATTACGATATTGAAACCGTCCCCAGGCTCTCAGCCACAGTACACCCTAAACTGCTTCACCCACAGAGAGGTCGACGGTAGCTAAAGCAGGGTTTCTCTACAGTGTTGTTTCTTCGAGTTAGAAAGGTAGCTATTAGACTTCCATTCAAATGTGGGGTGCAGTACTAGTGTCACGGAGCAAGTGGGGAGTCGTGTTCTGGCTTCTTCCGGGGCCTGGGTCTCACAAGGAAAATGGTTTTGGACTCACTTGCTGTGCACTCACGCATGCACACCACACAATGCGTCCACCCTGAGGCATGGCTCTTTTAGCCGAAGCAGGAATTCCCTACAGAGTTGTTCCTTTGAGTTAGGTGGTTGGCTTATGGCCTGCAGGCACACCCAGGGCAAGGGTACTAGCCTCATAAACAAGAGGTGAGTTGAGAGCTGCCTTCCGCACCGGCCTGTTTCTCACTCCATTTCACGTATGGGACCCTTTCCCCGGTCTCTCCTACACGAGCACTATACAACTCCTGCGGCTTCAGGAACGGCAATGTTAGCTAAAGCGCAGTAACGCTACAGCATTGATTCTTGGTGTTAGTAGCCTGGGAGGCGAAGGAGCTGCAGCTGGGATTCTTGACAGGCTTGTTTCTTCCCAGTCAGTGTCGAGCACATAGCATTCCAAGCACACATGGAGCAGTCGTGTTAGCTTCAGGTAGCAAGAGCTGAGTCCAGAGGTGCCTTCTGCCCAGACCTATTTCTCTCTTGGTTTCACGTATGGAACCCGTTCCCCAGGCTCTCAGCCACGGTACTCCGTGTAATGCTTCCTCCGTCTAGAGGTCGACGGTAGCTAAAGCACGGTTTCTCTACAGTGTTGTTTCTTCGAGTTAGAACACTAGCTGTTAGACTTCCATGCAAAAGTGGGGCTGCCGTGCTAGATTGATGAAACACATGGGGAGTCGTGTTCTGCCTTTCGCTGGGGCCTGAGTCTCACTCGCAAAAAGCTTTGGACTCCCTTGCAGGGCTCTCACGCACGCACACAACAAAATGCTGCCACCCTCAGGAGCAGCTGTTTTACCTGCAGCACAGGCTCTCAACAGAGATTTTCCTTCGAGTTTGGTGGCTGTGCTTAAGCCGGCGCGCACAGCCTGGGCAACGGTACTAGCCCCATAACCATGATGTGGGTTGAGAGCTGCCTTATGTACCGGCCTGTCTCTCCCCCGATATTATGATATTGAAACCGTCCCCAGGCTCTCAGCCACAGTACACCCTAAACTGCTTCGCCCACAGAGAGGTCGACGGTAGCTAAAGCACGGTTTCTCTACAGTGTTGTTTCTTCGAGTTAGAACGCTAGCTATTAGACCTCCATGCAAAATTGGGGCCGCAGTGCTGGCTTCACGAAATAAGTGAGGAGTCGTGTGCTGCCTTCTGCAGCTGCCTGAGGCTCCCTCCGAATTAGGTTTGCGATTCCCTTGCAGTGCTCTCACGCACACACACAAAAGAAGCTTCCACCTTCAGGAGCAGCTGTTTTAGCTGAAGCACAGATTCTGTACTGAGTTTTTCTTTCGAGTTAGGTGGTTGTGTTTAAGCCAGCACACACCCACGGGGCAACGGAACTAGCCCCATAACCATGTAGTGAGTTTAGAGCTGCCTTATGTACCGGCCTCTCTCTCCCCCGATATTACGAAATGGAAACCGTCCCCAGGCTCTCAGCCACAGTACACCCTAAACTGCTTCGCCCACAGAGAGGTCGACGGTAGCTAAAGCACGGTTTCTCTACAGTGTTTTTTCTCCGAGTTAGAAAGCTAGCTATTAGACTTCCATGCAAAAGTGGGGCCGCAGTACTAGCTTCATGGAGCAAGTGGGGAGTCGTGTTCTGGCTTCTTCCGGGGCCTGGGTCTCACAAGGAAACTGGTTTTGGACTCACTTGCAGTGATCTCACGCATGCACACAGCAAAATGCGTCCACCCTGAGGCATGGCTCTTTCAGCCAAAGCAGGAATTCCCTACAGAGTTGTTCCTTTGAGTTAGGTGGTTGGCTTATGGCCTGCAGGCACCCCCGGGGCAAGGGCACTAGCCTCCTAAACCAGAGGTGACTTGAGAGCTGCCTTCCGCACCGGCCTCTTTCTCACTCCATTTCACGTCTGGGACCCTTTGCCCGGTCTCTCGTACACGAGCATTGTGAAATTCCTCCTGCTTCAGGAACGGCAATGTTAACTCAAGCGCAGTCACTCTTTAGGATTGACTCTTGGTGTTAGTAGCCTGGTAACTAGGCATCCAGGCACACAGGGTACAGCAGTGCTAATCTCCTCAAACAAGAGGTGAGTCCACAGCAGCCTTCCTTCCAGGCCTGCTTCTCACTCCGAGTTACGTTTAGGTTCCATTTCTCATGCTTTCACAAAAACACGCAATAGATGAAGTTCACGCTCAGGAAGGGCGATCTTTGCTGAGGCACGGGTTCTCTACAGTTTTGTTCCTTTGCGTTGCGTGGATGGCACTGAGGATTCCATGCACACACGGGAGAGCCGATCTAGTTTCCTGAAACAAGAGTTGAGTCGATAGGTGCCTTCTGCCCATGCTTATTTCTCCCTCCAAATTCTGCTGGGACTCCTTCCCCAGGTTTGCACTCAAGCAGACTTGAAAATGCTGCCACCCTGTGGAGAGGCGAATGAGCTGAACCTGCGGTTCTAGACCGGCTTCTTTCTGCCAAATCAGTGTGGAGCCCTTAGCATTCCTATGCACACATGGAGCCAAAGTGTTAGCTTCAGGTAACAAGAGCTGAGTCGAGAGGAGCCTTCTGGCCAGGACTCCTTCTCCCTCGGTTTCACGTAAGGAACCCGTTCCTCAGACCCTCACCCACGGTAGCCTGGAAAGTGCTTCCTCCCTCAGAGAGGTGGATGGTAGCTAAAGCACGGTTTCCCTACCGTGTTGTTTCTTCCAGGGAGAACGCTAGCGATTAGACTTCCATGCAAAAGTAGGGCCGCAGTGCTAGCTAAAGGAAACACACGGGGAGTCGTGTTCTGCCTTTTGCTGGGGCCTGAGTCTCACTCGCAGAAACTTTGGACTCCCTTGCAGTCCTCTCACGCACGCACACAACCAAATGTTTCCACCCTCAGGAGCGGCTGTTTTAGCTGAAGCACGGATCCTCTACCGTGTTATTCCGTCGAGTTGGGTGGCTGTCTTAAGCCTGCACACACACCCAGGGCAACGGTACTAGCCCCATAACCATGGTGTGAGTTGAGAGCTGCCTTCTCTCCGGCCTGTCTCTCCCTCGATTTTACGAAACGGAACCCGTCCCCAGGCTCTCAACCACCGTACACCCTAAACTGCTTCCTCCCACACAGAGGTCGTCGGTAGCTAAAGCACGGTTTCTCTTCAGTGTTGTTTCTCCGAGTTAGAACGCTTGCTATGAATGTCCACAATAGCCAAACTGTGGAAGGAGCCAAGATGTCCACCAACAGATGAATGGATAAAGAAGAGGGGGTATATATATATATATACAATGGAATATTATGCAGCCATCAAAAGGAATGAGATCTTGCCATCTGCAACGACGTGGATGGAACTGGAGGGTATCACGCTGAGCGAAATAAGTCAAACAGAGAAAGACATGTATCATATGACCTCACTGATAGGAGGAATTCTTAATCTCAGGAAACAAACTGAGGGTTGCTGGAGTGGGGGCTGGGGTGGGAGGGATGGGCTCACTGGGTGTTGGACACTGGGGAGGGTATGTGTTCTGGTAAGCGCTGTGAATTGTGCAAGACTGTTGAATGTCAGATCTGTACCTCTGAAACAAATAATGCAATATATGTTAAGAAAGAAAAAAAGAAGAAGAAGAATGTAGCAGGAGGGGAAGAATGAAGGGGGGGAAATCGGAGGGGGAGAAGAACCATGAGAGACGATGGACACTGAAAAAGAAACTGAGGGTTCTAGAGGGGAGGGGGGTGGGAGGATGGCTTAGCCTGGTGATGGGTATTGAGCAGGGCACGTTCTGCATGGAGCACTGGGTGTTATGCACAAACAATGAATCATGGAACACTATATCTAAAACTAATGATGTAATGTATGGGGATTAACATAACAATAAAAACATTTAATAATAATAAAGAAAAAGAAAGCTTGCTGTTAGACTTCCATGCAAAAGTGGGGCCGCAGTGCTAACTTCATGAAACAAGTGGGGAGGCGTGTCCTCCCTTCTCCCGGGGCCTGAGTCTCACACGGAAAATGGTTTGGGACTCCATTGCACTTCTCTCACGCAGGCACACAGCAAAATGCTTCCAGCCTCAGGAATGCCTATGTTCGCGGAAGCAGGAATTCTCTACACAGTTGTTCTTTCGACTTAGGTGCTTGGCTTTAGGCCTGCAGGCACACCCGGGGCAACTGCACTAGCCTCGTAAACAAGAGGTGAGTTGACAGCTGCCTGTCTCTCCCTCGATTTTACCTATGGAACCTCTCCCCAGGCCCTCACCCACAGTGCAGCGTAAACTGCTTTCTCACACAGAGAGGTCGACGGTAGCTAAAGCACGGTTTCTCTACTGTGTAGTTTCTTCGAGTTAGAACGCTAGCTATTAGACTTCCATGCAAATGTGGGGCTGCCGTGGAGCTTGGTCAAACACATGGGGAGTCGTGTTCTGCCTTTCGCTGGGGCCTGAGTCTCACTCGCAAAAAGCTTTGGACTCCCTTGCAGTGCTCTCACGCACGCACACAACAACATGCTGCCACCCTCAGGAGCAGCTCTTTTACCTGAAGCACAGGCTCTCAACCGAGTTTTTCCTTTGAGTTAGGTGGATTCATTTAAGCCTGCACACACACCCTGGGCACCGGTACTAGCCCCATAACCATGATGTGGGTTGAGAGCTGCCTTCTGTACTGGCCTGTCTCTCCCCCGATATTACGATATTGAAACCGTCCCCAGGCTCTCAGCCACAGTACACCCTAAACTGCTTCACCCACAGAGAGGTCGACGGTAGCTAAAGCAGGGTTTCTCTACAGTGTTGTTTCTTCGAGTTAGAAAGGTAGCTATTAGACTTCCATTCAAATGTGGGGTGCAGTACTAGTGTCACGGAGCAAGTGGGGAGTCGTGTTCTGGCTTCTTCCGGGGCCTGGGTCTCACAAGGAAAATGGTTTTGGACTCACTTGCTGTGCACTCACGCATGCACACCACACAATGCGTCCACCCTGAGGCATGGCTCTTTTAGCCGAAGCAGGAATTCCCTACAGAGTTGTTCCTTTGAGTTAGGTGGTTGGCTTATGGCCTGCAGGCACACCCAGGGCAAGGGTACTAGCCTCATAAACAAGAGGTGAGTTGAGAGCTGCCTTCCGCACCGGCCTGTTTCTCACTCCATTTCACGTATGGGACCCTTTCCCCGGTCTCTCCTACACGAGCACTATACAACTCCTGCGGCTTCAGGAACGGCAATGTTAGCTAAAGCGCAGTAACGCTACAGCATTGATTCTTGGTGTTAGTAGCCTGGGAGGCGAAGGAGCTGCAGCTGGGATTCTTGACAGGCTTGTTTCTTCCCAGTCAGTGTCGAGCACATAGCATTCCAAGCACACATGGAGCAGTCGTGTTAGCTTCAGGTAGCAAGAGCTGAGTCCAGAGGTGCCTTCTGCCCAGACCTATTTCTCTCTTGGTTTCACGTATGGAACCCGTTCCCCAGGCTCTCAGCCACGGTACTCCGTGTAATGCTTCCTCCGTCTAGAGGTCGACGGTAGCTAAAGCACGGTTTCTCTACAGTGTTGTTTCTTCGAGTTAGAACACTAGCTGTTAGACTTCCATGCAAAAGTGGGGCTGCCGTGCTAGATTGATGAAACACATGGGGAGTCGTGTTCTGCCTTTCGCTGGGGCCTGAGTCTCACTCGCAAAAAGCTTTGGACTCCCTTGCAGGGCTCTCACGCACGCACACAACAAAATGCTGCCACCCTCAGGAGCAGCTGTGTTACCTGCAGCACAGGCTCTCAACAGAGATTTTCCTTCGAGTTTGGTGGCTGTGCTTAAGCCGGCGCGCACAGCCTGGGCAACGGTACTAGCCCCATAACCATGATGTGGGTTGAGAGCTGCCTTATGTACCGGCCTGTCTCTCCCCCGATATTATGATATTGAAACCGTCCCCAGGCTCTCAGCCACAGTACACCCTAAACTGCTTCGCCCACAGAGAGGTCGACGGTAGCTAAAGCACGGTTTCTCTACAGTGTTGTTTCTTCGAGTTAGAACGCTAGCTATTAGACCTCCATGCAAAATTGGGGCCGCAGTGCTGGCTTCACGAAATAAGTGAGGAGTCGTGTGCTGCCTTCTGCAGCTGCCTGAGGCTCCCTCCGAATTAGGTTTGCGATTCCCTTGCAGTGCTCTCACGCACACACACAAAAGAAGCTTCCACCTTCAGGAGCAGCTGTTTTAGCTGAAGCACAGATTCTGTACTGAGTTTTTCTTTCGAGTTAGGTGGTTGTGTTTAAGCCAGCACACACCCACGGGGCAACGGAACTAGCCCCATAACCATGTAGTGAGTTTAGAGCTGCCTTATGTACCGGCCTCTCTCTCCCCCGATATTACGAAATGGAAACCGTCCCCAGGCTCTCAGCCACAGTACACCCTAAACTGCTTCGCCCACAGAGAGGTCGACGGTAGCTAAAGCACGGTTTCTCTACAGTGTTTTTTCTCCGAGTTAGAAAGCTAGCTATTAGACTTCCATGCAAAAGTGGGGCCGCAGTACTAGCTTCATGGAGCAAGTGGGGAGTCGTGTTCTGGCTTCTTCCGGGGCCTGGGTCTCACAAGGAAACTGGTTTTGGACTCACTTGCAGTGATCTCACGCATGCACACAGCAAAATGCGTCCACCCTGAGGCATGGCTCTTTCAGCCAAAGCAGGAATTCCCTACAGAGTTGTTCCTTTGAGTTAGGTGGTTGGCTTATGGCCTGCAGGCACCCCCGGGGCAAGGGCACTAGCCTCCTAAACCAGAGGTGACTTGAGAGCTGCCTTCCGCACCGGCCTCTTTCTCACTCCATTTCACGTCTGGGACCCTTTGCCCGGTCTCTCGTACACGAGCATTGTGAAATTCCTCCTGCTTCAGGAACGGCAATGTTAACTCAAGCGCAGTCACTCTTTAGGATTGACTCTTGGTGTTAGTAGCCTGGTAACTAGGCATCCAGGCACACAGGGTACAGCAGTGCTAATCTCCTCAAACAAGAGGTGAGTCCACAGCAGCCTTCCTTCCAGGCCTGCTTCTCACTCCGAGTTACGTTTAGGTTCCATTTCTCATGCTTTCACAAAAACACGCAATAGATGAAGTTCACGCTCAGGAAGGGCGATCTTTGCTGAGGCACGGGTTCTCTACAGTTTTGTTCCTTTGCGTTGCGTGGATGGCACTGAGGATTCCATGCACACACGGGAGAGCCGATCTAGTTTCCTGAAACAAGAGTTGAGTCGATAGGTGCCTTCTGCCCATGCTTATTTCTCCCTCCAAATTCTGCTGGGACTCCTTCCCCAGGTTTGCACTCAAGCAGACTTGAAAATGCTGCCACCCTGTGGAGAGGCGAATGAGCTGAACCTGCGGTTCTAGACCGGCTTCTTTCTGCCAAATCAGTGTGGAGCCCTTAGCATTCCTATGCACACATGGAGCCAAAGTGTTAGCTTCAGGTAACAAGAGCTGAGTCGAGAGGAGCCTTCTGGCCAGGACTCCTTCTCCCTCGGTTTCACGTAAGGAACCCGTTCCTCAGACCCTCACCCACGGTAGCCTGGAAAGTGCTTCCTCCCTCAGAGAGGTGGATGGTAGCTAAAGCACGGTTTCCCTACCGTGTTGTTTCTTCCAGGGAGAACGCTAGCGATTAGACTTCCATGCAAAAGTAGGGCCGCAGTGCTAGCTAAAGGAAACACACGGGGAGTCGTGTTCTGCCTTTTGCTGGGGCCTGAGTCTCACTCGCAGAAACTTTGGACTCCCTTGCAGTCCTCTCACGCACGCACACAACCAAATGTTTCCACCCTCAGGAGCGGCTGTTTTAGCTGAAGCACGGATCCTCTACCGTGTTATTCCGTCGAGTTGGGTGGCTGTCTTAAGCCTGCACACACACCCAGGGCAACGGTACTAGCCCCATAACCATGGTGTGAGTTGAGAGCTGCCTTCTCTCCGGCCTGTCTCTCCCTCGATTTTACGAAACGGAACCCGTCCCCAGGCTCTCAACCACCGTACACCCTAAACTGCTTCCTCCCACACAGAGGTCGTCGGTAGCTAAAGCACGGTTTCTCTTCAGTGTTGTTTCTCCGAGTTAGAACGCTTGCTATGAATGTCCACAATAGCCAAACTGTGGAAGGAGCCAAGATGTCCACCAACAGATGAATGGATAAAGAAGAGGGGGTATATATATATATATACAATGGAATATTATGCAGCCATCAAAAGGAATGAGATCTTGCCATCTGCAACGACGTGGATGGAACTGGAGGGTATCACGCTGAGCGAAATAAGTCAAACAGAGAAAGACATGTATCATATGACCTCACTGATAGGAGGAATTCTTAATCTCAGGAAACAAACTGAGGGTTGCTGGAGTGGGGGCTGGGGTGGGAGGGATGGGCTCACTGGGTGTTGGACACTGGGGAGGGTATGTGTTCTGGTAAGCGCTGTGAATTGTGCAAGACTGTTGAATGTCAGATCTGTACCTCTGAAACAAATAATGCAATATATGTTAAGAAAGAAAAAAAGAAGAAGAAGAATGTAGCAGGAGGGGAAGAATGAAGGGGGGGAAATCGGAGGGGGAGAAGAACCATGAGAGACGATGGACACTGAAAAAGAAACTGAGGGTTCTAGAGGGGAGGGGGGTGGGAGGATGGCTTAGCCTGGTGATGGGTATTGAGCAGGGCACGTTCTGCATGGAGCACTGGGTGTTATGCACAAACAATGAATCATGGAACACTATATCTAAAACTAATGATGTAATGTATGGGGATTAACATAACAATAAAAACATTTAATAATAATAAAGAAAAAGAAAGCTTGCTGTTAGACTTCCATGCAAAAGTGGGGCCGCAGTGCTAACTTCATGAAACAAGTGGGGAGGCGTGTCCTCCCTTCTCCCGGGGCCTGAGTCTCACACGGAAAATGGTTTGGGACTCCATTGCACTTCTCTCACGCAGGCACACAGCAAAATGCTTCCAGCCTCAGGAATGCCTATGTTCGCGGAAGCAGGAATTCTCTACACAGTTGTTCTTTCGACTTAGGTGCTTGGCTTTAGGCCTGCAGGCACACCCGGGGCAACTGCACTAGCCTCGTAAACAAGAGGTGAGTTGACAGCTGCCTGTCTCTCCCTCGATTTTACCTATGGAACCTCTCCCCAGGCCCTCACCCACAGTGCAGCGTAAACTGCTTTCTCACACAGAGAGGTCGACGGTAGCTAAAGCACGGTTTCTCTACTGTGTAGTTTCTTCGAGTTAGAACGCTAGCTATTAGACTTCCATGCAAATGTGGGGCTGCCGTGGAGCTTGGTCAAACACATGGGGAGTCGTGTTCTGCCTTTCGCTGGGGCCTGAGTCTCACTCGCAAAAAGCTTTGGACTCCCTTGCAGTGCTCTCACGCACGCACACAACAACATGCTGCCACCCTCAGGAGCAGCTCTTTTACCTGAAGCACAGGCTCTCAACCGAGTTTTTCCTTTGAGTTAGGTGGATTCATTTAAGCCTGCACACACACCCTGGGCACCGGTACTAGCCCCATAACCATGATGTGGGTTGAGAGCTGCCTTCTGTACTGGCCTGTCTCTCCCCCGATATTACGATATTGAAACCGTCCCCAGGCTCTCAGCCACAGTACACCCTAAACTGCTTCACCCACAGAGAGGTCGACGGTAGCTAAAGCAGGGTTTCTCTACAGTGTTGTTTCTTCGAGTTAGAAAGGTAGCTATTAGACTTCCATTCAAATGTGGGGTGCAGTACTAGTGTCACGGAGCAAGTGGGGAGTCGTGTTCTGGCTTCTTCCGGGGCCTGGGTCTCACAAGGAAAATGGTTTTGGACTCACTTGCTGTGCACTCACGCATGCACACCACACAATGCGTCCACCCTGAGGCATGGCTCTTTTAGCCGAAGCAGGAATTCCCTACAGAGTTGTTCCTTTGAGTTAGGTGGTTGGCTTATGGCCTGCAGGCACACCCAGGGCAAGGGTACTAGCCTCATAAACAAGAGGTGAGTTGAGAGCTGCCTTCCGCACCGGCCTGTTTCTCACTCCATTTCACGTATGGGACCCTTTCCCCGGTCTCTCCTACACGAGCACTATACAACTCCTGCGGCTTCAGGAACGGCAATGTTAGCTAAAGCGCAGTAACGCTACAGCATTGATTCTTGGTGTTAGTAGCCTGGGAGGCGAAGGAGCTGCAGCTGGGATTCTTGACAGGCTTGTTTCTTCCCAGTCAGTGTCGAGCACATAGCATTCCAAGCACACATGGAGCAGTCGTGTTAGCTTCAGGTAGCAAGAGCTGAGTCCAGAGGTGCCTTCTGCCCAGACCTATTTCTCTCTTGGTTTCACGTATGGAACCCGTTCCCCAGGCTCTCAGCCACGGTACTCCGTGTAATGCTTCCTCCGTCTAGAGGTCGACGGTAGCTAAAGCACGGTTTCTCTACAGTGTTGTTTCTTCGAGTTAGAACACTAGCTGTTAGACTTCCATGCAAAAGTGGGGCTGCCGTGCTAGATTGATGAAACACATGGGGAGTCGTGTTCTGCCTTTCGCTGGGGCCTGAGTCTCACTCGCAAAAAGCTTTGGACTCCCTTGCAGGGCTCTCACGCACGCACACAACAAAATGCTGCCACCCTCAGGAGCAGCTGTTTTACCTGCAGCACAGGCTCTCAACAGAGATTTTCCTTCGAGTTTGGTGGCTGTGCTTAAGCCGGCGCGCACAGCCTGGGCAACGGTACTAGCCCCATAACCATGATGTGGGTTGAGAGCTGCCTTATGTACCGGCCTGTCTCTCCCCCGATATTATGATATTGAAACCGTCCCCAGGCTCTCAGCCACAGTACACCCTAAACTGCTTCGCCCACAGAGAGGTCGACGGTAGCTAAAGCACGGTTTCTCTACAGTGTTGTTTCTTCGAGTTAGAACGCTAGCTATTAGACCTCCATGCAAAATTGGGGCCGCAGTGCTGGCTTCACGAAATAAGTGAGGAGTCGTGTGCTGCCTTCTGCAGCTGCCTGAGGCTCCCTCCGAATTAGGTTTGCGATTCCCTTGCAGTGCTCTCACGCACACACACAAAAGAAGCTTCCACCTTCAGGAGCAGCTGTTTTAGCTGAAGCACAGATTCTGTACTGAGTTTTTCTTTCGAGTTAGGTGGTTGTGTTTAAGCCAGCACACACCCACGGGGCAACGGAACTAGCCCCATAACCATGTAGTGAGTTTAGAGCTGCCTTATGTACCGGCCTCTCTCTCCCCCGATATTACGAAATGGAAACCGTCCCCAGGCTCTCAGCCACAGTACACCCTAAACTGCTTCGCCCACAGAGAGGTCGACGGTAGCTAAAGCACGGTTTCTCTACAGTGTTTTTTCTCCGAGTTAGAAAGCTAGCTATTAGACTTCCATGCAAAAGTGGGGCCGCAGTACTAGCTTCATGGAGCAAGTGGGGAGTCGTGTTCTGGCTTCTTCCGGGGCCTGGGTCTCACAAGGAAACTGGTTTTGGACTCACTTGCAGTGATCTCACGCATGCACACAGCAAAATGCGTCCACCCTGAGGCATGGCTCTTTCAGCCAAAGCAGGAATTCCCTACAGAGTTGTTCCTTTGAGTTAGGTGGTTGGCTTATGGCCTGCAGGCACCCCCGGGGCAAGGGCACTAGCCTCCTAAACCAGAGGTGACTTGAGAGCTGCCTTCCGCACCGGCCTCTTTCTCACTCCATTTCACGTCTGGGACCCTTTGCCCGGTCTCTCGTACACGAGCATTGTGAAATTCCTCCTGCTTCAGGAACGGCAATGTTAACTCAAGCGCAGTCACTCTTTAGGATTGACTCTTGGTGTTAGTAGCCTGGTAACTAGGCATCCAGGCACACAGGGTACAGCAGTGCTAATCTCCTCAAACAAGAGGTGAGTCCACAGCAGCCTTCCTTCCAGGCCTGCTTCTCACTCCGAGTTACGTTTAGGTTCCATTTCTCATGCTTTCACAAAAACACGCAATAGATGAAGTTCACGCTCAGGAAGGGCGATCTTTGCTGAGGCACGGGTTCTCTACAGTTTTGTTCCTTTGCGTTGCGTGGATGGCACTGAGGATTCCATGCACACACGGGAGAGCCGATCTAGTTTCCTGAAACAAGAGTTGAGTCGATAGGTGCCTTCTGCCCATGCTTATTTCTCCCTCCAAATTCTGCTGGGACTCCTTCCCCAGGTTTGCACTCAAGCAGACTTGAAAATGCTGCCACCCTGTGGAGAGGCGAATGAGCTGAACCTGGGGTTCTAGACCGGCTTCTTTCTGCCAAATCAGTGTGGAGCCCTTAGCATTCCTATGCACACATGGAGCCAAAGTGTTAGCTTCAGGTAACAAGAGCTGAGTCGAGAGGAGCCTTCTGGCCAGGACTCCTTCTCCCTCGGTTTCACGTAAGGAACCCGTTCCTCAGACCCTCACCCACGGTAGCCTGGAAAGTGCTTCCTCCCTCAGAGAGGTGGATGGTAGCTAAAGCACGGTTTCCCTACCGTGTTGTTTCTTCCAGGGAGAACGCTAGCGATTAGACTTCCATGCAAAAGTAGGGCCGCAGTGCTAGCTAAAGGAAACACACGGGGAGTCGTGTTCTGCCTTTTGCTGGGGCCTGAGTCTCACTCGCAAAAACTTTGGACTCCCTTGCAGTCCTCTCACGCACGCACACAACCAAATGTTTCCACCCTCAGGAGCGGCTGTTTTAGCTGAAGCACGGATCCTCTACCGTGTTATTCCGTCGAGTTGGGTGGCTGTCTTAAGCCTGCACACACACCCAGGGCAACGGTACTAGCCCCATAACCATGGTGTGAGTTGAGAGCTGCCTTCTCTCTGGCCTGTCTCTCCCTCGATTTTACGAAACGGAACCCGTCCCCAGGCTCTCAACCACCGTACACCCTAAACTGCTTCCTCCCACACAGAGGTCGTCGGTAGCTAAAGCACGGTTTCTCTTCAGTGTTGTTTCTCCGAGTTAGAACGCTTGCTATGAATGTCCACAATAGCCAAACTGTGGAAGGAGCCAAGATGTCCACCAACAGATGAATGGATAAAGAAGAGGGGGTATATATATATATATACAATGGAATATTATGCAGCCATCAAAAGGAATGAGATCTTGCCATCTGCAACGACGTGGATGGAACTGGAGGGTATCACGCTGAGCGAAATAAGTCAAACAGAGAAAGACATGTATCATATGACCTCACTGATAGGAGGAATTCTTAATCTCAGGAAACAAACTGAGGGTTGCTGGAGTGGGGGCTGGGGTGGGAGGGATGGGCTCACTGGGTGTTGGACACTGGGGAGGGTATGTGTTCTGGTAAGCGCTGTGAATTGTGCAAGACTGTTGAATGTCAGATCTGTACCTCTGAAACAAATAATGCAATATATGTTAAGAAAGAAAAAAAGAAGAAGAAGAATGTAGCAGGAGGGGAAGAATGAAGGGGGGGAAATCGGAGGGGGAGAAGAACCATGAGAGACGATGGACACTGAAAAAGAAACTGAGGGTTCTAGAGGGGAGGGGGGTGGGAGGATGGCTTAGCCTGGTGATGGGTATTGAGCAGGGCACGTTCTGCATGGAGCACTGGGTGTTATGCACAAACAATGAATCATGGAACACTATATCTAAAACTAATGATGTAATGTATGGGGATTAACATAACAATAAAAACATTTAATAATAATAAAGAAAAAGAAAGCTTGCTGTTAGACTTCCATGCAAAAGTGGGGCCGCAGTGCTAACTTCATGAAACAAGTGGGGAGGCGTGTCCTCCCTTCTCCCGGGGCCTGAGTCTCACACGGAAAATGGTTTGGGACTCCATTGCACTTCTCTCACGCAGGCACACAGCAAAATGCTTCCAGCCTCAGGAATGCCTATGTTCGCGGAAGCAGGAATTCTCTACACAGTTGTTCTTTCGACTTAGGTGCTTGGCTTTAGGCCTGCAGGCACACCCGGGGCAACTGCACTAGCCTCGTAAACAAGAGGTGAGTTGACAGCTGCCTGTCTCTCCCTCGATTTTACCTATGGAACCTCTCCCCAGGCCCTCACCCACAGTGCAGCGTAAACTGCTTTCTCACACAGAGAGGTCGACGGTAGCTAAAGCACGGTTTCTCTACTGTGTAGTTTCTTCGAGTTAGAACGCTAGCTATTAGACTTCCATGCAAATGTGGGGCTGCCGTGGAGCTTGGTCAAACACATGGGGAGTCGTGTTCTGCCTTTCGCTGGGGCCTGAGTCTCACTCGCAAAAAGCTTTGGACTCCCTTGCAGTGCTCTCACGCACGCACACAACAACATGCTGCCACCCTCAGGAGCAGCTCTTTTACCTGAAGCACAGGCTCTCAACCGAGTTTTTCCTTTGAGTTAGGTGGATTCATTTAAGCCTGCACACACACCCTGGGCACCGGTACTAGCCCCATAACCATGATGTGGGTTGAGAGCTGCCTTCTGTACTGGCCTGTCTCTCCCCCGATATTACGATATTGAAACCGTCCCCAGGCTCTCAGCCACAGTACACCCTAAACTGCTTCACCCACAGAGAGGTCGACGGTAGCTAAAGCAGGGTTTCTCTACAGTGTTGTTTCTTCGAGTTAGAAAGGTAGCTATTAGACTTCCATTCAAATGTGGGGTGCAGTACTAGTGTCACGGAGCAAGTGGGGAGTCGTGTTCTGGCTTCTTCCGGGGCCTGGGTCTCACAAGGAAAATGGTTTTGGACTCACTTGCTGTGCACTCACGCATGCACACCACACAATGCGTCCACCCTGAGGCATGGCTCTTTTAGCCGAAGCAGGAATTCCCTACAGAGTTGTTCCTTTGAGTTAGGTGGTTGGCTTATGGCCTGCAGGCACACCCAGGGCAAGGGTACTAGCCTCATAAACAAGAGGTGAGTTGAGAGCTGCCTTCCGCACCGGCCTGTTTCTCACTCCATTTCACGTATGGGACCCTTTCCCCGGTCTCTCCTACACGAGCACTATACAACTCCTGCGGCTTCAGGAACGGCAATGTTAGCTAAAGCGCAGTAACGCTACAGCATTGATTCTTGGTGTTAGTAGCCTGGGAGGCGAAGGAGCTGCAGCTGGGATTCTTGACAGGCTTGTTTCTTCCCAGTCAGTGTCGAGCACATAGCATTCCAAGCACACATGGAGCAGTCGTGTTAGCTTCAGGTAGCAAGAGCTGAGTCCAGAGGTGCCTTCTGCCCAGACCTATTTCTCTCTTGGTTTCACGTATGGAACCCGTTCCCCAGGCTCTCAGCCACGGTACTCCGTGTAATGCTTCCTCCGTCTAGAGGTCGACGGTAGCTAAAGCACGGTTTCTCTACAGTGTTGTTTCTTCGAGTTAGAACACTAGCTGTTAGACTTCCATGCAAAAGTGGGGCTGCCGTGCTAGATTGATGAAACACATGGGGAGTCGTGTTCTGCCTTTCGCTGGGGCCTGAGTCTCACTCGCAAAAAGCTTTGGACTCCCTTGCAGGGCTCTCACGCACGCACACAACAAAATGCTGCCACCCTCAGGAGCAGCTGTTTTACCTGCAGCACAGGCTCTCAACAGAGATTTTCCTTCGAGTTTGGTGGCTGTGCTTAAGCCGGCGCGCACAGCCTGGGCAACGGTACTAGCCCCATAACCATGATGTGGGTTGAGAGCTGCCTTATGTACCGGCCTGTCTCTCCCCCGATATTATGATATTGAAACCGTCCCCAGGCTCTCAGCCACAGTACACCCTAAACTGCTTCGCCCACAGAGAGGTCGACGGTAGCTAAAGCACGGTTTCTCTACAGTGTTGTTTCTTCGAGTTAGAACGCTAGCTATTAGACCTCCATGCAAAATTGGGGCCGCAGTGCTGGCTTCACGAAATAAGTGAGGAGTCGTGTGCTGCCTTCTGCAGCTGCCTGAGGCTCCCTCCGAATTAGGTTTGCGATTCCCTTGCAGTGCTCTCACGCACACACACAAAAGAAGCTTCCACCTTCAGGAGCAGCTGTTTTAGCTGAAGCACAGATTCTGTACTGAGTTTTTCTTTCGAGTTAGGTGGTTGTGTTTAAGCCAGCACACACCCACGGGGCAACGGAACTAGCCCCATAACCATGTAGTGAGTTTAGAGCTGCCTTATGTACCGGCCTCTCTCTCCCCCGATATTACGAAATGGAAACCGTCCCCAGGCTCTCAGCCACAGTACACCCTAAACTGCTTCGCCCACAGAGAGGTCGACGGTAGCTAAAGCACGGTTTCTCTACAGTGTTTTTTCTCCGAGTTAGAAAGCTAGCTATTAGACTTCCATGCAAAAGTGGGGCCGCAGTACTAGCTTCATGGAGCAAGTGGGGAGTCGTGTTCTGGCTTCTTCCGGGGCCTGGGTCTCACAAGGAAACTGGTTTTGGACTCACTTGCAGTGATCTCACGCATGCACACAGCAAAATGCGTCCACCCTGAGGCATGGCTCTTTCAGCCAAAGCAGGAATTCCCTACAGAGTTGTTCCTTTGAGTTAGGTGGTTGGCTTATGGCCTGCAGGCACCCCCGGGGCAAGGGCACTAGCCTCCTAAACCAGAGGTGACTTGAGAGCTGCCTTCCGCACCGGCCTCTTTCTCACTCCATTTCACGTCTGGGACCCTTTGCCCGGTCTCTCGTACACGAGCATTGTGAAATTCCTCCTGCTTCAGGAACGGCAATGTTAACTCAAGCGCAGTCACTCTTTAGGATTGACTCTTGGTGTTAGTAGCCTGGTAACTAGGCATCCAGGCACACAGGGTACAGCAGTGCTAATCTCCTCAAACAAGAGGTGAGTCCACAGCAGCCTTCCTTCCAGGCCTGCTTCTCACTCCGAGTTACGTTTAGGTTCCATTTCTCATGCTTTCACAAAAACACGCAATAGATGAAGTTCACGCTCAGGAAGGGCGATCTTTGCTGAGGCACGGGTTCTCTACAGTTTTGTTCCTTTGCGTTGCGTGGATGGCACTGAGGATTCCATGCACACACGGGAGAGCCGATCTAGTTTCCTGAAACAAGAGTTGAGTCGATAGGTGCCTTCTGCCCATGCTTATTTCTCCCTCCAAATTCTGCTGGGACTCCTTCCCCAGGTTTGCACTCAAGCAGACTTGAAAATGCTGCCACCCTGTGGAGAGGCGAATGAGCTGAACCTGGGGTTCTAGACCGGCTTCTTTCTGCCAAATCAGTGTGGAGCCCTTAGCATTCCTATGCACACATGGAGCCAAAGTGTTAGCTTCAGGTAACAAGAGCTGAGTCGAGAGGAGCCTTCTGGCCAGGACTCCTTCTCCCTCGGTTTCACGTAAGGAACCCGTTCCTCAGACCCTCACCCACGGTAGCCTGGAAAGTGCTTCCTCCCTCAGAGAGGTGGATGGTAGCTAAAGCACGGTTTCCCTACCGTGTTGTTTCTTCCAGGGAGAACGCTAGCGATTAGACTTCCATGCAAAAGTAGGGCCGCAGTGCTAGCTAAAGGAAACACACGGGGAGTCGTGTTCTGCCTTTTGCTGGGGCCTGAGTCTCACTCGCAGAAACTTTGGACTCCCTTGCAGTCCTCTCACGCACGCACACAACCAAATGTTTCCACCCTCAGGAGCGGCTGTTTTAGCTGAAGCACGGATCCTCTACCGTGTTATTCCGTCGAGTTGGGTGGCTGTCTTAAGCCTGCACACACACCCAGGGCAACGGTACTAGCCCCATAACCATGGTGTGAGTTGAGAGCTGCCTTCTCTCCGGCCTGTCTCTCCCTCGATTTTACGAAACGGAACCCGTCCCCAGGCTCTCAACCACCGTACACCCTAAACTGCTTCCTCCCACACAGAGGTCGTCGGTAGCTAAAGCACGGTTTCTCTTCAGTGTTGTTTCTCCGAGTTAGAACGCTTGCTATGAATGTCCACAATAGCCAAACTGTGGAAGGAGCCAAGATGTCCACCAACAGATGAATGGATAAAGAAGAGGGGGTATATATATATATATACAATGGAATATTATGCAGCCATCAAAAGGAATGAGATCTTGCCATCTGCAACGACGTGGATGGAACTGGAGGGTATCACGCTGAGCGAAATAAGTCAAACAGAGAAAGACATGTATCATATGACCTCACTGATAGGAGGAATTCTTAATCTCAGGAAACAAACTGAGGGTTGCTGGAGTGGGGGCTGGGGTGGGAGGGATGGGCTCACTGGGTGTTGGACACTGGGGAGGGTATGTGTTCTGGTAAGCGCTGTGAATTGTGCAAGACTGTTGAATGTCAGATCTGTACCTCTGAAACAAATAATGCAATATATGTTAAGAAAGAAAAAAAGAAGAAGAAGAATGTAGCAGGAGGGGAAGAATGAAGGGGGGGAAATCGGAGGGGGAGAAGAACCATGAGAGACGATGGACACTGAAAAAGAAACTGAGGGTTCTAGAGGGGAGGGGGGTGGGAGGATGGCTTAGCCTGGTGATGGGTATTGAGCAGGGCACGTTCTGCATGGAGCACTGGGTGTTATGCACAAACAATGAATCATGGAACACTATATCTAAAACTAATGATGTAATGTATGGGGATTAACATAACAATAAAAACATTTAATAATAATAAAGAAAAAGAAAGCTTGCTGTTAGACTTCCATGCAAAAGTGGGGCCGCAGTGCTAACTTCATGAAACAAGTGGGGAGGCGTGTCCTCCCTTCTCCCGGGGCCTGAGTCTCACACGGAAAATGGTTTGGGACTCCATTGCACTTCTCTCACGCAGGCACACAGCAAAATGCTTCCAGCCTCAGGAATGCCTATGTTCGCGGAAGCAGGAATTCTCTACACAGTTGTTCTTTCGACTTAGGTGCTTGGCTTTAGGCCTGCAGGCACACCCGGGGCAACTGCACTAGCCTCGTAAACAAGAGGTGAGTTGACAGCTGCCTGTCTCTCCCTCGATTTTACCTATGGAACCTCTCCCCAGGCCCTCACCCACAGTGCAGCGTAAACTGCTTTCTCACACAGAGAGGTCGACGGTAGCTAAAGCACGGTTTCTCTACTGTGTAGTTTCTTCGAGTTAGAACGCTAGCTATTAGACTTCCATGCAAATGTGGGGCTGCCGTGGAGCTTGGTCAAACACATGGGGAGTCGTGTTCTGCCTTTCGCTGGGGCCTGAGTCTCACTCGCAAAAAGCTTTGGACTCCCTTGCAGTGCTCTCACGCACGCACACAACAACATGCTGCCACCCTCAGGAGCAGCTCTTTTACCTGAAGCACAGGCTCTCAACCGAGTTTTTCCTTTGAGTTAGGTGGATTCATTTAAGCCTGCACACACACCCTGGGCACCGGTACTAGCCCCATAACCATGATGTGGGTTGAGAGCTGCCTTCTGTACTGGCCTGTCTCTCCCCCGATATTACGTATTGAAACCGTCCCCAGGCTCTCAGCCACAGTACACCCTAAACTGCTTCACCCACAGAGAGGTCGACGGTAGCTAAAGCAGGGTTTCTCTACAGTGTTGTTTCTTCGAGTTAGAAAGGTAGCTATTAGACTTCCATTCAAATGTGGGGTGCAGTACTAGTGTCACGGAGCAAGTGGGGAGTCGTGTTCTGGCTTCTTCCGGGGCCTGGGTCTCACAAGGAAAATGGTTTTGGACTCACTTGCTGTGCACTCACGCATGCACACCACACAATGCGTCCACCCTGAGGCATGGCTCTTTTAGCCGAAGCAGGAATTCCCTACAGAGTTGTTCCTTTGAGTTAGGTGGTTGGCTTATGGCCTGCAGGCACACCCAGGGCAAGGGTACTAGCCTCATAAACAAGAGGTGAGTTGAGAGCTGCCTTCCGCACCGGCCTGTTTCTCACTCCATTTCACGTATGGGACCCTTTCCCCGGTCTCTCCTACACGAGCACTATACAACTCCTGCGGCTTCAGGAACGGCAATGTTAGCTAAAGCGCAGTAACGCTACAGCATTGATTCTTGGTGTTAGTAGCCTGGGAGGCGAAGGAGCTGCAGCTGGGATTCTTGACAGGCTTGTTTCTTCCCAGTCAGTGTCGAGCACATAGCATTCCAAGCACACATGGAGCAGTCGTGTTAGCTTCAGGTAGCAAGAGCTGAGTCCAGAGGTGCCTTCTGCCCAGACCTATTTCTCTCTTGGTTTCACGTATGGAACCCGTTCCCCAGGCTCTCAGCCACGGTACTCCGTGTAATGCTTCCTCCGTCTAGAGGTCGACGGTAGCTAAAGCACGGTTTCTCTACAGTGTTGTTTCTTCGAGTTAGAACACTAGCTGTTAGACTTCCATGCAAAAGTGGGGCTGCCGTGCTAGATTGATGAAACACATGGGGAGTCGTGTTCTGCCTTTCGCTGGGGCCTGAGTCTCACTCGCAAAAAGCTTTGGACTCCCTTGCAGGGCTCTCACGCACGCACACAACAAAATGCTGCCACCCTCAGGAGCAGCTGTTTTACCTGCAGCACAGGCTCTCAACAGAGATTTTCCTTCGAGTTTGGTGGCTGTGCTTAAGCCGGCGCGCACAGCCTGGGCAACGGTACTAGCCCCATAACCATGATGTGGGTTGAGAGCTGCCTTATGTACCGGCCTGTCTCTCCCCCGATATTATGATATTGAAACCGTCCCCAGGCTCTCAGCCACAGTACACCCTAAACTGCTTCGCCCACAGAGAGGTCGACGGTAGCTAAAGCACGGTTTCTCTACAGTGTTGTTTCTTCGAGTTAGAACGCTAGCTATTAGACCTCCATGCAAAATTGGGGCCGCAGTGCTGGCTTCACGAAATAAGTGAGGAGTCGTGTGCTGCCTTCTGCAGCTGCCTGAGGCTCCCTCCGAATTAGGTTTGCGATTCCCTTGCAGTGCTCTCACGCACACACACAAAAGAAGCTTCCACCTTCAGGAGCAGCTGTTTTAGCTGAAGCACAGATTCTGTACTGAGTTTTTCTTTCGAGTTAGGTGGTTGTGTTTAAGCCAGCACACACCCACGGGGCAACGGAACTAGCCCCATAACCATGTAGTGAGTTTAGAGCTGCCTTATGTACCGGCCTCTCTCTCCCCCGATATTACGAAATGGAAACCGTCCCCAGGCTCTCAGCCACAGTACACCCTAAACTGCTTCGCCCACAGAGAGGTCGACGGTAGCTAAAGCACGGTTTCTCTACAGTGTTTTTTCTCCGAGTTAGAAAGCTAGCTATTAGACTTCCATGCAAAAGTGGGGCCGCAGTACTAGCTTCATGGAGCAAGTGGGGAGTCGTGTTCTGGCTTCTTCCGGGGCCTGGGTCTCACAAGGAAACTGGTTTTGGACTCACTTGCAGTGATCTCACGCATGCACACAGCAAAATGCGTCCACCCTGAGGCATGGCTCTTTCAGCCAAAGCAGGAATTCCCTACAGAGTTGTTCCTTTGAGTTAGGTGGTTGGCTTATGGCCTGCAGGCACCCCCGGGGCAAGGGCACTAGCCTCCTAAACCAGAGGTGACTTGAGAGCTGCCTTCCGCACCGGCCTCTTTCTCACTCCATTTCACGTCTGGGACCCTTTGCCCGGTCTCTCGTACACGAGCATTGTGAAATTCCTCCTGCTTCAGGAACGGCAATGTTAACTCAAGCGCAGTCACTCTTTAGGATTGACTCTTGGTGTTAGTAGCCTGGTAACTAGGCATCCAGGCACACAGGGTACAGCAGTGCTAATCTCCTCAAACAAGAGGTGAGTCCACAGCAGCCTTCCTTCCAGGCCTGCTTCTCACTCCGAGTTACGTTTAGGTTCCATTTCTCATGCTTTCACAAAAACACGCAATAGATGAAGTTCACGCTCAGGAAGGGCGATCTTTGCTGAGGCACGGGTTCTCTACAGTTTTGTTCCTTTGCGTTGCGTGGATGGCACTGAGGATTCCATGCACACACGGGAGAGCCGATCTAGTTTCCTGAAACAAGAGTTGAGTCGATAGGTGCCTTCTGCCCATGCTTATTTCTCCCTCCAAATTCTGCTGGGACTCCTTCCCCAGGTTTGCACTCAAGCAGACTTGAAAATGCTGCCACCCTGTGGAGAGGCGAATGAGCTGAACCTGGGGTTCTAGACCGGCTTCTTTCTGCCAAATCAGTGTGGAGCCCTTAGCATTCCTATGCACACATGGAGCCAAAGTGTTAGCTTCAGGTAACAAGAGCTGAGTCGAGAGGAGCCTTCTGGCCAGGACTCCTTCTCCCTCGGTTTCACGTAAGGAACCCGTTCCTCAGACCCTCACCCACGGTAGCCTGGAAAGTGCTTCCTCCCTCAGAGAGGTGGATGGTAGCTAAAGCACGGTTTCCCTACCGTGTTGTTTCTTCCAGGGAGAACGCTAGCGATTAGACTTCCATGCAAAAGTAGGGCCGCAGTGCTAGCTAAAGGAAACACACGGGGAGTCGTGTTCTGCCTTTTGCTGGGGCCTGAGTCTCACTCGCAGAAACTTTGGACTCCCTTGCAGTCCTCTCACGCACGCACACAACCAAATGTTTCCACCCTCAGGAGCGGCTGTTTTAGCTGAAGCACGGATCCTCTACCGTGTTATTCCGTCGAGTTGGGTGGCTGTCTTAAGCCTGCACACACACCCAGGGCAACGGTACTAGCCCCATAACCATGGTGTGAGTTGAGAGCTGCCTTCTCTCTGGCCTGTCTCTCCCTCGATTTTACGAAACGGAACCCGTCCCCAGGCTCTCAACCACCGTACACCCTAAACTGCTTCCTCCCACACAGAGGTCGTCGGTAGCTAAAGCACGGTTTCTCTTCAGTGTTGTTTCTCCGAGTTAGAACGCTTGCTATGAATGTCCACAATAGCCAAACTGTGGAAGGAGCCAAGATGTCCACCAACAGATGAATGGATAAAGAAGAGGGGGTATATATATATATATACAATGGAATATTATGCAGCCATCAAAAGGAATGAGATCTTGCCATCTGCAACGACGTGGATGGAACTGGAGGGTATCACGCTGAGCGAAATAAGTCAAACAGAGAAAGACATGTATCATATGACCTCACTGATAGGAGGAATTCTTAATCTCAGGAAACAAACTGAGGGTTGCTGGAGTGGGGGCTGGGGTGGGAGGGATGGGCTCACTGGGTGTTGGACACTGGGGAGGGTATGTGTTCTGGTAAGCGCTGTGAATTGTGCAAGACTGTTGAATGTCAGATCTGTACCTCTGAAACAAATAATGCAATATATGTTAAGAAAGAAAAAAAGAAGAAGAAGAATGTAGCAGGAGGGGAAGAATGAAGGGGGGGAAATCGGAGGGGGAGAAGAACCATGAGAGACGATGGACACTGAAAAAGAAACTGAGGGTTCTAGAGGGGAGGGGGGTGGGAGGATGGCTTAGCCTGGTGATGGGTATTGAGCAGGGCACGTTCTGCATGGAGCACTGGGTGTTATGCACAAACAATGAATCATGGAACACTATATCTAAAACTAATGATGTAATGTATGGGGATTAACATAACAATAAAAACATTTAATAATAATAAAGAAAAAGAAAGCTTGCTGTTAGACTTCCATGCAAAAGTGGGGCCGCAGTGCTAACTTCATGAAACAAGTGGGGAGGCGTGTCCTCCCTTCTCCCGGGGCCTGAGTCTCACACGGAAAATGGTTTGGGACTCCATTGCACTTCTCTCACGCAGGCACACAGCAAAATGCTTCCAGCCTCAGGAATGCCTATGTTCGCGGAAGCAGGAATTCTCTACACAGTTGTTCTTTCGACTTAGGTGCTTGGCTTTAGGCCTGCAGGCACACCCGGGGCAACTGCACTAGCCTCGTAAACAAGAGGTGAGTTGACAGCTGCCTGTCTCTCCCTCGATTTTACCTATGGAACCTCTCCCCAGGCCCTCACCCACAGTGCAGCGTAAACTGCTTTCTCACACAGAGAGGTCGACGGTAGCTAAAGCACGGTTTCTCTACTGTGTAGTTTCTTCGAGTTAGAACGCTAGCTATTAGACTTCCATGCAAATGTGGGGCTGCCGTGGAGCTTGGTCAAACACATGGGGAGTCGTGTTCTGCCTTTCGCTGGGGCCTGAGTCTCACTCGCAAAAAGCTTTGGACTCCCTTGCAGTGCTCTCACGCACGCACACAACAACATGCTGCCACCCTCAGGAGCAGCTCTTTTACCTGAAGCACAGGCTCTCAACCGAGTTTTTCCTTTGAGTTAGGTGGATTCATTTAAGCCTGCACACACACCCTGGGCACCGGTACTAGCCCCATAACCATGATGTGGGTTGAGAGCTGCCTTCTGTACTGGCCTGTCTCTCCCCCGATATTACGATATTGAAACCGTCCCCAGGCTCTCAGCCACAGTACACCCTAAACTGCTTCACCCACAGAGAGGTCGACGGTAGCTAAAGCAGGGTTTCTCTACAGTGTTGTTTCTTCGAGTTAGAAAGGTAGCTATTAGACTTCCATTCAAATGTGGGGTGCAGTACTAGTGTCACGGAGCAAGTGGGGAGTCGTGTTCTGGCTTCTTCCGGGGCCTGGGTCTCACAAGGAAAATGGTTTTGGACTCACTTGCTGTGCACTCACGCATGCACACCACACAATGCGTCCACCCTGAGGCATGGCTCTTTTAGCCGAAGCAGGAATTCCCTACAGAGTTGTTCCTTTGAGTTAGGTGGTTGGCTTATGGCCTGCAGGCACACCCAGGGCAAGGGTACTAGCCTCATAAACAAGAGGTGAGTTGAGAGCTGCCTTCCGCACCGGCCTGTTTCTCACTCCATTTCACGTATGGGACCCTTTCCCCGGTCTCTCCTACACGAGCACTATACAACTCCTGCGGCTTCAGGAACGGCAATGTTAGCTAAAGCGCAGTAACGCTACAGCATTGATTCTTGGTGTTAGTAGCCTGGGAGGCGAAGGAGCTGCAGCTGGGATTCTTGACAGGCTTGTTTCTTCCCAGTCAGTGTCGAGCACATAGCATTCCAAGCACACATGGAGCAGTCGTGTTAGCTTCAGGTAGCAAGAGCTGAGTCCAGAGGTGCCTTCTGCCCAGACCTATTTCTCTCTTGGTTTCACGTATGGAACCCGTTCCCCAGGCTCTCAGCCACGGTACTCCGTGTAATGCTTCCTCCGTCTAGAGGTCGACGGTAGCTAAAGCACGGTTTCTCTACAGTGTTGTTTCTTCGAGTTAGAACACTAGCTGTTAGACTTCCATGCAAAAGTGGGGCTGCCGTGCTAGATTGATGAAACACATGGGGAGTCGTGTTCTGCCTTTCGCTGGGGCCTGAGTCTCACTCGCAAAAAGCTTTGGACTCCCTTGCAGGGCTCTCACGCACGCACACAACAAAATGCTGCCACCCTCAGGAGCAGCTGTTTTACCTGCAGCACAGGCTCTCAACAGAGATTTTCCTTCGAGTTTGGTGGCTGTGCTTAAGCCGGCGCGCACAGCCTGGGCAACGGTACTAGCCCCATAACCATGATGTGGGTTGAGAGCTGCCTTATGTACCGGCCTGTCTCTCCCCCGATATTATGATATTGAAACCGTCCCCAGGCTCTCAGCCACAGTACACCCTAAACTGCTTCGCCCACAGAGAGGTCGACGGTAGCTAAAGCACGGTTTCTCTACAGTGTTGTTTCTTCGAGTTAGAACGCTAGCTATTAGACCTCCATGCAAAATTGGGGCCGCAGTGCTGGCTTCACGAAATAAGTGAGGAGTCGTGTGCTGCCTTCTGCAGCTGCCTGAGGCTCCCTCCGAATTAGGTTTGCGATTCCCTTGCAGTGCTCTCACGCACACACACAAAAGAAGCTTCCACCTTCAGGAGCAGCTGTTTTAGCTGAAGCACAGATTCTGTACTGAGTTTTTCTTTCGAGTTAGGTGGTTGTGTTTAAGCCAGCACACACCCACGGGGCAACGGAACTAGCCCCATAACCATGTAGTGAGTTTAGAGCTGCCTTATGTACCGGCCTCTCTCTCCCCCGATATTACGAAATGGAAACCGTCCCCAGGCTCTCAGCCACAGTACACCCTAAACTGCTTCGCCCACAGAGAGGTCGACGGTAGCTAAAGCACGGTTTCTCTACAGTGTTTTTTCTCCGAGTTAGAAAGCTAGCTATTAGACTTCCATGCAAAAGTGGGGCCGCAGTACTAGCTTCATGGAGCAAGTGGGGAGTCGTGTTCTGGCTTCTTCCAGGGCCTGGGTCTCACAAGGAAACTGGTTTTGGACTCACTTGCAGTGATCTCACGCATGCACACAGCAAAATGCGTCCACCCTGAGGCATGGCTCTTTCAGCCAAAGCAGGAATTCCCTACAGAGTTGTTCCTTTAAGTTAGGTGGTTGGCTTATGGCCTGCAGGCACCCCCGGGGCAAGGGCACTAGCCTCCTAAACCAGAGGTGACTTGAGAGCTGCCTTCCGCACCGGCCTCTTTCTCACTCCATTTCACGTCTGGGACCCTTTGCCCGGTCTCTCGTACACGAGCATTGTGAAATTCCTCCTGCTTCAGGAACGGCAATGTTAACTCAAGCGCAGTCACTCTTTAGGATTGACTCTTGGTGTTAGTAGCCTGGTAACTAGGCATCCAGGCACACAGGGTACAGCAGTGCTAATCTCCTCAAACAAGAGGTGAGTCCACAGCAGCCTTCCTTCCAGGCCTGCTTCTCACTCCGAGTTACGTTTAGGTTCCATTTCTCATGCTTTCACAAAAACACGCAATAGATGAAGTTCACGCTCAGGAAGGGCGATCTTTGCTGAGGCACGGGTTCTCTACAGTTTTGTTCCTTTGCGTTGCGTGGATGGCACTGAGGATTCCATGCACACACGGGAGAGCCGATCTAGTTTCCTGAAACAAGAGTTGAGTCGATAGGTGCCTTCTGCCCATGCTTATTTCTCCCTCCAAATTCTGCTGGGACTCCTTCCCCAGGTTTGCACTCAAGCAGACTTGAAAATGCTGCCACCCTGTGGAGAGGCGAATGAGCTGAACCTGGGGTTCTAGACCGGCTTCTTTCTGCCAAATCAGTGTGGAGCCCTTAGCATTCCTATGCACACATGGAGCCAAAGTGTTAGCTTCAGGTAACAAGAGCTGAGTCGAGAGGAGCCTTCTGGCCAGGACTCCTTCTCCCTCGGTTTCACGTAAGGAACCCGTTCCTCAGACCCTCACCCACGGTAGCCTGGAAAGTGCTTCCTCCCTCAGAGAGGTGGATGGTAGCTAAAGCACGGTTTCCCTACCGTGTTGTTTCTTCCAGGGAGAACGCTAGCGATTAGACTTCCATGCAAAAGTAGGGCCGCAGTGCTAGCTAAAGGAAACACACGGGGAGTCGTGTTCTGCCTTTTGCTGGGGCCTGAGTCTCACTCGCAGAAACTTTGGACTCCCTTGCAGTCCTCTCACGCACGCACACAACCAAATGTTTCCACCCTCAGGAGCGGCTGTTTTAGCTGAAGCACGGATCCTCTACCGTGTTATTCCGTCGAGTTGGGTGGCTGTCTTAAGCCTGCACACACACCCAGGGCAACGGTACTAGCCCCATAACCATGGTGTGAGTTGAGAGCTGCCTTCTCTCCGGCCTGTCTCTCCCTCGATTTTACGAAACGGAACCCGTCCCCAGGCTCTCAACCACCGTACACCCTAAACTGCTTCCTCCCACACAGAGGTCGTCGGTAGCTAAAGCACGGTTTCTCTTCAGTGTTGTTTCTCCGAGTTAGAACGCTTGCTATGAATGTCCACAATAGCCAAACTGTGGAAGGAGCCAAGATGTCCACCAACAGATGAATGGATAAAGAAGAGGGGGTATATATATATATATACAATGGAATATTATGCAGCCATCAAAAGGAATGAGATCTTGCCATCTGCAACGACGTGGATGGAACTGGAGGGTATCACGCTGAGCGAAATAAGTCAAACAGAGAAAGACATGTATCATATGACCTCACTGATAGGAGGAATTCTTAATCTCAGGAAACAAACTGAGGGTTGCTGGAGTGGGGGCTGGGGTGGGAGGGATGGGCTCACTGGGTGTTGGACACTGGGGAGGGTATGTGTTCTGGTAAGCGCTGTGAATTGTGCAAGACTGTTGAATGTCAGATCTGTACCTCTGAAACAAATAATGCAATATATGTTAAGAAAGAAAAAAAGAAGAAGAAGAATGTAGCAGGAGGGGAAGAATGAAGGGGGGGAAATCGGAGGGGGAGAAGAACCATGAGAGACGATGGACACTGAAAAAGAAACTGAGGGTTCTAGAGGGGAGGGGGGTGGGAGGATGGCTTAGCCTGGTGATGGGTATTGAGCAGGGCACGTTCTGCATGGAGCACTGGGTGTTATGCACAAACAATGAATCATGGAACACTATATCTAAAACTAATGATGTAATGTATGGGGATTAACATAACAATAAAAACATTTAATAATAATAAAGAAAAAGAAAGCTTGCTGTTAGACTTCCATGCAAAAGTGGGGCCGCAGTGCTAACTTCATGAAACAAGTGGGGAGGCGTGTCCTCCCTTCTCCCGGGGCCTGAGTCTCACACGGAAAATGGTTTGGGACTCCATTGCACTTCTCTCACGCAGGCACACAGCAAAATGCTTCCAGCCTCAGGAATGCCTATGTTCGCGGAAGCAGGAATTCTCTACACAGTTGTTCTTTCGACTTAGGTGCTTGGCTTTAGGCCTGCAGGCACACCCGGGGCAACTGCACTAGCCTCGTAAACAAGAGGTGAGTTGACAGCTGCCTGTCTCTCCCTCGATTTTACCTATGGAACCTCTCCCCAGGCCCTCACCCACAGTGCAGCGTAAACTGCTTTCTCACACAGAGAGGTCGACGGTAGCTAAAGCACGGTTTCTCTACTGTGTAGTTTCTTCGAGTTAGAACGCTAGCTATTAGACTTCCATGCAAATGTGGGGCTGCCGTGGAGCTTGGTCAAACACATGGGGAGTCGTGTTCTGCCTTTCGCTGGGGCCTGAGTCTCACTCGCAAAAAGCTTTGGACTCCCTTGCAGTGCTCTCACGCACGCACACAACAACATGCTGCCACCCTCAGGAGCAGCTCTTTTACCTGAAGCACAGGCTCTCAACCGAGTTTTTCCTTTGAGTTAGGTGGATTCATTTAAGCCTGCACACACACCCTGGGCACCGGTACTAGCCCCATAACCATGATGTGGGTTGAGAGCTGCCTTCTGTACTGGCCTGTCTCTCCCCCGATATTACGATATTGAAACCGTCCCCAGGCTCTCAGCCACAGTACACCCTAAACTGCTTCACCCACAGAGAGGTCGACGGTAGCTAAAGCAGGGTTTCTCTACAGTGTTGTTTCTTCGAGTTAGAAAGGTAGCTATTAGACTTCCATTCAAATGTGGGGTGCAGTACTAGTGTCACGGAGCAAGTGGGGAGTCGTGTTCTGGCTTCTTCCGGGGCCTGGGTCTCACAAGGAAAATGGTTTTGGACTCACTTGCTGTGCACTCACGCATGCACACCACACAATGCGTCCACCCTGAGGCATGGCTCTTTTAGCCGAAGCAGGAATTCCCTACAGAGTTGTTCCTTTGAGTTAGGTGGTTGGCTTATGGCCTGCAGGCACACCCAGGGCAAGGGTACTAGCCTCATAAACAAGAGGTGAGTTGAGAGCTGCCTTCCGCACCGGCCTGTTTCTCACTCCATTTCACGTATGGGACCCTTTCCCCGGTCTCTCCTACACGAGCACTATACAACTCCTGCGGCTTCAGGAACGGCAATGTTAGCTAAAGCGCAGTAACGCTACAGCATTGATTCTTGGTGTTAGTAGCCTGGGAGGCGAAGGAGCTGCAGCTGGGATTCTTGACAGGCTTGTTTCTTCCCAGTCAGTGTCGAGCACATAGCATTCCAAGCACACATGGAGCAGTCGTGTTAGCTTCAGGTAGCAAGAGCTGAGTCCAGAGGTGCCTTCTGCCCAGACCTATTTCTCTCTTGGTTTCACGTATGGAACCCGTTCCCCAGGCTCTCAGCCACGGTACTCCGTGTAATGCTTCCTCCGTCTAGAGGTCGACGGTAGCTAAAGCACGGTTTCTCTACAGTGTTGTTTCTTCGAGTTAGAACGCTAGCTATTAGACCTCCATGCAAAATTGGGGCCGCAGTGCTGGCTTCACGAAATAAGTGAGGAGTCGTGTGCTGCCTTCTGCAGCTGCCTGAGGCTCCCTCCGAATTAGGTTTGCGATTCCCTTGCAGTGCTCTCACGCACACACACAAAAGAAGCTTCCACCTTCAGGAGCAGCTGTTTTAGCTGAAGCACAGATTCTGTACTGAGTTTTTCTTTCGAGTTAGGTGGTTGTGTTTAAGCCAGCACACACCCACGGGGCAACGGAACTAGCCCCATAACCATGTAGTGAGTTTAGAGCTGCCTTATGTACCGGCCTCTCTCTCCCCCGATATTACGAAATGGAAACCGTCCCCAGGCTCTCAGCCACAGTACACCCTAAACTGCTTCGCCCACAGAGAGGTCGACGGTAGCTAAAGCACGGTTTCTCTACAGTGTTTTTTCTCCGAGTTAGAAAGCTAGCTATTAGACTTCCATGCAAAAGTGGGGCCGCAGTACTAGCTTCATGGAGCAAGTGGGGAGTCGTGTTCTGGCTTCTTCCGGGGCCTGGGTCTCACAAGGAAACTGGTTTTGGACTCACTTGCAGTGATCTCACGCATGCACACAGCAAAACGCGTCCACCCTGAGGCATGGCTCTTTCAGCCAAAGCAGGAATTCCCTACAGAGTTGTTCCTTTGAGTTAGGTGGTTGGCTTATGGCCTGCAGGCACCCCCGGGGCAAGGGCACTAGCCTCCTAAACCAGAGGTGACTTGAGAGCTGCCTTCCGCACCGGCCTCTTTCTCACTCCATTTCACGTCTGGGACCCTTTGCCCGG
Organism: Halichoerus grypus; assembly: GCF_964656455.1. Classification (NCBI taxonomy): domain Eukaryota; kingdom Metazoa; phylum Chordata; class Mammalia; order Carnivora; family Phocidae; genus Halichoerus; species Halichoerus grypus. The sequence goes on from NC_135724.1 coordinate 57,904,552, forward strand.
TCTCTCGTACACGAGCATTGTGAAATTCCTCCTGCTTCAGGAACGGCAATGTTAACTCAAGCGCAGTCACTCTTTAGGATTGACTCTTGGTGTTAGTAGCCTGGTAACTAGGCATCCAGGCACACAGGGTACAGCAGTGCTAATCTCCTCAAACAAGAGGTGAGTCCACAGCAGCCTTCCTTCCAGGCCTGCTTCTCACTCCGAGTTACGTTTAGGTTCCATTTCTCATGCTTTCACAAAAACACGCAATAGATGAAGTTCACGCTCAGGAAGGGCGATCTTTGCTGAGGCACGGGTTCTCTACAGTTTTGTTCCTTTGCGTTGCGTGGATGGCACTGAGGATTCCATGCACACACGGGAGAGCCGATCTAGTTTCCTGAAACAAGAGTTGAGTCGATAGGTGCCTTCTGCCCATGCTTATTTCTCCCTCCAAATTCTGCTGGGACTCCTTCCCCAGGTTTGCACTCAAGCAGACTTGAAAATGCTGCCACCCTGTGGAGAGGCGAATGAGCTGAACCTGCGGTTCTAGACCGGCTTCTTTCTGCCAAATCAGTGTGGAGCCCTTAGCATTCCTATGCACACATGGAGCCAAAGTGTTAGCTTCAGGTAACAAGAGCTGAGTCGAGAGGAGCCTTCTGGCCAGGACTCCTTCTCCCTCGGTTTCACGTAAGGAACCCGTTCCTCAGACCCTCACCCACGGTAGCCTGGAAAGTGCTTCCTCCCTCAGAGAGGTGGATGGTAGCTAAAGCACGGTTTCCCTACCGTGTTGTTTCTTCCAGGGAGAACGCTAGCGATTAGACTTCCATGCAAAAGTAGGGCCGCAGTGCTAGCTAAAGGAAACACACGGGGAGTCGTGTTCTGCCTTTTGCTGGGGCCTGAGTCTCACTCGCAGAAACTTTGGACTCCCTTGCAGTCCTCTCACGCACGCACACAACCAAATGTTTCCACCCTCAGGAGCGGCTGTTTTAGCTGAAGCACGGATCCTCTACCGTGTTATTCCGTCGAGTTGGGTGGCTGTCTTAAGCCTGCACACACACCCAGGGCAACGGTACTAGCCCCATAACCATGGTGTGAGTTGAGAGCTGCCTTCTCTCTGGCCTGTCTCTCCCTCGATTTTACGAAACGGAACCCGTCCCCAGGCTCTCAACCACCGTACACCCTAAACTGCTTCCTCCCACACAGAGGTCGTCGGTAGCTAAAGCACGGTTTCTCTTCAGTGTTGTTTCTCCGAGTTAGAACGCTTGCTATGAATGTCCACAATAGCCAAACTGTGGAAGGAGCCAAGATGTCCACCAACAGATGAATGGATAAAGAAGAGGGGGTATATATATATATATATACAATGGAATATTATGCAGCCATCAAAAGGAATGAGATCTTGCCATCTGCAACGACGTGGATGGAACTGGAGGGTATCACGCTGAGCGAAATAAGTCAAACAGAGAAAGACATGTATCATATGACCTCACTGATAGGAGGAATTCTTAATCTCAGGAAACAAACTGAGGGTTGCTGGAGTGGGGGCTGGGGTGGGAGGGATGGGCTCACTGGGTGTTGGACACTGGGGAGGGTATGTGTTCTGGTAAGCGCTGTGAATTGTGCAAGACTGTTGAATCTCAGATCTGTACCTCTGAAACAAATAATGCAATATATGTTAAGAAAGAAAAAAAGAAGAAGAAGAATGTAGCAGGAGGGGAAGAATGAAGGGGGGGAAATCGGAGGGGGAGAAGAACCATGAGAGACGATGGACACTGAAAAAGAAACTGAGGGTTCTAGAGGGGAGGGGGGTGGGAGGATGGCTTAGCCTGGTGATGGGTATTGAGCAGGGCACGTTCTGCATGGAGCACTGGGTGTTATGCACAAACAATGAATCATGGAACACTATATCTAAAACTAATGATGTAATGTATGGGGATTAACATAACAATAAAAACATTTAATAATAATAAAGAAAAAGAAAGCTTGCTGTTAGACTTCCATGCAAAAGTGGGGCCGCAGTGCTAACTTCATGAAACAAGTGGGGAGGCGTGTCCTCCCTTCTCCCGGGGCCTGAGTCTCACACGGAAAATGGTTTGGGACTCCATTGCACTTCTCTCACGCAGGCACACAGCAAAATGCTTCCAGCCTCAGGAATGCCTATGTTCGCGGAAGCAGGAATTCTCTACACAGTTGTTCTTTCGACTTAGGTGCTTGGCTTTAGGCCTGCAGGCACACCCGGGGCAACTGCACTAGCCTCGTAAACAAGAGGTGAGTTGACAGCTGCCTGTCTCTCCCTCGATTTTACCTATGGAACCTCTCCCCAGGCCCTCACCCACAGTGCAGCGTAAACTGCTTTCTCACACAGAGAGGTCGACGGTAGCTAAAGCACGGTTTCTCTACTGTGTAGTTTCTTCGAGTTAGAACGCTAGCTATTAGACTTCCATGCAAATGTGGGGCTGCCGTGGAGCTTGGTCAAACACATGGGGAGTCGTGTTCTGCCTTTCGCTGGGGCCTGAGTCTCACTCGCAAAAAGCTTTGGACTCCCTTGCAGTGCTCTCACGCACGCACACAACAACATGCTGCCACCCTCAGGAGCAGCTCTTTTACCTGAAGCACAGGCTCTCAACCGAGTTTTTCCTTTGAGTTAGGTGGATTCATTTAAGCCTGCACACACACCCTGGGCACCGGTACTAGCCCCATAACCATGATGTGGGTTGAGAGCTGCCTTCTGTACTGGCCTGTCTCTCCCCCGATATTACGATATTGAAACCGTCCCCAGGCTCTCAGCCACAGTACACCCTAAACTGCTTCACCCACAGAGAGGTCGACGGTAGCTAAAGCAGGGTTTCTCTACAGTGTTGTTTCTTCGAGTAAGAAAGGTAGCTATTAGACTTCCATTCAAATGTGGGGTGCAGTACTAGTGTCACGGAGCAAGTGGGGAGTCGTGTTCTGGCTTCTTCCGGGGCCTGGGTCTCACAAGGAAAATGGTTTTGGACTCACTTGCTGTGCACTCACGCATGCACACCACACAATGCGTCCACCCTGAGGCATGGCTCTTTTAGCTGAAGCAGGAATTCCCTACAGAGTTGTTCCTTTGAGTTAGGTGGTTGGCTTATGGCCTGCAGGCACACCCAGGGCAAGGGTACTAGCCTCATAAACAAGAGGTGAGTTGAGAGCTGCCTTCCGCACCGGCCTGTTTCTCACTCCATTTCACGTATGGGACCCTTTCCCCGGTCTCTCCTACACGAGCACTATACAACTCCTGCGGCTTCAGGAACGGCAATGTTAGCTAAAGCGCAGTAACGCTACAGCATTGATTCTTGGTGTTAGTAGCCTGGGAGGCGAAGGAGCTGCAGCTGGGATTCTTGACAGGCTTGTTTCTTCCCAGTCAGTGTCGAGCACATAGCATTCCAAGCACACATGGAGCAGTCGTGTTAGCTTCAGGTAGCAAGAGCTGAGTCCAGAGGTGCCTTCTGCCCAGACCTATTTCTCTCTTGGTTTCACGTATGGAACCCGTTCCCCAGGCTCTCAGCCACGGTACTCCGTGTAATGCTTCCTCCGTCTAGAGGTCGACGGTAGCTAAAGCACGGTTTCTCTACAGTGTTGTTTCTTCGAGTTAGAACACTAGCTGTTAGACTTCCATGCAAAAGTGGGGCTGCCGTGCTAGATTGATGAAACACATGGGGAGTCGTGTTCTGCCTTTCGCTGGGGCCTGAGTCTCACTCGCAAAAAGCTTTGGACTCCCTTGCAGGGCTCTCACGCACGCACACAACAAAATGCTGCCACCCTCAGGAGCAGCTGTTTTACCTGCAGCACAGGCTCTCAACAGAGATTTTCCTTCGAGTTTGGTGGCTGTGCTTAAGCCGGCGCGCACAGCCTGGGCAACGGTACTAGCCCCATAACCATGATGTGGGTTGAGAGCTGCCTTATGTACCGGCCTGTCTCTCCCCCGATATTATGATATTGAAACCGTCCCCAGGCTCTCAGCCACAGTACACCCTAAACTGCTTCGCCCACAGAGAGGTCGACGGTAGCTAAAGCACGGTTTCTCTACAGTGTTGTTTCTTCGAGTTAGAACGCTAGCTATTAGACCTCCATGCAAAATTGGGGCCGCAGTGCTGGCTTCACGAAATAAGTGAGGAGTCGTGTGCTGCCTTCTGCAGCTGCCTGAGGCTCCCTCCGAATTAGGTTTGCGATTCCCTTGCAGTGCTCTCACGCACACACACAAAAGAAGCTTCCACCTTCAGGAGCAGCTGTTTTAGCTGAAGCACAGATTCTGTACTGAGTTTTTCTTTCGAGTTAGGTGGTTGTGTTTAAGCCAGCACACACCCACGGGGCAACGGAACTAGCCCCATAACCATGTAGTGAGTTTAGAGCTGCCTTATGTACCGGCCTCTCTCTCCCCCGATATTACGAAATGGAAACCATCCCCAGGCTCTCAGCCACAGTACACCCTAAACTGCTTCGCCCACAGAGAGGTCGACGGTAGCTAAAGCACGGTTTCTCTACAGTGTTTTCTCTCCGAGTTAGAAAGCTAGCTATTAGACTTCCATGCAAAAGTGGGGCCGCAGTACTAGCTTCATGGAGCAAGTGGGGAGTCGTGTTCTGGCTTCTTCCGGGGCCTGGGTCTCACAAGGAAACTGGTTTTGGACTCACTTGCAGTGATCTCACGCATGCACACAGCAAAACGCGTCCACCCTGAGGCATGGCTCTTTCAGCCAAAGCAGGAATTCCCTACAGAGTTGTTCCTTTGAGTTAGGTGGTTGGCTTATGGCCTGCAGGCACCCCCGGGGCAAGGGCACTAGCCTCCTAAACCAGAGGTGACTTGAGAGCTGCCTTCCGCACCGGCCTCTTTCTCACTCCATTTCACGTCTGGGACCCTTTGCCCGGTCTCTCGTACACGAGCATTGTGAAATTCCTCCTGCTTCAGGAACGGCAATGTTAACTCAAGCGCAGTCACTCTTTAGGATTGACTCTTGGTGTTAGTAGCCTGGTAACTAGGCATCCAGGCACACAGGGTACAGCAGTGCTAATCTCCTCAAACAAGAGGTGAGTCCACAGCAGCCTTCCTTCCAGGCCTGCTTCTCACTCCGAGTTACGTTTAGGTTCCATTTCTCATGCTTTCACAAAAACACGCAATAGATGAAGTTCACGCTCAGGAAGGGCGATCTTTGCTGAGGCACGGGTTCTCTACAGTTTTGTTCCTTTGCGTTGCGTGGATGGCACTGAGGATTCCATGCACACACGGGAGAGCCGATCTAGTTTCCTGAAACAAGAGTTGAGTCGATAGGTGCCTTCTGCCCATGCTTATTTCTCCCTCCAAATTCTGCTGGGACTCCTTCCCCAGGTTTGCACTCAAGCAGACTTGAAAATGCTGCCACCCTGTGGAGAGGCGAATGAGCTGAACCTGGGGTTCTAGACCGGCTTCTTTCTGCCAAATCAGTGTGGAGCCCTTAGCATTCCTATGCACACATGGAGCCAAAGTGTTAGCTTCAGGTAACAAGAGCTGAGTCGAGAGGAGCCTTCTGGCCAGGACTCCTTCTCCCTCGGTTTCACGTAAGGAACCCGTTCCTCAGACCCTCACCCACGGTAGCCTGGAAAGTGCTTCCTCCCTCAGAGAGGTGGATGGTAGCTAAAGCACGGTTTCCCTACCGTGTTGTTTCTTCCAGGGAGAACGCTAGCGATTAGACTTCCATGCAAAAGTAGGGCCGCAGTGCTAGCTAAAGGAAACACACGGGGAGTCGTGTTCTGCCTTTTGCTGGGGCCTGAGTCTCACTCGCAAAAACTTTGGACTCCCTTGCAGTCCTCTCACGCACGCACACAACCAAATGTTTCCACCCTCAGGAGCGGCTGTTTTAGCTGAAGCACGGATCCTCTACCGTGTTATTCCGTCGAGTTGGGTGGCTGTCTTAAGCCTGCACACACACCCAGGGCAACGGTACTAGCCCCATAACCATGGTGTGAGTTGAGAGCTGCCTTCTCTCCGGCCTGTCTCTCCCTCGATTTTACGAAACGGAACCCGTCCCCAGGCTCTCAACCACCGTACACCCTAAACTGCTTCCTCCCACACAGAGGTCGTCGCTAGCTAAAGCACGGTTTCTCTTCAGTGTTGTTTCTCCGAGTTAGAACGCTTGCTATGAATGTCCACAATAGCCAAACTGTGGAAGGAGCCAAGATGTCCACCAACAGATGAATGGATAAAGAAGAGGGGGTATATATATATATATATACAATGGAATATTATGCAGCCATCAAAAGGAATGAGATCTTGCCATCTGCAACGACGTGGATGGAACTGGAGGGTATCACGCTGAGCGAAATAAGTCAAACAGAGAAAGACATGTATCATATGACCTCACTGATAGGAGGAATTCTTAATCTCAGGAAACAAACTGAGGGTTGCTGGAGTGGGGGCTGGGGTGGGAGGGATGGGCTCACTGGGTGTTGGACACTGGGGAGGGTATGTGTTCTGGTAAGCGCTGTGAATTGTGCAAGACTGTTGAGTGTCAGATCTGTACCTCTGAAACAAATAATGCAATATATGTTAAGAAAGAAAAAAAGAAGAAGAAGAATGTAGCAGGAGGGGAAGAATGAAGGGGGGGAAATCGGAGGGGGAGAAGAACCATGAGAGACGATGGACACTGAAAAAGAAACTGAGGGTTCTAGAGGGGAGGGGGGTGGGAGGATGGCTTAGCCTGGTGATGGGTATTGAGCAGGGCACGTTCTGCATGGAGCACTGGGTGTTATGCACAAACAATGAATCATGGAACACTATATCTAAAACTAATGATGTAATGTATGGGGATTAACATAACAATAAAAACATTTAATAATAATAAAGAAAAAGAAAGCTTGCTGTTAGACTTCCATGCAAAAGTGGGGCCGCAGTGCTAACTTCATGAAACAAGTGGGGAGGCGTGTCCTCCCTTCTCCCAGGGCCTGAGTCTCACACGGAAAATGGTTTGGGACTCCATTGCACTTCTCTCACGCAGGCACACAGCAAAATGCTTCCAGCCTCAGGAATGCCTATGTTCGCGGAAGCAGGAATTCTCTACACAGTTGTTCTTTCGACTTAGGTGCTTGGCTTTAGGCCTGCAGGCACACCCGGGGCAACTGCACTAGCCTCGTAAACAAGAGGTGAGTTGACAGCTGCCTGTCTCTCCCTCGATTTTACCTATGGAACCTCTCCCCAGGCCCTCACCCACAGTGCAGCGTAAACTGCTTTCTCACACAGAGAGGTCGACGGTAGCTAAAGCACGGTTTCTCTACTGTGTAGTTTCTTCGAGTTAGAACGCTAGCTATTAGACTTCCATGCAAATGTGGGGCTGCCGTGGAGCTTGGTCAAACACATGGGGAGTCGTGTTCTGCCTTTCGCTGGGGCCTGAGTCTCACTCGCAAAAAGCTTTGGACTCCCTTGCAGTGCTCTCACGCACGCACACAACAACATGCTGCCACCCTCAGGAGCAGCTCTTTTACCTGAAGCACAGGCTCTCAACCGAGTTTTTCCTTTGAGTTAGGTGGATTCATTTAAGCCTGCACACACACCCTGGGCACCGGTACTAGCCCCATAACCATGATGTGGGTTGAGAGCTGCCTTATGTACCGGCCTGTCTCTCCCCCGATATTACGATATTGAAACCGTCCCCAGGCTCTCAGCCACAGTACACCCTAAACTGCTTCGCCCACAGAGAGGTCGACGGTAGCTAAAGCACGGTTTCTCTACAGTGTTGTTTCTTCGAGTTAGAACGCTAGCTATTAGACCTCCATGCAAAATTGGGGCCGCAGTGCTGGCTTCACGAAATAAGTGAGGAGTCGTGTGCTGCCTTCTGCAGCTGCCTGAGGCTCCCTCCGAATTAGGTTTGCGATTCCCTTGCAGTGCTCTCACGCACACACACAAAAGAAGCTTCCACCTTCAGGAGCAGCTGTTTTAGCTGAAGCACAGATTCTGTACTGAGTTTTTCTTTCGAGTTAGGTGGTTGTGTTTAAGCCAGCACACACCCACGGGGCAACGGAACTAGCCCCATAACCATGTAGTGAGTTTAGAGCTGCCTTATGTACCGGCCTCTCTCTCCCCCGATATTACGAAATGGAAACCGTCCCCAGGCTCTCAGCCACAGTACACCCTAAACTGCTTCGCCCACAGAGAGGTCGACGGTAGCTAAAGCACGGTTTCTCTACAGTGTTTTTTCTCCGAGTTAGAAAGCTAGCTATTAGACTTCCATGCAAAAGTGGGGCCGCAGTACTAGCTTCATGGAGCAAGTGGGGAGTCGTGTTCTGGCTTCTTCCGGGGCCTGGGTCTCACAAGGAAACTGGTTTTGGACTCACTTGCAGTGATCTCACGCATGCACACAGCAAAACGCGTCCACCCTGAGGCATGGCTCTTTCAGCCAAAGCAGGAATTCCCTACAGAGTTGTTCCTTTGAGTTAGGTGGTTGGCTTATGGCCTGCAGGCACCCCCGGGGCAAGGGCACTAGCCTCCTAAACCAGAGGTGACTTGAGAGCTGCCTTCCGCACCGGCCTCTTTCTCACTCCATTTCACGTCTGGGACCCTTTGCCCGGTCTCTCGTACACGAGCATTGTGAAATTCCTCCTGCTTCAGGAACGGCAATGTTAACTCAAGCGCAGTCACTCTTTAGGATTGACTCTTGGTGTTAGTAGCCTGGTAACTAGGCATCCAGGCACACAGGGTACAGCAGTGCTAATCTCCTCAAACAAGAGGTGAGTCCACAGCAGCCTTCCTTCCAGGCCTGCTTCTCACTCCGAGTTACGTTTAGGTTCCATTTCTCATGCTTTCACAAAAACACGCAATAGATGAAGTTCACGCTCAGGAAGGGCGATCTTTGCTGAGGCACGGGTTCTCTACAGTTTTGTTCCTTTGCGTTGCGTGGATGGCACTGAGGATTCCATGCACACACGGGAGAGCCGATCTAGTTTCCTGAAACAAGAGTTGAGTCGATAGGTGCCTTCTGCCCATGCTTATTTCTCCCTCCAAATTCTGCTGGGACTCCTTCCCCAGGTTTGCACTCAAGCAGACTTGAAAATGCTGCCACCCTGTGGAGAGGCGAATGAGCTGAACCTGCGGTTCTAGACCGGCTTCTTTCTGCCAAATCAGTGTGGAGCCCTTAGCATTCCTATGCACACATGGAGCCAAAGTGTTAGCTTCAGGTAACAAGAGCTGAGTCGAGAGGAGCCTTCTGGCCAGGACTCCTTCTCCCTCGGTTTCACGTAAGGAACCCGTTCCTCAGACCCTCACCCACGGTAGCCTGGAAAGTGCTTCCTCCCTCAGAGAGGTGGATGGTAGCTAAAGCACGGTTTCCCTACCGTGTTGTTTCTTCCAGGGAGAACGCTAGCGATTAGACTTCCATGCAAAAGTAGGGCCGCAGTGCTAGCTAAAGGAAACACACGGGGAGTCGTGTTCTGCCTTTTGCTGGGGCCTGAGTCTCACTCGCAAAAACTTTGGACTCCCTTGCAGTCCTCTCACGCACGCACACAACCAAATGTTTCCACCCTCAGGAGCGGCTGTTTTAGCTGAAGCACGGATCCTCTACCGTGTTATTCCGTCGAGTTGGGTGGCTGTCTTAAGCCTGCACACACACCCAGGGCAACGGTACTAGCCCCATAACCATGGTGTGAGTTGAGAGCTGCCTTCTCTCCGGCCTGTCTCTCCCTCGATTTTACGAAACGGAACCCGTCCCCAGGCTCTCAACCACCGTACACCCTAAACTGCTTCCTCCCACACAGAGGTCGTCGGTAGCTAAAGCACGGTTTCTCTTCAGTGTTGTTTCTCCGAGTTAGAACGCTTGCTATGAATGTCCACAATAGCCAAACTGTGGAAGGAGCCAAGATGTCCACCAACAGATGAATGGATAAAGAAGAGGGGGTATATATATATATATATACAATGGAATATTATGCAGCCATCAAAAGGAATGAGATCTTGCCATCTGCAACGACGTGGATGGAACTGGAGGGTATCACGCTGAGCGAAATAAGTCAAACAGAGAAAGACATGTATCATATGACCTCACTGATAGGAGGAATTCTTAATCTCAGGAAACAAACTGAGGGTTGCTGGAGTGGGGGCTGGGGTGGGAGGGATGGGCTCACTGGGTGTTGGACACTGGGGAGGGTATGTGTTCTGGTAAGCGCTGTGAATTGTGCAAGACTGTTGAATCTCAGATCTGTACCTCTGAAACAAATAATGCAATATATGTTAAGAAAGAAAAAAAGAAGAAGAAGAATGTAGCAGGAGGGGAAGAATGAAGGGGGGGAAATCGGAGGGGGAGAAGAACCATGAGAGACGATGGACACTGAAAAAGAAACTGAGGGTTCTAGAGGGGAGGGGGGCGGGAGGATGGCTTAGCCTGGTGATGGGTATTGAGCAGGGCACGTTCTGCATGGAGCACTGGGTGTTATGCACAAACAATGAATCATGGAACACTATATCTAAAACTAATGATGTAATGTATGGGGATTAACATAACAATAAAAACATTTAATAATAATAAAGAAAAAGAAAGCTTGCTGTTAGACTTCCATGCAAAAGTGGGGCCGCAGTGCTAACTTCATGAAACAAGTGGGGAGGCGTGTCCTCCCTTCTCCCGGGGCCTGAGTCTCACACGGAAAATGGTTTGGGACTCCATTGCACTTCTCTCACGCAGGCACACAGCAAAATGCTTCCAGCCTCAGGAATGCCTATGTTCGCGGAAGCAGGAATTCTCTACACAGTTGTTCTTTCGACTTAGGTGCTTGGCTTTAGGCCTGCAGGCACACCCGGGGCAACTGCACTAGCCTCGTAAACAAGAGGTGAGTTGACAGCTGCCTGTCTCTCCCTCGATTTTACCTATGGAACCTCTCCCCAGGCCCTCACCCACAGTGCAGCGTAAACTGCTTTCTCACACAGAGAGGTCGACGGTAGCTAAAGCACGGTTTCTCTACTGTGTAGTTTCTTCGAGTTAGAACGCTAGCTATTAGACTTCCATGCAAATGTGGGGCTGCCGTGGAGCTTGGTCAAACACATGGGGAGTCGTGTTCTGCCTTTCGCTGGGGCCTGAGTCTCACTCGCAAAAAGCTTTGGACTCCCTTGCAGTGCTCTCACGCACGCACACAACAACATGCTGCCACCCTCAGGAGCAGCTCTTTTACCTGAAGCACAGGCTCTCAACCGAGTTTTTCCTTTGAGTTAGGTGGATTCATTTAAGCCTGCACACACACCCTGGGCACCGGTACTAGCCCCATAACCATGATGTGGGTTGAGAGCTGCCTTCTGTACTGGCCTGTCTCTCCCCCGATATTACGATATTGAAACCGTCCCCAGGCTCTCAGCCACAGTACACCCTAAACTGCTTCACCCACAGAGAGGTCGACGGTAGCTAAAGCAGGGTTTCTCTACAGTGTTGTTTCTTCGAGTTAGAAAGGTAGCTATTAGACTTCCATTCAAATGTGGGGTGCAGTACTAGTGTCACGGAGCAAGTGGGGAGTCGTGTTCTGGCTTCTTCCGGGGCCTGGGTCTCACAAGGAAAATGGTTTTGGACTCACTTGCTGTGCACTCACGCATGCACACCACACAATGCGTCCACCCTGAGGCATGGCTCTTTTAGCCGAAGCAGGAATTCCCTACAGAGTTGTTCCTTTGAGTTAGGTGGTTGGCTTATGGCCTGCAGGCACACCCAGGGCAAGGGTACTAGCCTCATAAACAAGAGGTGAGTTGAGAGCTGCCTTCCGCACCGGCCTGTTTCTCACTCCATTTCACGTATGGGACCCTTTCCCCGGTCTCTCCTACACGAGCACTATACAACTCCTGCGGCTTCAGGAACGGCAATGTTAGCTAAAGCGCAGTAACGCTACAGCATTGATTCTTGGTGTTAGTAGCCTGGGAGGCGAATGAGCTGCAGCTGGGATTCTTGACAGGCTTGTTTCTTCCCAGTCAGTGTCGAGCACATAGCATTCCAAGCACACATGGAGCGGTCGTGTTAGCTTCAGGTAGCAAGAGCTGAGTCCAGAGGTGCCTTCTGCCCAGACCTATTTCTCTCTTGGTTTCACGTATGGAACCCGTTCCCCAGGCTCTCAGCCACGGTACTCCGTGTAATGCTTCCTCCGTCTAGAGGTCGACGGTAGCTAAAGCACGGTTTCTCTACAGTGTTGTTTCTTCGAGTTAGAACACTAGCTGTTAGACTTCCATGCAAAAGTGGGGCTGCCGTGCTAGATTGATGAAACACATGGGGAGTCGTGTTCTGCCTTTCGCTGGGGCCTGAGTCTCACTCGCAAAAAGCTTTGGACTCCCTTGCAGGGCTCTCACGCACGCACACAACAAAATGCTGCCACCCTCAGGAGCAGCTGTGTTACCTGCAGCACAGGCTCTCAACAGAGATTTTCCTTCGAGTTTGGTGGCTGTGCTTAAGCCGGCGCGCACAGCCTGGGCAACGGTACTAGCCCCATAACCATGATGTGGGTTGAGAGCTGCCTTATGTACCGGCCTGTCTCTCCCCCGATATTATGATATTGAAACCGTCCCCAGGCTCTCAGCCACAGTACACCCTAAACTGCTTCGCCCACAGAGAGGTCGACGGTAGCTAAAGCACGGTTTCTCTACAGTGTTGTTTCTTCGAGTTAGAACGCTAGCTATTAGACCTCCATGCAAAATTGGGGCCGCAGTGCTGGCTTCACGAAATAAGTGAGGAGTCGTGTGCTGCCTTCTGCAGCTGCCTGAGGCTCCCTCCGAATTAGGTTTGCGATTCCCTTGCAGTGCTCTCACGCACACACACAAAAGAAGCTTCCACCTTCAGGAGCAGCTGTTTTAGCTGAAGCACAGATTCTGTACTGAGTTTTTCTTTCGAGTTAGGTGGTTGTGTTTAAGCCAGCACACACCCACGGGGCAACGGAACTAGCCCCATAACCATGTAGTGAGTTTAGAGCTGCCTTATGTACCGGCCTCTCTCTCCCCCGATATTACGAAATGGAAACCGTCCCCAGGCTCTCAGCCACAGTACACCCTAAACTGCTTCGCCCACAGAGAGGTCGACGGTAGCTAAAGCACGGTTTCTCTACAGTGTTTTTTCTCCGAGTTAGAAAGCTAGCTATTAGACTTCCATGCAAAAGTGGGGCCGCAGTACTAGCTTCATGGAGCAAGTGGGGAGTCGTGTTCTGGCTTCTTCCGGGGCCTGGGTCTCACAAGGAAACTGGTTTTGGACTCACTTGCAGTGATCTCACGCATGCACACAGCAAAACGCGTCCACCCTGAGGCATGGCTCTTTCAGCCAAAGCAGGAATTCCCTACAGAGTTGTTCCTTTGAGTTAGGTGGTTGGCTTATGGCCTGCAGGCACCCCCGGGGCAAGGGCACTAGCCTCCTAAACCAGAGGTGACTTGAGAGCTGCCTTCCGCACCGGCCTCTTTCTCACTCCATTTCACGTCTGGGACCCTTTGCCCGGTCTCTCGTACACGAGCATTGTGAAATTCCTCCTGCTTCAGGAACGGCAATGTTAACTCAAGCGCAGTCACTCTTTAGGATTGACTCTTGGTGTTAGTAGCCTGGTAACTAGGCATCCAGGCACACAGGGTACAGCAGTGCTAATCTCCTCAAACAAGAGGTGAGTCCACAGCAGCCTTCCTTCCAGGCCTGCTTCTCACTCCGAGTTACGTTTAGGTTCCATTTCTCATGCTTTCACAAAAACACGCAATAGATGAAGTTCACGCTCAGGAAGGGCGATCTTTGCTGAGGCACGGGTTCTCTACAGTTTTGTTCCTTTGCGTTGCGTGGATGGCACTGAGGATTCCATGCACACACGGGAGAGCCGATCTAGTTTCCTGAAACAAGAGTTGAGTCGATAGGTGCCTTCTGCCCATGCTTATTTCTCCCTCCAAATTCTGCTGGGACTCCTTCCCCAGGTTTGCACTCAAGCAGACTTGAAAATGCTGCCACCCTGTGGAGAGGCGAATGAGCTGAACCTGGGGTTCTAGACCGGCTTCTTTCTGCCAAATCAGTGTGGAGCCCTTAGCATTCCTATGCACACATGGAGCCAAAGTGTTAGCTTCAGGTAACAAGAGCTGAGTCGAGAGGAGCCTTCTGGCCAGGACTCCTTCTCCCTCGGTTTCACGTAAGGAACCCGTTCCTCAGACCCTCACCCACGGTAGCCTGGAAAGTGCTTCCTCCCTCAGAGAGGTGGATGGTAGCTAAAGCACGGTTTCTCTACCGTGTTGTTTCTTCCAGGGAGAACGCTAGCGATTAGACTTCCATGCAAAAGTAGGGCCGCAGTGCTAGCTAAAGGAAACACACGGGGAGTCGTGTTCTGCCTTTTGCTGGGGCCTGAGTCTCACTCGCAGAAACTTTGGACTCCCTTGCAGTCCTCTCACGCACGCACACAACCAAATGTTTCCACCCTCAGGAGCGGCTGTTTTAGCTGAAGCACGGATCCTCTACCGTGTTATTCCGTCGAGTTGGGTGGCTGTCTTAAGCCTGCACACACACCCAGGGCAACGGTACTAGCCCCATAACCATGGTGTGAGTTGAGAGCTGCCTTCTCTCCGGCCTGTCTCTCCCTCGATTTTACGAAACGGAACCCGTCCCCAGGCTCTCAACCACCGTACACCCTAAACTGCTTCCTCCCACACAGAGGTCGTCGGTAGCTAAAGCACGGTTTCTCTTCAGTGTTGTTTCTCCGAGTTAGAACGCTTGCTATGAATGTCCACAATAGCCAAACTGTGGAAGGAGCCAAGATGTCCACCAACAGATGAATGGATAAAGAAGAGGGGGTATATATATATATATATACAATGGAATATTATGCAGCCATCAAAAGGAATGAGATCTTGCCATCTGCAACGACGTGGATGGAACTGGAGGGTATCACGCTGAGCGAAATAAGTCAAACAGAGAAAGACATGTATCATATGACCTCACTGATAGGAGGAATTCTTAATCTCAGGAAACAAACTGAGGGTTGCTGGAGTGGGGGCTGGGGTGGGAGGGATGGGCTCACTGGGTGTTGGACACTGGGGAGGGTATGTGTTCTGGTAAGCGCTGTGAATTGTGCAAGACTGTTGAATGTCAGATCTGTACCTCTGAAACAAATAATGCAATATATGTTAAGAAAGAAAAAAAGAAGAAGAAGAATGTAGCAGGAGGGGAAGAATGAAGGGGGGGAAATCGGAGGGGGAGAAGAACCATGAGAGACGATGGACACTGAAAAAGAAACTGAGGGTTCTAGAGGGGAGGGGGGTGGGAGGATGGCTTAGCCTGGTGATGGGTATTGAGCAGGGCACGTTCTGCATGGAGCACTGGGTGTTATGCACAAACAATGAATCATGGAACACTATATCTAAAACTAATGATGTAATGTATGGGGATTAACATAACAATAAAAACATTTAATAATAATAAAGAAAAAGAAAGCTTGCTGTTAGACTTCCATGCAAAAGTGGGGCCGCAGTGCTAACTTCATGAAACAAGTGGGGAGGCGTGTCCTCCCTTCTCCCGGGGCCTGAGTCTCACACGGAAAATGGTTTGGGACTCCATTGCACTTCTCTCACGCAGGCACACAGCAAAATGCTTCCAGCCTCAGGAATGCCTATGTTCGCGGAAGCAGGAATTCTCTACACAGTTGTTCTTTCGACTTAGGTGCTTGGCTTTAGGCCTGCAGGCACACCCGGGGCAACTGCACTAGCCTCGTAAACAAGAGGTGAGTTGACAGCTGCCTGTCTCTCCCTCGATTTTACCTATGGAACCTCTCCCCAGGCCCTCACCCACAGTGCAGCGTAAACTGCTTTCTCACACAGAGAGGTCGACGGTAGCTAAAGCACGGTTTCTCTACTGTGTAGTTTCTTCGAGTTAGAACGCTAGCTATTAGACTTCCATGCAAATGTGGGGCTGCCGTGGAGCTTGGTCAAACACATGGGGAGTCGTGTTCTGCCTTTCGCTGGGGCCTGAGTCTCACTCGCAAAAAGCTTTGGACTCCCTTGCAGTGCTCTCACGCACGCACACAACAACATGCTGCCACCCTCAGGAGCAGCTCTTTTACCTGAAGCACAGGCTCTCAACCGAGTTTTTCCTTTGAGTTAGGTGGATTCATTTAAGCCTGCACACACACCCTGGGCACCGGTACTAGCCCCATAACCATGATGTGGGTTGAGAGCTGCCTTCTGTACTGGCCTGTCTCTCCCCCGATATTACGATATTGAAACCGTCCCCAGGCTCTCAGCCACAGTACACCCTAAACTGCTTCACCCACAGAGAGGTCGACGGTAGCTAAAGCAGGGTTTCTCTACAGTGTTGTTTCTTCGAGTTAGAAAGGTAGCTATTAGACTTCCATTCAAATGTGGGGTGCAGTACTAGTGTCACGGAGCAAGTGGGGAGTCGTGTTCTGGCTTCTTCCGGGGCCTGGGTCTCACAAGGAAAATGGTTTTGGACTCACTTGCTGTGCACTCACGCATGCACACCACACAATGCGTCCACCCTGAGGCATGGCTCTTTTAGCCGAAGCAGGAATTCCCTACAGAGTTGTTCCTTTGAGTTAGGTGGTTGGCTTATGGCCTGCAGGCACACCCAGGGCAAGGGTACTAGCCTCATAAACAAGAGGTGAGTTGAGAGCTGCCTTCCGCACCGGCCTGTTTCTCACTCCATTTCACGTATGGGACCCTTTCCCCGGTCTCTCCTACACGAGCACTATACAACTCCTGCGGCTTCAGGAACGGCAATGTTAGCTAAAGCGCAGTAACGCTACAGCATTGATTCTTGGTGTTAGTAGCCTGGGAGGCGAAGGAGCTGCAGCTGGGATTCTTGACAGGCTTGTTTCTTCCCAGTCAGTGTCGAGCACATAGCATTCCAAGCACACATGGAGCAGTCGTGTTAGCTTCAGGTAGCAAGAGCTGAGTCCAGAGGTGCCTTCTGCCCAGACCTATTTCTCTCTTGGTTTCACGTATGGAACCCGTTCCCCAGGCTCTCAGCCACGGTACTCCGTGTAATGCTTCCTCCGTCTAGAGGTCGACGGTAGCTAAAGCACGGTTTCTCTACAGTGTTGTTTCTTCGAGTTAGAACACTAGCTGTTAGACTTCCATGCAAAAGTGGGGCTGCCGTGCTAGATTGATGAAACACATGGGGAGTCGTGTTCTGCCTTTCGCTGGGGCCTGAGTCTCACTCGCAAAAAGCTTTGGACTCCCTTGCAGGGCTCTCACGCACGCACACAACAAAATGCTGCCACCCTCAGGAGCAGCTGTGTTACCTGCAGCACAGGCTCTCAACAGAGATTTTCCTTCGAGTTTGGTGGCTGTGCTTAAGCCGGCGCGCACAGCCTGGGCAACGGTACTAGCCCCATAACCATGATGTGGGTTGAGAGCTGCCTTATGTACCGGCCTGTCTCTCCCCCGATATTATGATATTGAAACCGTCCCCAGGCTCTCAGCCACAGTACACCCTAAACTGCTTCGCCCACAGAGAGGTCGACGGTAGCTAAAGCACGGTTTCTCTACAGTGTTGTTTCTTCGAGTTAGAACGCTAGCTATTAGACCTCCATGCAAAATTGGGGCCGCAGTGCTGGCTTCACGAAATAAGTGAGGAGTCGTGTGCTGCCTTCTGCAGCTGCCTGAGGCTCCCTCCGAATTAGGTTTGCGATTCCCTTGCAGTGCTCTCACGCACACACACAAAAGAAGCTTCCACCTTCAGGAGCAGCTGTTTTAGCTGAAGCACAGATTCTGTACTGAGTTTTTCTTTCGAGTTAGGTGGTTGTGTTTAAGCCAGCACACACCCACGGGGCAACGGAACTAGCCCCATAACCATGTAGTGAGTTTAGAGCTGCCTTATGTACCGGCCTCTCTCTCCCCCGATATTACGAAATGGAAACCGTCCCCAGGCTCTCAGCCACAGTACACCCTAAACTGCTTCGCCCACAGAGAGGTCGACGGTAGCTAAAGCACGGTTTCTCTACAGTGTTTTTTCTCCGAGTTAGAAAGCTAGCTATTAGACTTCCATGCAAAAGTGGGGCCGCAGTACTAGCTTCATGGAGCAAGTGGGGAGTCGTGTTCTGGCTTCTTCCGGGGCCTGGGTCTCACAAGGAAACTGGTTTTGGACTCACTTGCAGTGATCTCACGCATGCACACAGCAAAACGCGTCCACCCTGAGGCATGGCTCTTTCAGCCAAAGCAGGAATTCCCTACAGAGTTGTTCCTTTGAGTTAGGTGGTTGGCTTATGGCCTGCAGGCACCCCCGGGGCAAGGGCACTAGCCTCCTAAACCAGAGGTGACTTGAGAGCTGCCTTCCGCACCGGCCTCTTTCTCACTCCATTTCACGTCTGGGACCCTTTGCCCGGTCTCTCGTACACGAGCATTGTGAAATTCCTCCTGCTTCAGGAACGGCAATGTTAACTCAAGCGCAGTCACTCTTTAGGATTGACTCTTGGTGTTAGTAGCCTGGTAACTAGGCATCCAGGCACACAGGGTACAGCAGTGCTAATCTCCTCAAACAAGAGGTGAGTCCACAGCAGCCTTCCTTCCAGGCCTGCTTCTCACTCCGAGTTACGTTTAGGTTCCATTTCTCATGCTTTCACAAAAACACGCAATAGATGAAGTTCACGCTCAGGAAGGGCGATCTTTGCTGAGGCACGGGTTCTCTACAGTTTTGTTCCTTTGTGTTGCGTGGATGGCACTGAGGATTCCATGCACACACGGGAGAGCCGATCTAGTTTCCTGAAACAAGAGTTGAGTCGATAGGTGCCTTCTGCCCATGCTTATTTCTCCCTCCAAATTCTGCTGGGACTCCTTCCCCAGGTTTGCACTCAAGCAGACTTGAAAATGCTGCCACCCTGTGGAGAGGCGAATGAGCTGAACCTGGGGTTCTAGACCGGCTTCTTTCTGCCAAATCAGTGTGGAGCCCTTAGCATTCCTATGCACACATGGAGCCAAAGTGTTAGCTTCAGGTAACAAGAGCTGAGTCGAGAGGAGCCTTCTGGCCAGGACTCCTTCTCCCTCGGTTTCACGTAAGGAACCCGTTCCTCAGACCCTCACCCACGGTAGCCTGGAAAGTGCTTCCTCCCTCAGAGAGGTGGATGGTAGCTAAAGCACGGTTTCCCTACCGTGTTGTTTCTTCCAGGGAGAACGCTAGCGATTAGACTTCCATGCAAAAGTAGGGCCGCAGTGCTAGCTAAAGGAAACACACGGGGAGTCGTGTTCTGCCTTTTGCTGGGGCCTGAGTCTCACTCGCAGAAACTTTGGACTCCCTTGCAGTCCTCTCACGCACGCACACAACCAAATGTTTCCACCCTCAGGAGCGGCTGTTTTAGCTGAAGCACGGATCCTCTACCGTGTTATTCCGTCGAGTTGGGTGGCTGTCTTAAGCCTGCACACACACCCAGGGCAACGGTACTAGCCCCATAACCATGGTGTGAGTTGAGAGCTGCCTTCTCTCCGGCCTGTCTCTCCCTCGATTTTACGAAACGGAACCCGTCCCCAGGCTCTCAACCACCGTACACCCTAAACTGCTTCCTCCCACACAGAGGTCGTCGGTAGCTAAAGCACGGTTTCTCTTCAGTGTTGTTTCTCCGAGTTAGAACGCTTGCTATGAATGTCCACAATAGCCAAACTGTGGAAGGAGCCAAGATGTCCACCAACAGATGAATGGATAAAGAAGAGGGGGTATATATATATATATATACAATGGAATATTATGCAGCCATCAAAAGGAATGAGATCTTGCCATCTGCAACGACGTGGATGGAACTGGAGGGTATCACGCTGAGCGAAATAAGTCAAACAGAGAAAGACATGTATCATATGACCTCACTGATAGGAGGAATTCTTAATCTCAGGAAACAAACTGAGGGTTGCTGGAGTGGGGGCTGGGGTGGGAGGGATGGGCTCACTGGGTGTTGGACACTGGGGAGGGTATGTGTTCTGGTAAGCGCTGTGAATTGTGCAAGACTGTTGAATGTCAGATCTGTACCTCTGAAACAAATAATGCAATATATGTTAAGAAAGAAAAAAAGAAGAAGAAGAATGTAGCAGGAGGGGAAGAATGAAGGGGGGGAAATCGGAGGGGGAGAAGAACCATGAGAGACGATGGACACTGAAAAAGAAACTGAGGGTTCTAGAGGGGAGGGGGGTGGGAGGATGGCTTAGCCTGGTGATGGGTATTGAGCAGGGCACGTTCTGCATGGAGCACTGGGTGTTATGCACAAACAATGAATCATGGAACACTATATCTAAAACTAATGATGTAATGTATGGGGATTAACATAACAATAAAAACATTTAATAATAATAAAGAAAAAGAAAGCTTGCTGTTAGACTTCCATGCAAAAGTGGGGCCGCAGTGCTAACTTCATGAAACAAGTGGGGAGGCGTGTCCTCCCTTCTCCCGGGGCCTGAGTCTCACACGGAAAATGGTTTGGGACTCCATTGCACTTCTCTCACGCAGGCACACAGCAAAATGCTTCCAGCCTCAGGAATGCCTATGTTCGCGGAAGCAGGAATTCTCTACACAGTTGTTCTTTCGACTTAGGTGCTTGGCTTTAGGCCTGCAGGCACACCCGGGGCAACTGCACTAGCCTCGTAAACAAGAGGTGAGTTGACAGCTGCCTGTCTCTCCCTCGATTTTACCTATGGAACCTCTCCCAGGCCCTCACCCACAGTGCAGCGTAAACTGCTTTCTCACACAGAGAGGTCGACGGTAGCTAAAGCACGGTTTCTCTACTGTGTAGTTTCTTCGAGTTAGAACGCTAGCTATTAGACTTCCATGCAAATGTGGGGCTGCCGTGGAGCTTGGTCAAACACATGGGGAGTCGTGTTCTGCCTTTCGCTGGGGCCTGAGTCTCACTCGCAAAAAGCTTTGGACTCCCTTGCAGTGCTCTCACGCACGCACACAACAACATGCTGCCACCCTCAGGAGCAGCTCTTTTACCTGAAGCACAGGCTCTCAACCGAGTTTTTCCTTTGAGTTAGGTGGATTCATTTAAGCCTGCACACACACCCTGGGCACCGGTACTAGCCCCATAACCATGATGTGGGTTGAGAGCTGCCTTCTGTACTGGCCTGTCTCTCCCCCGATATTACGATATTGAAACCGTCCCCAGGCTCTCAGCCACAGTACACCCTAAACTGCTTCACCCACAGAGAGGTCGACGGTAGCTAAAGCAGGGTTTCTCTACAGTGTTGTTTCTTCGAGTTAGAAAGGTAGCTATTAGACTTCCATTCAAATGTGGGGTGCAGTACTAGTGTCACGGAGCAAGTGGGGAGTCGTGTTCTGGCTTCTTCCGGGGCCTGGGTCTCACAAGGAAAATGGTTTTGGACTCACTTGCTGTGCACTCACGCATGCACACCACACAATGCGTCCACCCTGAGGCATGGCTCTTTTAGCCGAAGCAGGAATTCCCTACAGAGTTGTTCCTTTGAGTTAGGTGGTTGGCTTATGGCCTGCAGGCACACCCAGGGCAAGGGTACTAGCCTCATAAACAAGAGGTGAGTTGAGAGCTGCCTTCCGCACCGGCCTGTTTCTCACTCCATTTCACGTATGGGACCCTTTCCCCGGTCTCTCCTACACGAGCACTATACAACTCCTGCGGCTTCAGGAACGGCAATGTTAGCTAAAGCGCAGTAACGCTACAGCATTGATTCTTGGTGTTAGTAGCCTGGGAGGCGAAGGAGCTGCAGCTGGGATTCTTGACAGGCTTGTTTCTTCCCAGTCAGTGTCGAGCACATAGCATTCCAAGCACACATGGAGCGGTCGTGTTAGCTTCAGGTAGCAAGAGCTGAGTCCAGAGGTGCCTTCTGCCCAGACCTATTTCTCTCTTGGTTTCACGTATGGAACCCGTTCCCCAGGCTCTCAGCCACGGTACTCCGTGTAATGCTTCCTCCGTCTAGAGGTCGACGGTAGCTAAAGCACGGTTTCTCTACAGTGTTGTTTCTTCGAGTTAGAACACTAGCTGTTAGACTTCCATGCAAAAGTGGGGCTGCCGTGCTAGATTGATGAAACACATGGGGAGTCGTGTTCTGCCTTTCGCTGGGGCCTGAGTCTCACTCGCAAAAAGCTTTGGACTCCCTTGCAGGGCTCTCACGCACGCACACAACAAAATGCTGCCACCCTCAGGAGCAGCTGTTTTACCTGCAGCACAGGCTCTCAACAGAGATTTTCCTTCGAGTTTGGTGGCTGTGCTTAAGCCGGCGTGCACAGCCTGGGCAACGGTACTAGCCCCATAACCATGATGTGGGTTGAGAGCTGCCTTATGTACCGGCCTGTCTCTCCCCCGATATTATGATATTGAAACCGTCCCCAGGCTCTCAGCCACAGTACACCCTAAACTGCTTCGCCCACAGAGAGGTCGACGGTAGCTAAAGCACGGTTTCTCTACAGTGTTGTTTCTTCGAGTTAGAACGCTAGCTATTAGACCTCCATGCAAAATTGGGGCCGCAGTGCTGGCTTCACGAAATAAGTGAGGAGTCGTGTGCTGCCTTCTGCAGCTGCCTGAGGCTCCCTCCGAATTAGGTTTGCGATTCCCTTGCAGTGCTCTCACGCACACACACAAAAGAAGCTTCCACCTTCAGGAGCAGCTGTTTTAGCTGAAGCACAGATTCTGTACTGAGTTTTTCTTTCGAGTTAGGTGGTTGTGTTTAAGCCAGCACACACCCACGGGGCAACGGAACTAGCCCCATAACCATGTAGTGAGTTTAGAGCTGCCTTATGTACCGGCCTCTCTCTCCCCCGATATTACGAAATGGAAACCGTCCCCAGGCTCTCAGCCACAGTACACCCTAAACTGCTTCGCCCACAGAGAGGTCGACGGTAGCTAAAGCACGGTTTCTCTACAGTGTTTTTTCTCCGAGTTAGAAAGCTAGCTATTAGACTTCCATGCAAAAGTGGGGCCGCAGTACTAGCTTCATGGAGCAAGTGGGGAGTCGTGTTCTGGCTTCTTCCGGGGCCTGGGTCTCACAAGGAAACTGGTTTTGGACTCACTTGCAGTGATCTCACGCATGCACACAGCAAAACGCGTCCACCCTGAGGCATGGCTCTTTCAGCCAAAGCAGGAATTCCCTACAGAGTTGTTCCTTTGAGTTAGGTGGTTGGCTTATGGCCTGCAGGCACCCCCGGGGCAAGGGCACTAGCCTCCTAAACCAGAGGTGACTTGAGAGCTGCCTTCCGCACCGGCCTCTTTCTCACTCCATTTCACGTCTGGGACCCTTTGCCCGGTCTCTCGTACACGAGCATTGTGAAATTCCTCCTGCTTCAGGAACGGCAATGTTAACTCAAGCGCAGTCACTCTTTAGGATTGACTCTTGGTGTTAGTAGCCTGGTAACTAGGCATCCAGGCACACAGGGTACAGCAGTGCTAATCTCCTCAAACAAGAGGTGAGTCCACAGCAGCCTTCCTTCCAGGCCTGCTTCTCACTCCGAGTTACGTTTAGGTTCCATTTCTCATGCTTTCACAAAAACACGCAATAGATGAAGTTCACGCTCAGGAAGGGCGATCTTTGCTGAGGCACGGGTTCTCTACAGTTTTGTTCCTTTGCGTTGCGTGGATGGCACTGAGGATTCCATGCACACACGGGAGAGCCGATCTAGTTTCCTGAAACAAGAGTTGAGTCGATAGGTGCCTTCTGCCCATGCTTATTTCTCCCTCCAAATTCTGCTGGGACTCCTTCCCCAGGTTTGCACTCAAGCAGACTTGAAAATGCTGCCACCCTGTGGAGAGGCGAATGAGCTGAACCTGGGGTTCTAGACCGGCTTCTTTCTGCCAAATCAGTGTGGAGCCCTTAGCATTCCTATGCACACATGGAGCCAAAGTGTTAGCTTCAGGTAACAAGAGCTGAGTCGAGAGGAGCCTTCTGGCCAGGACTCCTTCTCCCTCGGTTTCACGTAAGGAACCCGTTCCTCAGACCCTCACCCACGGTAGCCTGGAAAGTGCTTCCTCCCTCAGAGAGGTGGATGGTAGCTAAAGCACGGTTTCTCTACCGTGTTGTTTCTTCCAGGGAGAACGCTAGCGATTAGACTTCCATGCAAAAGTAGGGCCGCAGTGCTAGCTAAAGGAAACACACGGGGAGTCGTGTTCTGCCTTTTGCTGGGGCCTGAGTCTCACTCGCAGAAACTTTGGACTCCCTTGCAGTCCTCTCACGCACGCACACAACCAAATGTTTCCACCCTCAGGAGCGGCTGTTTTAGCTGAAGCACGGATCCTCTACCGTGTTATTCCGTCGAGTTGGGTGGCTGTCTTAAGCCTGCACACACACCCAGGGCAACGGTACTAGCCCCATAACCATGGTGTGAGTTGAGAGCTGCCTTCTCTCCGGCCTGTCTCTCCCTCGATTTTACGAAACGGAACCCGTCCCCAGGCTCTCAACCACCGTACACCCTAAACTGCTTCCTCCCACACAGAGGTCGTCGGTAGCTAAAGCACGGTTTCTCTTCAGTGTTGTTTCTCCGAGTTAGAACGCTTGCTATGAATGTCCACAATAGCCAAACTGTGGAAGGAGCCAAGATGTCCACCAACAGATGAATGGATAAAGAAGAGGGGGTATATATATATATACAATGGAATATTATGCAGCCATCAAAAGGAATGAGATCTTGCCATCTGCAACGACGTGGATGGAACTGGAGGGTATCCTGCTGAGCGAAATAAGTCAAACCGAGAAAGACATGTATCATATGACCTCACTGATAGGAGGAATTCTTAATCTCAGGAAACAAACTGAGGGTTGCTGGAGTGGGGGCTGGGGTGGGAGGGATGGGCTCACTGGGTGTTGGACACTGGGGAGGGTATGTGTTCTGGTAAGCGCTGTGAATTGTGCAAGACTGTTGAATCTCAGATCTGTACCTCTGAAACAAATAATGCAATATATGTTAAGAAAGAAAAAAAGAAGAAGAAGAATGTAGCAGGAGGGGAAGAATGAAGGGGGGGAAATCGGAGGGGGAGAAGAACCATGAGAGACGATGGACACTGAAAAAGAAACTGAGGGTTCTAGAGGGGAGGGGGGTGGGAGGATGGCTTAGCTTGGTGATGGGTATTGAGCAGGGCACGTTCTGCATGGAGCACTGGGTGTTATGCACAAACAATGAATCATGGAACACTATATCTAAAACTAATGATGTAATGTATGGGGATTAACATAACAATAAAACATTTAATAATAATAAAGAAAAAGAAAGCTTGCTGTTAGACTTCCATGCAAAAGTGGGGCCGCAGTGCTAACTTCATGAAACAAGTGGGGAGGCGTGTCCTCCCTTCTCCCGGGGCCTGAGTCTCACACGGAAAATGGTTTGGGACTCCATTGCACTTCTCTCACGCAGGCACACAGCAAAATGCTTCCAGCCTCAGGAATGCCTATGTTCGCGGAAGCAGGAATTCTCTACACAGTTGTTCTTTCGACTTAGGTGCTTGGCTTTAGCCCTGCAGGCACACCCGGGGCAACTGCACTAGCCTCGTAAACAAGAGGTGAGTTGACAGCTGCCTGTCTCTCCCTCGATTTTACCTATGGAACCTCTCCCCAGGCCCTCACCCACAGTGCAGCGTAAACTGCTTTCTCACACAGAGAGGTCGACGGTAGCTAAAGCACGGTTTCTCTACTGTGTAGTTTCTTCGAGTTAGAACGCTAGCTATTAGACTTCCATGCAAATGTGGGGCTGCCGTGGAGCTTGGTCAAACACATGGGGAGTCGTGTTCTGCCTTTCGCTGGGGCCTGAGTCTCACTCGCAAAAAGCTTTGGACTCCCTTGCAGTGCTCTCACGCACGCACACAACAAAATGCTGCCACCCTCAGGAGCAGCTCTTTTACCTGAAGCACAGGCTCTCAACCGAGTTTTTCCTTTGAGTTAGGTGGATTCATTTAAGCCTGCACACACACCCTGGGCACCGGTACTAGCCCCATAACCATGATGTGGGTTGAGAGCTGCCTTCTGTACTGGCCTGTCTCTCCCCCGATATTACGATATTGAAACCGTCCCCAGGCTCTCAGCCACAGTACACCCTAAACTGCTTCACCCACAGAGAGGTCGACGGTAGCTAAAGCAGGGTTTCTCTACAGTGTTGTTTCTTCGAGTTAGAAAGGTAGCTATTAGACTTCCATTCAAATGTGGGGTGCAGTACTAGTGTCACGGAGCAAGTGGGGAGTCGTGTTCTGGCTTCTTCCGGGGCCTGGGTCTCACAAGGAAAATGGTTTTGGACTCACTTGCTGTGCACTCACGCATGCACACCACACAATGCGTCCACCCTGAGGCATGGCTCTTTTAGCCGAAGCAGGAATTCCCTACAGAGTTGTTCCTTTGAGTTAGGTGGTTGGCTTATGGCCTGCAGGCACACCCAGGGCAAGGGTACTAGCCTCATAAACAAGAGGTGAGTTGAGAGCTGCCTTCCGCACCGGCCTGTTTCTCACTCCATTTCACGTATGGGACCCTTTCCCCGGTCTCTCCTACACGAGCACTATACAACTCCTGCGGCTTCAGGAACGGCAATGTTAGCTAAAGCGCAGTAACGCTACAGCATTGATTCTTGGTGTTAGTAGCCTGGGAGGCGAATGAGCTGCAGCTGGGATTCTTGACAGGCTTGTTTCTTCCCAGTCAGTGTCGAGCACATAGCATTCCAAGCACACATGGAGCGGTCGTGTTAGCTTCAGGTAGCAAGAGCTGAGTCCAGAGGTGCCTTCTGCCCAGACCTATTTCTCTCTTGGTTTCACGTATGGAACCCGTTCCCCAGGCTCTCAGCCACGGTACTCTGTGTAATGCTTCCTCCGTCTAGAGGTCGACGGTAGCTAAAGCACGGTTTCTCTACAGTGTTGTTTCTTCGAGTTAGAACACTAGCTGTTAGACTTCCATGCAAAAGTGGGGCTGCCGTGCTAGATTGATGAAACACATGGGGAGTCGTGTTCTGCCTTTCGCTGGGGCCTGAGTCTCACTCGCAAAAAGCTTTGGACTCCCTTGCAGGGCTCTCACGCACGCACACAACAAAATGCTGCCACCCTCAGGAGCAGCTGTTTTACCTGCAGCACAGGCTCTCAACAGAGATTTTCCTTCGAGTTTGGTGGCTGTGCTTAAGCCGGCGTGCACAGCCTGGGCAACGGTACTAGCCCCATAACCATGATGTGGGTTGAGAGCTGCCTTATGTACCGGCCTGTCTCTCCCCCGATATTATGATATTGAAACCGTCCCCAGGCTCTCAGCCACAGTACACCCTAAACTGCTTCGCCCACAGAGAGGTCGACGGTAGCTAAAGCACGGTTTCTCTACAGTCTTGTTTCTTCGAGTTAGAACGCTAGCTATTAGACCTCCATGCAAAATTGGGGCCGCAGTGCTGGCTTCACGAAATAAGTGAGGAGTCGTGTGCTGCCTTCTGCAGCTGCCTGAGGCTCCCTCCGAATTAGGTTTGCGATTCCCTTGCAGTGCTCTCACGCACACACACAAAAGAAGCTTCCACCTTCAGGAGCAGCTGTTTTAGCTGAAGCACAGATTCTGTACTGAGTTTTTCTTTCGAGTTAGGTGGTTGTGTTTAAGCCAGCACACACCCACGGGGCAACGGAACTAGCCCCATAACCATGTAGTGAGTTTAGAGCTGCCTTATGTACCGGCCTCTCTCTCCCCCGATATTACGAAATGGAAACCGTCCCCAGGCTCTCAGCCACAGTACACCCTAAACTGCTTCGCCCACAGAGAGGTCGACGGTAGCTAAAGCACGGTTTCTCTACAGTGTTTTTTCTCCGAGTTAGAAAGCTAGCTATTAGACTTCCATGCAAAAGTGGGGCCGCAGTACTAGCTTCATGGAGCAAGTGGGGAGTCGTGTTCTGGCTTCTTCCGGGGCCTGGGTCTCACAAGGAAACTGGTTTTGGACTCACTTGCAGTGATCTCACGCATGCACACAGCAAAACGCGTCCACCCTGAGGCATGGCTCTTTCAGCCAAAGCAGGAATTCCCTACAGAGTTGTTCCTTTGAGTTAGGTGGTTGGCTTATGGCCTGCAGGCACCCCCGGGGCAAGGGCACTAGCCTCCTAAACCAGAGGTGACTTGAGAGCTGCCTTCCGCACCGGCCTCTTTCTCACTCCATTTCACGTCTGGGACCCTTTGCCCGGTCTCTCGTACACGAGCATTGTGAAATTCCTCCTGCTTCAGGAACGGCAATGTTAACTCAAGCGCAGTCACTCTTTAGGATTGACTCTTGGTGTTAGTAGCCTGGTAACTAGGCATCCAGGCACACAGGGTACAGCAGTGCTAATCTCCTCAAACAAGAGGTGAGTCCACAGCAGCCTTCCTTCCAGGCCTGCTTCTCACTCCGAGTTACGTTTAGGTTCCATTTCTCATGCTTTCACAAAAACACGCAATAGATGAAGTTCACGCTCAGGAAGGGCGATCTTTGCTGAGGCACGGGTTCTCTACAGTTTTGTTCCTTTGCGTTGCGTGGATGGCACTGAGGATTCCATGCACACACGGGAGAGCCGATCTAGTTTCCTGAAACAAGAGTTGAGTCGATAGGTGCCTTCTGCCCATGCTTATTTCTCCCTCCAAATTCTGCTGGGACTCCTTCCCCAGGTTTGCACTCAAGCAGACTTGAAAATGCTGCCACCCTGTGGAGAGGCGAATGAGCTGAACCTGCGGTTCTAGACCGGCTTCTTTCTGCCAAATCAGTGTGGAGCCCTTAGCATTCCTATGCACACATGGAGCCAAAGTGTTAGCTTCAGGTAACAAGAGCTGAGTCGAGAGGAGCCTTCTGGCCAGGACTCCTTCTCCCTCGGTTTCACGTAAGGAACCCGTTCCTCAGACCCTCACCCACGGTAGCCTGGAAAGTGCTTCCTCCCTCAGAGAGGTGGATGGTAGCTAAAGCACGGTTTCCCTACCGTGTTGTTTCTTCCAGGGAGAACGCTAGCGATTAGACTTCCATGCAAAAGTAGGGCCGCAGTGCTAGCTAAAGGAAACACACGGGGAGTCGTGTTCTGCCTTTTGCTGGGGCCTGAGTCTCACTCGCAGAAACTTTGGACTCCCTTGCAGTCCTCTCACGCACGCACACAACCAAATGTTTCCACCCTCAGGAGCGGCTGTTTTAGCTGAAGCACGGATCCTCTACCGTGTTATTCCGTCGAGTTGGGTGGCTGTCTTAAGCCTGCACACACACCCAGGGCAACGGTACTAGCCCCATAACCATGGTGTGAGTTGAGAGCTGCCTTCTCTCCGGCCTGTCTCTCCCTCGATTTTACAAAACGGAACCCGTCCCCAGGCTCTCAACCACCGTACACCCTAAACTGCTTCCTCCCACACAGAGGTCGTCGGTAGCTAAAGCACGGTTTCTCTTCAGTGTTGTTTCTCCGAGTTAGAACGCTTGCTATGAATGTCCACAATAGCCAAACTGTGGAAGGAGCCAAGATGTCCACCAACAGATGAATGGATAAAGAAGAGGGGGTATATATATATATACAATGGAATATTATGCAGCCATCAAAAGGAATGAGATCTTGCCATCTGCAACGACGTGGATGGAACTGGAGGGTATCATGCTGAGCGAAATAAGTCAAACAGAGAAAGACATGTATCATATGACCTCACTGATAGGAGGAATTCTTAATCTCAGGAAACAAACTGAGGGTTGCTGGAGTGGGGGCTGGGGTGGGAGGGATGGGCTCACTGGGTGTTGGACACTGGGGAGGGTATGTGTTCTGGTAAGCGCTGTGAATTGTGCAAGACTGTTGAATGTCAGATCTGTACCTCTGAAACAAATAATGCAATATATGTTAAGAAAGAAAAAAAGAAGAAGAAGAATGTAGCAGGAGGGGAAGAATGAAGGGGGGGAAATCGGAGGGGGAGAAGAACCATGAGAGACGATGGACACTGAAAAAGAAACTGAGGGTTCTAGAGGGGAGGGGGGTGGGAGGATGGCTTAGCCTGGTGATGGGTATTGAGCAGGGCACGTTCTGCATGGAGCACTGGGTGTTATGCACAAACAATGAATCATGGAACACTATATCTAAAACTAATGATGTAATGTATGGGGATTAACATAACAATAAAACATTTAATAATAATAAAGAAAAAGAAAGCTTGCTGTTAGACTTCCATGCAAAAGTGGGGCCGCAGTGCTAACTTCATGAAACAAGTGGGGAGGCGTGTCCTCCCTTCTCCCGGGGCCTGAGTCTCACACGGAAAATGGTTTGGGACTCCATTGCACTTCTCTCACGCAGGCACACAGCAAAATGCTTCCAGCCTCAGGAATGCCTATGTTCGCGGAAGCAGGAATTCTCTACACAGTTGTTCTTTCGACTTAGGTGCTTGGCTTTAGGCCTGCAGGCACACCCGGGGCAACTGCACTAGCCTCGTAAACAAGAGGTGAGTTGACAGCTGCCTGTCTCTCCCTCGATTTTACCTATGGAACCTCTCCCCAGGCCCTCACCCACAGTGCAGCGTAAACTGCTTTCTCACACAGAGAGGTCGACGGTAGCTAAAGCACGGTTTCTCTACTGTGTAGTTTCTTCGAGTTAGAACGCTAGCTATTAGACTTCCATGCAAATGTGGGGCTGCCGTGGAGCTTGGTCAAACACATGGGGAGTCGTGTTCTGCCTTTCGCTGGGGCCTGAGTCTCACTCGCAAAAAGCTTTGGACTCCCTTGCAGTGCTCTCACGCACGCACACAACAAAATGCTGCCACCCTCAGGAGCAGCTCTTTTACCTGAAGCACAGGCTCTCAACCGAGTTTTTCCTTTGAGTTAGGTGGATTCATTTAAGCCTGCACACACACCCTGGGCACCGGTACTAGCCCCATAACCATGATGTGGGTTGAGAGCTGCCTTCTGTACTGGCCTGTCTCTCCCCCGATATTACGATATTGAAACCGTCCCCAGGCTCTCAGCCACAGTACACCCTAAACTGCTTCACCCACAGAGAGGTCGACGGTAGCTAAAGCAGGGTTTCTCTACAGTGTTGTTTCTTCGAGTTAGAAAGGTAGCTATTAGACTTCCATTCAAATGTGGGGTGCAGTACTAGTGTCACGGAGCAAGTGGGGAGTCGTGTTCTGGCTTCTTCCGGGGCCTGGGTCTCACAAGGAAAATGGTTTTGGACTCACTTGCTGTGCACTCACGCATGCACACCACACAATGCGTCCACCCTGAGGCATGGCTCTTTTAGCCGAAGCAGGAATTCCCTACAGAGTTGTTCCTTTGAGTTAGGTGGTTGGCTTATGGCCTGCAGGCACACCCAGGGCAAGGGTACTAGCCTCATAAACAAGAGGTGAGTTGAGAGCTGCCTTCCGCACCGGCCTGTTTCTCACTCCATTTCACGTATGGGACCCTTTCCCCGGTCTCTCCTACACGAGCACTATACAACTCCTGCGGCTTCAGGAACGGCAATGTTAGCTAAAGCGCAGTAACGCTACAGCATTGATTCTTGGTGTTAGTAGCCTGGGAGGCGAATGAGCTGCAGCTGGGATTCTTGACAGGCTTGTTTCTTCCCAGTCAGTGTCGAGCACATAGCATTCCAAGCACACATGGAGCGGTCGTGTTAGCTTCAGGTAGCAAGAGCTGAGTCCAGAGGTGCCTTCTGCCCAGACCTATTTCTCTCTTGGTTTCACGTATGGAACCCGTTCCCCAGGCTCTCAGCCACGGTACTCTGTGTAATGCTTCCTCCGTCTAGAGGTCGACGGTAGCTAAAGCACGGTTTCTCTACAGTGTTGTTTCTTCGAGTTAGAACACTAGCTGTTAGACTTCCATGCAAAAGTGGGGCTGCCGTGCTAGATTGATGAAACACATGGGGAGTCGTGTTCTGCCTTTCGCTGGGGCCTGAGTCTCACTCGCAAAAAGCTTTGGACTCCCTTGCAGGGCTCTCACGCACGCACACAACAAAATGCTGCCACCCTCAGGAGCAGCTGTTTTACCTGCAGCACAGGCTCTCAACAGAGATTTTCCTTCGAGTTTGGTGGCTGTGCTTAAGCCGGCGCGCACAGCCTGGGCAACGGTACTAGCCCCATAACCATGATGTGGGTTGAGAGCTGCCTTATGTACCGGCCTGTCTCTCCCCCGATATTATGATATTGAAACCGTCCCCAGGCTCTCAGCCACAGTACACCCTAAACTGCTTCGCCCACAGAGAGGTCGACGGTAGCTAAAGCACGGTTTCTCTACAGTGTTGTTTCTTCGAGTTAGAACGCTAGCTATTAGACCTCCATGCAAAATTGGGGCCGCAGTGCTGGCTTCACGAAATAAGTGAGGAGTCGTGTGCTGCCTTCTGCAGCTGCCTGAGGCTCCCTCCGAATTAGGTTTGCGATTCCCTTGCAGTGCTCTCACGCACACACACAAAAGAAGCTTCCACCTTCAGGAGCAGCTGTTTTAGCTGAAGCACAGATTCTGTACTGAGTTTTTCTTTCGAGTTAGGTGGTTGTGTTTAAGCCAGCACACACCCACGGGGCAACGGAACTAGCCCCATAACCATGTAGTGAGTTTAGAGCTGCCTTATGTACCGGCCTCTCTCTCCCCCGATATTACGAAATGGAAACCGTCCCCAGGCTCTCAGCCACAGTACACCCTAAACTGCTTCGCCCACAGAGAGGTCGACGGTAGCTAAAGCACGGTTTCTCTACAGTGTTTTTTCTCCGAGTTAGAAAGCTAGCTATTAGACTTCCATGCAAAAGTGGGGCCGCAGTACTAGCTTCATGGAGCAAGTGGGGAGTCGTGTTCTGGCTTCTTCCGGGGCCTGGGTCTCACAAGGAAACTGGTTTTGGACTCACTTGCAGTGATCTCACGCATGCACACAGCAAAACGCGTCCACCCTGAGGCATGGCTCTTTCAGCCAAAGCAGGAATTCCCTACAGAGTTGTTCCTTTGAGTTAGGTGGTTGGCTTATGGCCTGCAGGCACCCCCGGGGCAAGGGCACTAGCCTCCTAAACCAGAGGTGACTTGAGAGCTGCCTTCCGCACCGGCCTCTTTCTCACTCCATTTCACGTCTGGGACCCTTTGCCCGGTCTCTCGTACACGAGCATTGTGAAATTCCTCCTGCTTCAGGAACGGCAATGTTAACTCAAGCGCAGTCACTCTTTAGGATTGACTCTTGGTGTTAGTAGCCTGGTAACTAGGCATCCAGGCACACAGGGTACAGCAGTGCTAATCTCCTCAAACAAGAGGTGAGTCCACAGCAGCCTTCCTTCCAGGCCTGCTTCTCACTCCGAGTTACGTTTAGGTTCCATTTCTCATGCTTTCACAAAAACACGCAATAGATGAAGTTCACGCTCAGGAAGGGCGATCTTTGCTGAGGCACGGGTTCTCTACAGTTTTGTTCCTTTGCGTTGCGTGGATGGCACTGAGGATTCCATGCACACACGGGAGAGCCGATCTAGTTTCCTGAAACAAGAGTTGAGTCGATAGGTGCCTTCTGCCCATGCTTATTTCTCCCTCCAAATTCTGCTGGGACTCCTTCCCCAGGTTTGCACTCAAGCAGACTTGAAAATGCTGCCACCCTGTGGAGAGGCGAATGAGCTGAACCTGGGGTTCTAGACCGGCTTCTTTCTGCCAAATCAGTGTGGAGCCCTTAGCATTCCTATGCACACATGGAGCCAAAGTGTTAGCTTCAGGTAACAAGAGCTGAGTCGAGAGGAGCCTTCTGGCCAGGACTCCTTCTCCCTCGGTTTCACGTAAGGAACCCGTTCCTCAGACCCTCACCCACGGTAGCCTGGAAAGTGCTTCCTCCCTCAGAGAGGTGGATGGTAGCTAAAGCACGGTTTCCCTACCGTGTTGTTTCTTCCAGGGAGAACGCTAGCGATTAGACTTCCATGCAAAAGTAGGGCCGCAGTGCTAGCTAAAGGAAACACACGGGGAGTCGTGTTCTGCCTTTTGCTGGGGCCTGAGTCTCACTCGCAGAAACTTTGGACTCCCTTGCAGTCCTCTCACGCACGCACACAACCAAATGTTTCCACCCTCAGGAGCGGCTGTTTTAGCTGAAGCACGGATCCTCTACCGTGTTATTCCGTCGAGTTGGGTGGCTGTCTTAAGCCTGCACACACACCCAGGGCAACGGTACTAGCCCCATAACCATGGTGTGAGTTGAGAGCTGCCTTCTCTCCGGCCTGTCTCTCCCTCGATTTTACAAAACGGAACCCGTCCCCAGGCTCTCAACCACCGTACACCCTAAACTGCTTCCTCCCACACAGAGGTCGTCGGTAGCTAAAGCACGGTTTCTCTTCAGTGTTGTTTCTCCGAGTTAGAACGCTTGCTATGAATGTCCACAATAGCCAAACTGTGGAAGGAGCCAAGATGTCCACCAACAGATGAATGGATAAAGAAGAGGGGGTATATATATATATACAATGGAATATTATGCAGCCATCAAAAGGAATGAGATCTTGCCATCTGCAACGACGTGGATGGAACTGGAGGGTATCATGCTGAGCGAAATAAGTCAAACAGAGAAAGACATGTATCATATGACCTCACTGATAGGAGGAATTCTTAATCTCAGGAAACAAACTGAGGGTTGCTGGAGTGGGGGCTGGGGTGGGAGGGATGGGCTCACTGGGTGTTGGACACTGGGGAGGGTATGTGTTCTGGTAAGCGCTGTGAATTGTGCAAGACTGTTGAATGTCAGATCTGTACCTCTGAAACAAATAATGCAATATATGTTAAGAAAGAAAAAAAGAAGAAGAAGAATGTAGCAGGAGGGGAAGAATGAAGGGGGGGAAATCGGAGGGGGAGAAGAACCATGAGAGACGATGGACACTGAAAAAGAAACTGAGGGTTCTAGAGGGGAGGGGGGTGGGAGGATGGCTTAGCCTGGTGATGGGTATTGAGCAGGGCACGTTCTGCATGGAGCACTGGGTGTTATGCACAAACAATGAATCATGGAACACTATATCTAAAACTAATGATGTAATGTATGGGGATTAACATAACAATAAAACATTTAATAATAATAAAGAAAAAGAAAGCTTGCTGTTAGACTTCCATGCAAAAGTGGGGCCGCAGTGCTAACTTCATGAAACAAGTGGGGAGGCGTGTCCTCCCTTCTCCCGGGGCCTGAGTCTCACACGGAAAATGGTTTGGGACTCCATTGCACTTCTCTCACGCAGGCACACAGCAAAATGCTTCCAGCCTCAGGAATGCCTATGTTCGCGGAAGCAGGAATTCTCTACACAGTTGTTCTTTCGACTTAGGTGCTTGGCTTTAGGCCTGCAGGCACACCCGGGGCAACTGCACTAGCCTCGTAAACAAGAGGTGAGTTGACAGCTGCCTGTCTCTCCCTCGATTTTACCTATGGAACCTCTCCCCAGGCCCTCACCCACAGTGCAGCGTAAACTGCTTTCTCACACAGAGAGGTCGACGGTAGCTAAAGCACGGTTTCTCTACTGTGTAGTTTCTTCGAGTTAGAACGCTAGCTATTAGACTTCCATGCAAATGTGGGGCTGCCGTGGAGCTTGGTCAAACACATGGGGAGTCGTGTTCTGCCTTTCGCTGGGGCCTGAGTCTCACTCGCAAAAAGCTTTGGACTCCCTTGCAGTGCTCTCACGCACGCACACAACAAAATGCTGCCACCCTCAGGAGCAGCTCTTTTACCTGAAGCACAGGCTCTCAACCGAGTTTTTCCTTTGAGTTAGGTGGATTCATTTAAGCCTGCACACACACCCTGGGCACCGGTACTAGCCCCATAACCATGATGTGGGTTGAGAGCTGCCTTCTGTACTGGCCTGTCTCTCCCCCGATATTACGATATTGAAACCGTCCCCAGGCTCTCAGCCACAGTACACCCTAAACTGCTTCACCCACAGAGAGGTCGACGGTAGCTAAAGCAGGGTTTCTCTACAGTGTTGTTTCTTCGAGTTAGAAAGGTAGCTATTAGACTTCCATTCAAATGTGGGGTGCAGTACTAGTGTCACGGAGCAAGTGGGGAGTCGTGTTCTGGCTTCTTCCGGGGCCTGGGTCTCACAAGGAAAATGGTTTTGGACTCACTTGCTGTGCACTCACGCATGCACACCACACAATGCGTCCACCCTGAGGCATGGCTCTTTTAGCCGAAGCAGGAATTCCCTACAGAGTTGTTCCTTTGAGTTAGGTGGTTGGCTTATGGCCTGCAGGCACACCCAGGGCAAGGGTACTAGCCTCATAAACAAGAGGTGAGTTGAGAGCTGCCTTCCGCACCGGCCTGTTTCTCACTCCATTTCACGTATGGGACCCTTTCCCCGGTCTCTCCTACACGAGCACTATACAACTCCTGCGGCTTCAGGAACGGCAATGTTAGCTAAAGCGCAGTAACGCTACAGCATTGATTCTTGGTGTTAGTAGCCTGGGAGGCGAATGAGCTGCAGCTGGGATTCTTGACAGGCTTGTTTCTTCCCAGTCAGTGTCGAGCACATAGCATTCCAAGCACACATGGAGCGGTCGTGTTAGCTTCAGGTAGCAAGAGCTGAGTCCAGAGGTGCCTTCTGCCCAGACCTATTTCTCTCTTGGTTTCACGTATGGAACCCGTTCCCCAGGCTCTCAGCCACGGTACTCTGTGTAATGCTTCCTCCGTCTAGAGGTCGACGGTAGCTAAAGCACGGTTTCTCTACAGTGTTGTTTCTTCGAGTTAGAACACTAGCTGTTAGACTTCCATGCAAAAGTGGGGCTGCCGTGCTAGATTGATGAAACACATGGGGAGTCGTGTTCTGCCTTTCGCTGGGGCCTGAGTCTCACTCGCAAAAAGCTTTGGACTCCCTTGCAGGGCTCTCACGCACGCACACAACAAAATGCTGCCACCCTCAGGAGCAGCTGTTTTACCTGCAGCACAGGCTCTCAACAGAGATTTTCCTTCGAGTTTGGTGGCTGTGCTTAAGCCGGCGTGCACAGCCTGGGCAACGGTACTAGCCCCATAACCATGATGTGGGTTGAGAGCTGCCTTATGTACCGGCCTGTCTCTCCCCCGATATTATGATATTGAAACCGTCCCCAGGCTCTCAGCCACAGTACACCCTAAACTGCTTCGCCCACAGAGAGGTCGACGGTAGCTAAAGCACGGTTTCTCTACAGTCTTGTTTCTTCGAGTTAGAACGCTAGCTATTAGACCTCCATGCAAAATTGGGGCCGCAGTGCTGGCTTCACGAAATAAGTGAGGAGTCGTGTGCTGCCTTCTGCAGCTGCCTGAGGCTCCCTCCGAATTAGGTTTGCGATTCCCTTGCAGTGCTCTCACGCACACACACAAAAGAAGCTTCCACCTTCAGGAGCAGCTGTTTTAGCTGAAGCACAGATTCTGTACTGAGTTTTTCTTTCGAGTTAGGTGGTTGTGTTTAAGCCAGCACACACCCACGGGGCAACGGAACTAGCCCCATAACCATGTAGTGAGTTTAGAGCTGCCTTATGTACCGGCCTCTCTCTCCCCCGATATTACGAAATGGAAACCGTCCCCAGGCTCTCAGCCACAGTACACCCTAAACTGCTTCGCCCACA
Organism: Halichoerus grypus; assembly: GCF_964656455.1. NCBI lineage: Eukaryota > Metazoa > Chordata > Mammalia > Carnivora > Phocidae > Halichoerus > Halichoerus grypus. Next base: position 57,941,871 of record NC_135724.1, read on the forward strand.
GAGAGGTCGACGGTAGCTAAAGCACGGTTTCTCTACAGTGTTTTTTCTCCGAGTTAGAAAGCTAGCTATTAGACTTCCATGCAAAAGTGGGGCCGCAGTACTAGCTTCATGGAGCAAGTGGGGAGTCGTGTTCTGGCTTCTTCCGGGGCCTGGGTCTCACAAGGAAACTGGTTTTGGACTCACTTGCAGTGATCTCACGCATGCACACAGCAAAACGCGTCCACCCTGAGGCATGGCTCTTTCAGCCAAAGCAGGAATTCCCTACAGAGTTGTTCCTTTGAGTTAGGTGGTTGGCTTATGGCCTGCAGGCACCCCCGGGGCAAGGGCACTAGCCTCCTAAACCAGAGGTGACTTGAGAGCTGCCTTCCGCACCGGCCTCTTTCTCACTCCATTTCACGTCTGGGACCCTTTGCCCGGTCTCTCGTACACGAGCATTGTGAAATTCCTCCTGCTTCAGGAACGGCAATGTTAACTCAAGCGCAGTCACTCTTTAGGACTGACTCTTGGTGTTAGTAGCCTGGTAACTAGGCATCCAGGCACACAGGGTACAGCAGTGCTAATCTCCTCAAACAAGAGGTGAGTCCACAGCAGCCTTCCTTCCAGGCCTGCTTCTCACTCCGAGTTACGTTTAGGTTCCATTTCTCATGCTTTCACAAAAACACGCAATAGATGAAGTTCACGCTCAGGAAGGGCGATCTTTGCTGAGGCACGGGTTCTCTACAGTTTTGTTCCTTTGCGTTGCGTGGATGGCACTGAGGATTCCATGCACACACGGGAGAGCCGATCTAGTTTCCTGAAACAAGAGTTGAGTCGATAGGTGCCTTCTGCCCATGCTTATTTCTCCCTCCAAATTCTGCTGGGACTCCTTCCCCAGGTTTGCACTCAAGCAGACTTGAAAATGCTGCCACCCTGTGGAGAGGCGAATGAGCTGAACCTGGGGTTCTAGACCGGCTTCTTTCTGCCAAATCAGTGTGGAGCCCTTAGCATTCCTATGCACACATGGAGCCAAAGTGTTAGCTTCAGGTAACAAGAGCTGAGTCGAGAGGAGCCTTCTGGCCAGGACTCCTTCTCCCTCGGTTTCACGTAAGGAACCCGTTCCTCAGACCCTCACCCACGGTAGCCTGGAAAGTGCTTCCTCCCTCAGAGAGGTGGATGGTAGCTAAAGCACGGTTTCTCTACCGTGTTGTTTCTTCCAGGGAGAACGCTAGCGATTAGACTTCCATGCAAAAGTAGGGCCGCAGTGCTAGCTAAAGGAAACACACGGGGAGTCGTGTTCTGCCTTTTGCTGGGGCCTGAGTCTCACTCGCAGAAACTTTGGACTCCCTTGCAGTCCTCTCACGCACGCACACAACCAAATGTTTCCACCCTCAGGAGCGGCTGTTTTAGCTGAAGCACGGATCCTCTACCGTGTTATTCCGTCGAGTTGGGTGGCTGTCTTAAGCCTGCACACACACCCAGGGCAACGGTACTAGCCCCATAACCATGGTGTGAGTTGAGAGCTGCCTTCTCTCCGGCCTGTCTCTCCCTCGATTTTACGAAACGGAACCCGTCCCCAGGCTCTCAACCACCGTACACCCTAAACTGCTTCCTCCCACACAGAGGTCGTCGGTAGCTAAAGCACGGTTTCTCTTCAGTGTTGTTTCTCCGAGTTAGAACGCTTGCTATGAATGTCCACAATAGCCAAACTGTGGAAGGAGCCAAGATGTCCACCTACAGATGAATGGATAAAGAAGAGGGGGTATATATATATATATACAATGGAATATTATGCAGCCATCAAAAGGAATGAGATCTTGCCATCTGCAACGACGTGGATGGAACTGGAGGGTATCATGCTGAGCGAAATAAGTCAAACAGAGAAAGACATGTATCATATGACCTCACTGATAGGAGGAATTCTTAATCTCAGGAAACAAACTGAGGGTTGCTGGAGTGGGGGCTGGGGTGGGAGGGATGGGCTCACTGGGTGTTGGACACTGGGGAGGGTATGTGTTCTGGTAAGCGCTGTGAATTGTGCAAGACTGTTGAATGTCAGATCTGTACCTCTGAAACAAATAATGCAATATATGTTAAGAAAGAAAAAAAGAAGAAGAAGAATGTAGCAGGAGGGGAAGAATGAAGGGGGGGAAATCGGAGGGGGAGAAGAACCATGAGAGACGATGGACACTGAAAAAGAAACTGAGGGTTCTAGAGGGGAGGGGGGTGGGAGGATGGCTTAGCCTGGTGATGGGTATTGAGCAGGGCACGTTCTGCATGGAGCACTGGGTGTTATGCACAAACAATGAATCATGGAACACTATATCTAAAACTAATGATGTAATGTATGGGGATTAACATAACAATAAAACATTTAATAATAATAAAGAAAAAGAAAGCTTGCTGTTAGACTTCCATGCAAAAGTGGGGCCGCAGTGCTAACTTCATGAAACAAGTGGGGAGGCGTGTCCTCCCTTCTCCCGGGGCCTGAGTCTCACACGGAAAATGGTTTGGGACTCCATTGCACTTCTCTCACGCAGGCACACAGCAAAATGCTTCCAGCCTCAGGAATGCCTATGTTCGCGGAAGCAGGAATTCTCTACACAGTTGTTCTTTCGACTTAGGTGCTTGGCTTTAGGCCTGCAGGCACACCCGGGGCAACTGCACTAGCCTCGTAAACAAGAGGTGAGTTGACAGCTGCCTGTCTCTCCCTCGATTTTACCTATGGAACCTCTCCCCAGGCCCTCACCCACAGTGCAGCGTAAACTGCTTTCTCACACAGAGAGGTCGACGGTAGCTAAAGCACGGTTTCTCTACTGTGTAGTTTCTTCGAGTTAGAACGCTAGCTATTAGACTTCCATGCAAATGTGGGGCTGCCGTGGAGCTTGGTCAAACACATGGGGAGTCGTGTTCTGCCTTTCGCTGGGGCCTGAGTCTCACTCGCAAAAAGCTTTGGACTCCCTTGCAGTGCTCTCACGCACGCACACAACAAAATGCTGCCACCCTCAGGAGCAGCTCTTTTACCTGAAGCACAGGCTCTCAACCGAGTTTTTCCTTTGAGTTAGGTGGATTCATTTAAGCCTGCACACACACCCTGGGCACCGGTACTAGCCCCATAACCATGATGTGGGTTGAGAGCTGCCTTCTGTACTGGCCTGTCTCTCCCCCGATATTACGATATTGAAACCGTCCCCAGGCTCTCAGCCACAGTACACCCTAAACTGCTTCACCCACAGAGAGGTCGACGGTAGCTAAAGCAGGGTTTCTCTACAGTGTTGTTTCTTCGAGTTAGAAAGGTAGCTATTAGACTTCCATTCAAATGTGGGGTGCAGTACTAGTGTCACGGAGCAAGTGGGGAGTCGTGTTCTGGCTTCTTCCGGGGCCTGGGTCTCACAAGGAAAATGGTTTTGGACTCACTTGCTGTGCACTCACGCATGCACACCACACAATGCGTCCACCCTGAGGCATGGCTCTTTTAGCCGAAGCAGGAATTCCCTACAGAGTTGTTCCTTTGAGTTAGGTGGTTGGCTTATGGCCTGCAGGCACACCCAGGGCAAGGGTACTAGCCTCATAAACAAGAGGTGAGTTGAGAGCTGCCTTCCGCACCGGCCTGTTTCTCACTCCATTTCACGTATGGGACCCTTTCCCCGGTCTCTCCTACACGAGCACTATACAACTCCTGCGGCTTCAGGAACGGCAATGTTAGCTAAAGCGCAGTAACGCTACAGCATTGATTCTTGGTGTTAGTAGCCTGGGAGGCGAATGAGCTGCAGCTGGGATTCTTGACAGGCTTGTTTCTTCCCAGTCAGTGTCGAGCACATAGCATTCCAAGCACACATGGAGCGGTCGTGTTAGCTTCAGGTAGCAAGAGCTGAGTCCAGAGGTGCCTTCTGCCCAGACCTATTTCTCTCTTGGTTTCACGTATGGAACCCGTTCCCCAGGCTCTCAGCCACGGTACTCTGTGTAATGCTTCCTCCGTCTAGAGGTCGACGGTAGCTAAAGCACGGTTTCTCTACAGTGTTGTTTCTTCGAGTTAGAACACTAGCTGTTAGACTTCCATGCAAAAGTGGGGCTGCCGTGCTAGATTGATGAAACACATGGGGAGTCGTGTTCTGCCTTTCGCTGGGGCCTGAGTCTCACTCGCAAAAAGCTTTGGACTCCCTTGCAGGGCTCTCACGCACGCACACAACAAAATGCTGCCACCCTCAGGAGCAGCTGTTTTACCTGCAGCACAGGCTCTCAACAGAGATTTTCCTTCGAGTTTGGTGGCTGTGCTTAAGCCGGCGCGCACAGCCTGGGCAACGGTACTAGCCCCATAACCATGATGTGGGTTGAGAGCTGCCTTATGTACCGGCCTGTCTCTCCCCCGATATTATGATATTGAAACCGTCCCCAGGCTCTCAGCCACAGTACACCCTAAACTGCTTCGCCCACAGAGAGGTCGACGGTAGCTAAAGCACGGTTTCTCTACAGTGTTGTTTCTTCGAGTTAGAACGCTAGCTATTAGACCTCCATGCAAAATTGGGGCCGCAGTGCTGGCTTCACGAAATAAGTGAGGAGTCGTGTGCTGCCTTCTGCAGCTGCCTGAGGCTCCCTCCGAATTAGGTTTGCGATTCCCTTGCAGTGCTCTCACGCACACACACAAAAGAAGCTTCCACCTTCAGGAGCAGCTGTTTTAGCTGAAGCACAGATTCTGTACTGAGTTTTTCTTTCGAGTTAGGTGGTTGTGTTTAAGCCAGCACACACCCACGGGGCAACGGAACTAGCCCCATAACCATGTAGTGAGTTTAGAGCTGCCTTATGTACCGGCCTCTCTCTCCCCCGATATTACGAAATGGAAACCGTCCCCAGGCTCTCAGCCACAGTACACCCTAAACTGCTTCGCCCACAGAGAGGTCGACGGTAGCTAAAGCACGGTTTCTCTACAGTGTTTTTTCTCCGAGTTAGAAAGCTAGCTATTAGACTTCCATGCAAAAGTGGGGCCGCAGTACTAGCTTCATGGAGCAAGTGGGGAGTCGTGTTCTGGCTTCTTCCGGGGCCTGGGTCTCACAAGGAAACTGGTTTTGGACTCACTTGCAGTGATCTCACGCATGCACACAGCAAAACGCGTCCACCCTGAGGCATGGCTCTTTCAGCCAAAGCAGGAATTCCCTACAGAGTTGTTCCTTTGAGTTAGGTGGTTGGCTTATGGCCTGCAGGCACCCCCGGGGCAAGGGCACTAGCCTCCTAAACCAGAGGTGACTTGAGAGCTGCCTTCCGCACCGGCCTCTTTCTCACTCCATTTCACGTCTGGGACCCTTTGCCCGGTCTCTCGTACACGAGCATTGTGAAATTCCTCCTGCTTCAGGAACGGCAATGTTAACTCAAGCGCAGTCACTCTTTAGGACTGACTCTTGGTGTTAGTAGCCTGGTAACTAGGCATCCAGGCACACAGGGTACAGCAGTGCTAATCTCCTCAAACAAGAGGTGAGTCCACAGCAGCCTTCCTTCCAGGCCTGCTTCTCACTCCAAGTTACGTTTAGGTTCCATTTCTCATGCTTTCACAAAAACACGCAATAGATGAAGTTCACGCTCAGGAAGGGCGATCTTTGCTGAGGCACGGGTTCTCTACAGTTTTGTTCCTTTGCGTTGCGTGGATGGCACTGAGGATTCCATGCACACACGGGAGAGCCGATCTAGTTTCCTGAAACAAGAGTTGAGTCGATAGGTGCCTTCTGCCCATGCTTATTTCTCCCTCCAAATTCTGCTGGGACTCCTTCCCCAGGTTTGCACTCAAGCAGACTTGAAAATGCTGCCACCCTGTGGAGAGGCGAATGAGCTGAACCTGGGGTTCTAGACCGGCTTCTTTCTGCCAAATCAGTGTGGAGCCCTTAGCATTCCTATGCACACATGGAGCCAAAGTGTTAGCTTCAGGTAACAAGAGCTGAGTCGAGAGGAGCCTTCTGGCCAGGACTCCTTCTCCCTCGGTTTCACGTAAGGAACCCGTTCCTCAGACCCTCACCCACGGTAGCCTGGAAAGTGCTTCCTCCCTCAGAGAGGTGGATGGTAGCTAAAGCACGGTTTCCCTACCGTGTTGTTTCTTCCAGGGAGAACGCTAGCGATTAGACTTCCATGCAAAAGTAGGGCCGCAGTGCTAGCTAAAGGAAACACACGGGGAGTCGTGTTCTGCCTTTTGCTGGGGCCTGAGTCTCACTCGCAGAAACTTTGGACTCCCTTGCAGTCCTCTCACGCACGCACACAACCAAATGTTTCCACCCTCAGGAGCGGCTGTTTTAGCTGAAGCACGGATCCTCTACCGTGTTATTCCGTCGAGTTGGGTGGCTGTCTTAAGCCTGCACACACACCCAGGGCAACGGTACTAGCCCCATAACCATGGTGTGAGTTGAGAGCTGCCTTCTCTCCGGCCTGTCTCTCCCTCGATTTTACAAAACGGAACCCGTCCCCAGGCTCTCAACCACCGTACACCCTAAACTGCTTCCTCCCACACAGAGGTCGTCGGTAGCTAAAGCACGGTTTCTCTTCAGTGTTGTTTCTCCGAGTTAGAACGCTTGCTATGAATGTCCACAATAGCCAAACTGTGGAAGGAGCCAAGATGTCCACCAACAGATGAATGGATAAAGAAGAGGGGGTATATATATATATACAATGGAATATTATGCAGCCATCAAAAGGAATGAGATCTTGCCATCTGCAACGACGTGGATGGAACTGGAGGGTATCATGCTGAGCGAAATAAGTCAAACAGAGAAAGACATGTATCATATGACCTCACTGATAGGAGGAATTCTTAATCTCAGGAAACAAACTGAGGGTTGCTGGAGTGGGGGCTGGGGTGGGAGGGATGGGCTCACTGGGTGTTGGACACTGGGGAGGGTATGTGTTCTGGTAAGCGCTGTGAATTGTGCAAGACTGTTGAATGTCAGATCTGTACCTCTGAAACAAATAATGCAATATATGTTAAGAAAGAAAAAAAGAAGAAGAAGAATGTAGCAGGAGGGGAAGAATGAAGGGGGGGAAATCGGAGGGGGAGAAGAACCATGAGAGACGATGGACACTGAAAAAGAAACTGAGGGTTCTAGAGGGGAGGGGGGTGGGAGGATGGCTTAGCCTGGTGATGGGTATTGAGCAGGGCACGTTCTGCATGGAGCACTGGGTGTTATGCACAAACAATGAATCATGGAACACTATATCTAAAACTAATGATGTAATGTATGGGGATTAACATAACAATAAAAACATTTAATAATAATAAAGAAAAAGAAAGCTTGCTGTTAGACTTCCATGCAAAAGTGGGGCCGCAGTGCTAACTTCATGAAACAAGTGGGGAGGCGTGTCCTCCCTTCTCCCGGGGCCTGAGTCTCACACGGAAAATGGTTTGGGACTCCATTGCACTTCTCTCACGCAGGCACACAGCAAAATGCTTCCAGCCTCAGGAATGCCTATGTTCGCGGAAGCAGGAATTCTCTACACAGTTGTTCTTTCGACTTAGGTGCTTGGCTTTAGGCCTGCAGGCACACCCGGGGCAACTGCACTAGCCTCGTAAACAAGAGGTGAGTTGACAGCTGCCTGTCTCTCCCTCGATTTTACCTATGGAACCTCTCCCCAGGCCCTCACCCACAGTGCAGCGTAAACTGCTTTCTCACACAGAGAGGTCGACGGTAGCTAAAGCACGGTTTCTCTACTGTGTAGTTTCTTCGAGTTAGAACGCTAGCTATTAGACTTCCATGCAAATGTGGGGCTGCCGTGGAGCTTGGTCAAACACATGGGGAGTCGTGTTCTGCCCTTTGCTGGGGCCTGAGTCTCACTCGCAAAAAGCTTTGGACTCCCTTGCAGTGCTCTCACGCACGCACACAACAAAATGCTGCCACCCTCAGGAGCAGCTCTTTTACCTGAAGCACAGGCTCTCAACCGAGTTTTTCCTTTGAGTTAGGTGGATTCATTTAAGCCTGCACACACACCCTGGGCACCGGTACTAGCCCCATAACCATGATGTGGGTTGAGAGCTGCCTTCTGTACTGGCCTGTCTCTCCCCCGATATTACGATATTGAAACCGTCCCCAGGCTCTCAGCCACAGTACACCCTAAACTGCTTCACCCACAGAGAGGTCGACGGTAGCTAAAGCAGGGTTTCTCTACAGTGTTGTTTCTTCGAGTTAGAAAGGTAGCTATTAGACTTCCATTCAAATGTGGGGTGCAGTACTAGTGTCACGGAGCAAGTGGGGAGTCGTGTTCTGGCTTCTTCCGGGGCCTGGGTCTCACAAGGAAAATGGTTTTGGACTCACTTGCTGTGCACTCACGCATGCACACCACACAATGCGTCCACCCTGAGGCATGGCTCTTTTAGCCGAAGCAGGAATTCCCTACAGAGTTGTTCCTTTGAGTTAGGTGGTTGGCTTATGGCCTGCAGGCACACCCAGGGCAAGGGTACTAGCCTCATAAACAAGAGGTGAGTTGAGAGCTGCCTTCCGCACCGGCCTGTTTCTCACTCCATTTCACGTATGGGACCCTTTCCCCGGTCTCTCCTACACGAGCACTATACAACTCCTGCGGCTTCAGGAACGGCAATGTTAGCTAAAGCGCAGTAACGCTACAGCATTGATTCTTGGTGTTAGTAGCCTGGGAGGCGAATGAGCTGCAGCTGGGATTCTTGACAGGCTTGTTTCTTCCCAGTCAGTGTCGAGCACATAGCATTCCAAGCACACATGGAGCGGTCGTGTTAGCTTCAGGTAGCAAGAGCTGAGTCCAGAGGTGCCTTCTGCCCAGACCTATTTCTCTCTTGGTTTCACGTATGGAACCCGTTCCCCAGGCTCTCAGCCACGGTACTCTGTGTAATGCTTCCTCCGTCTAGAGGTCGACGGTAGCTAAAGCACGGTTTCTCTACAGTGTTGTTTCTTCGAGTTAGAACACTAGCTGTTAGACTTCCATGCAAAAGTGGGGCTGCCGTGCTAGATTGATGAAACACATGGGGAGTCGTGTTCTGCCTTTCGCTGGGGCCTGAGTCTCACTCGCAAAAAGCTTTGGACTCCCTTGCAGGGCTCTCACGCACGCACACAACAAAATGCTGCCACCCTCAGGAGCAGCTGTTTTACCTGCAGCACAGGCTCTCAACAGAGATTTTCCTTCGAGTTTGGTGGCTGTGCTTAAGCCGGCGCGCACAGCCTGGGCAACGGTACTAGCCCCATAACCATGATGTGGGTTGAGAGCTGCCTTATGTACCGGCCTGTCTCTCCCCCGATATTATGATATTGAAACCGTCCCCAGGCTCTCAGCCACAGTACACCCTAAACTGCTTCGCCCACAGAGAGGTCGACGGTAGCTAAAGCACGGTTTCTCTACAGTGTTGTTTCTTCGAGTTAGAACGCTAGCTATTAGACCTCCATGCAAAATTGGGGCCGCAGTGCTGGCTTCACGAAATAAGTGAGGAGTCGTGTGCTGCCTTCTGCAGCTGCCTGAGGCTCCCTCCGAATTAGGTTTGCGATTCCCTTGCAGTGCTCTCACGCACACACACAAAAGAAGCTTCCACCTTCAGGAGCAGCTGTTTTAGCTGAAGCACAGATTCTGTACTGAGTTTTTCTTTCGAGTTAGGTGGTTGTGTTTAAGCCAGCACACACCCACGGGGCAACGGAACTAGCCCCATAACCATGTAGTGAGTTTAGAGCTGCCTTATGTACCGGCCTCTCTCTCCCCCGATATTACGAAATGGAAACCGTCCCCAGGCTCTCAGCCACAGTACACCCTAAACTGCTTCGCCCACAGAGAGGTCGACGGTAGCTAAAGCACGGTTTCTCTACAGTGTTTTTTCTCCGAGTTAGAAAGCTAGCTATTAGACTTCCATGCAAAAGTGGGGCCGCAGTACTAGCTTCATGGAGCAAGTGGGGAGTCGTGTTCTGGCTTCTTCCGGGGCCTGGGTCTCACAAGGAAACTGGTTTTGGACTCACTTGCAGTGATCTCACGCATGCACACAGCAAAACGCGTCCACCCTGAGGCATGGCTCTTTCAGCCAAAGCAGGAATTCCCTACAGAGTTGTTCCTTTGAGTTAGGTGGTTGGCTTATGGCCTGCAGGCACCCCCGGGGCAAGGGCACTAGCCTCCTAAACCAGAGGTGACTTGAGAGCTGCCTTCCGCACCGGCCTCTTTCTCACTCCATTTCACGTCTGGGACCCTTTGCCCGGTCTCTCGTACACGAGCATTGTGAAATTCCTCCTGCTTCAGGAACGGCAATGTTAACTCAAGCGCAGTCACTCTTTAGGATTGACTCTTGGTGTTAGTAGCCTGGTAACTAGGCATCCAGGCACACAGGGTACAGCAGTGCTAATCTCCTCAAACAAGAGGTGAGTCCACAGCAGCCTTCCTTCCAGGCCTGCTTCTCACTCCGAGTTACGTTTAGGTTCCATTTCTCATGCTTTCACAAAAACACGCAATAGATGAAGTTCACGCTCAGGAAGGGCGATCTTTGCTGAGGCACGGGTTCTCTACAGTTTTGTTCCTTTGCGTTGCGTGGATGGCACTGAGGATTCCATGCACACACGGGAGAGCCGATCTAGTTTCCTGAAACAAGAGTTGAGTCGATAGGTGCCTTCTGCCCATGCTTATTTCTCCCTCCAAATTCTGCTGGGACTCCTTCCCCAGGTTTGCACTCAAGCAGACTTGAAAATGCTGCCACCCTGTGGAGAGGCGAATGAGCTGAACCTGCGGTTCTAGACCGGCTTCTTTCTGCCAAATCAGTGTGGAGCCCTTAGCATTCCTATGCACACATGGAGCCAAAGTGTTAGCTTCAGGTAACAAGAGCTGAGTCGAGAGGAGCCTTCTGGCCAGGACTCCTTCTCCCTCGGTTTCACGTAAGGAACCCGTTCCTCAGACCCTCACCCACGGTAGCCTGGAAAGTGCTTCCTCCCTCAGAGAGGTGGATGGTAGCTAAAGCACGGTTTCCCTACCGTGTTGTTTCTTCCAGGGAGAACGCTAGCGATTAGACTTCCATGCAAAAGTAGGGCCGCAGTGCTAGCTAAAGGAAACACACGGGGAGTCGTGTTCTGCCTTTTGCTGGGGCCTGAGTCTCACTCGCAGAAACTTTGGACTCCCTTGCAGTCCTCTCACGCACGCACACAACCAAATGTTTCCACCCTCAGGAGCGGCTGTTTTAGCTGAAGCACGGATCCTCTACCGTGTTATTCCGTCGAGTTGGGTGGCTGTCTTAAGCCTGCACACACACCCAGGGCAACGGTACTAGCCCCATAACCATGGTGTGAGTTGAGAGCTGCCTTCTCTCCGGCCTGTCTCTCCCTCGATTTTACGAAACGGAACCCGTCCCCAGGCTCTCAACCACCGTACACCCTAAACTGCTTCCTCCCACACAGAGGTCGTCGGTAGCTAAAGCACGGTTTCTCTTCAGTGTTGTTTCTCCGAGTTAGAACGCTTGCTATGAATGTCCACAATAGCCAAACTGTGGAAGGAGCCAAGATGTCCACCAACAGATGAATGGATAAAGAAGAGGGGGTATATATATATATACAATGGAATATTATGCAGCCATCAAAAGGAATGAGATCTTGCCATCTGCAACGACGTGGATGGAACTGGAGGGTATCATGCTGAGCGAAATAAGTCAAACAGAGAAAGACATGTATCATATGACCTCACTGATAGGAGGAATTCTTAATCTCAGGAAACAAACTGAGGGTTGCTGGAGTGGGGGCTGGGGTGGGAGGGATGGGCTCACTGGGTGTTGGACACTGGGGAGGGTATGTGTTCTGGTAAGCGCTGTGAATTGTGCAAGACTGTTGAATGTCAGATCTGTACCTCTGAAACAAATAATGCAATATATGTTAAGAAAGAAAAAAAGAAGAAGAAGAATGTAGCAGGAGGGGAAGAATGAAGGGGGGGAAATCGGAGGGGGAGAAGAACCATGAGAGACGATGGACACTGAAAAAGAAACTGAGGGTTCTAGAGGGGAGGGGGGTGGGAGGATGGCTTAGCCTGGTGATGGGTATTGAGCAGGGCACGTTCTGCATGGAGCACTGGGTGTTATGCACAAACAATGAATCATGGAACACTATATCTAAAACTAATGATGTAATGTATGGGGATTAACATAACAATAAAAACATTTAATAATAATAAAGAAAAAGAAAGCTTGCTGTTAGACTTCCATGCAAAAGTGGGGCCGCAGTGCTAACTTCATGAAACAAGTGGGGAGGCGTGTCCTCCCTTCTCCCGGGGCCTGAGTCTCACACGGAAAATGGTTTGGGACTCCATTGCACTTCTCTCACGCAGGCACACAGCAAAATGCTTCCAGCCTCAGGAATGCCTATGTTCGCGGAAGCAGGAATTCTCTACACAGTTGTTCTTTCGACTTAGGTGCTTGGCTTTAGGCCTGCAGGCACACCCGGGGCAACTGCACTAGCCTCGTAAACAAGAGGTGAGTTGACAGCTGCCTGTCTCTCCCTCGATTTTACCTATGGAACCTCTCCCCAGGCCCTCACCCACAGTGCAGCGTAAACTGCTTTCTCACACAGAGAGGTCGACGGTAGCTAAAGCACGGTTTCTCTACTGTGTAGTTTCTTCGAGTTAGAACGCTAGCTATTAGACTTCCATGCAAATGTGGGGCTGCCGTGGAGCTTGGTCAAACACATGGGGAGTCGTGTTCTGCCTTTCGCTGGGGCCTGAGTCTCACTCGCAAAAAGCTTTGGACTCCCTTGCAGTGCTCTCACGCACGCACACAACAAAATGCTGCCACCCTCAGGAGCAGCTCTTTTACCTGAAGCACAGGCTCTCAACCGAGTTTTTCCTTTGAGTTAGGTGGATTCATTTAAGCCTGCACACACACCCTGGGCACCGGTACTAGCCCCATAACCATGATGTGGGTTGAGAGCTGCCTTCTGTACCGGCCTGTCTCTCCCCGATATTACGATATTGGTACCGTCCCCAGGCTCTCAGCCACAGTACACCCTAAACTGCTTCGCCCACAGAGAGGTCGACGGTAGCTAAAGCACGGTTTCTCTACTGTGTAGTTTCTTCGAGTTAGAACGCTAGCTATTAGACTTCCATGCAAATGTGGGGCTGCCGTGCGAGCTTGGTCAAACACATGGGGAGTCGTGTTCTGCCTTTCGCTGGGGCCTGAGTCTCACTCGCAAAAAGCTTTGGACTCCCTTGCAGTGCTCTCACGCACGCACACAACAAAATGCTGCCACCCTCAGGAGCAGCTCTTTTACCTGCAGCACAGGCTCTCAACCGAGTTCTTCCTTCGAGTTAGGTGGCTTCATTTAAGCCTGCACACACACCCTGGGCAACGGTACTAGCCCCATAACCATGATGTGGGTTGAGAGCTGCCTTCTGTACCGGCCTGTCTCTCCCCCGATATTACGATATTGAAACCGTCCCCAGGCTCTCAGCCACAGTACACCCTAAACTGCTTCGCCCACAGAGAGGTCGACGGTGGCTAAAGCAGGGTTTCTCTACTGTGGTGTTTCTTCGAGTTTGAAAGCTAGCTATTAGACTTCCATTCAAATGTGGGGCTGCAGTACTAGTGTCACGGAGCAAGTGGGGAGTCGTGTTCTGGCTTCTTCCGGGGCCTGGGTCTCACAAGGAAAGTGGTTTTGGACTCACTTGCTGTGCACTCACGCATGCACACCACACAATGCGTCCACCCTGAGGCATGGCTCTTTTAGCCGAAGCAGGAATTCCCTACAGAGTTGTTCCTTTGAGTTAGGTGGTTGGCTTATGGCCTGCAGGCACACCCAGGGCAAGGGTACTAGCCTCATAAACAAGAGGTGAGTTGAGAGCTGCCTTCCGCACCGGCCTGTTTCTCACTCCATTTCACGTATGGGACCCTTTCCCCGGTCTCTCCTACACGAGCACTATACAACTCCTGCGGCTTCAGGAACGGCAATGTTAGCTAAAGCGCAGTAACGCTACAGCATTGATTCTTGGTGTTAGTAGCCTGGGAGGCGAAGGAGCTGCAGCTGGGATTCTTGACAGGCTTGTTTCTTCCCAGTCAGTGTCGAGCACATAGCATTCCAAGCACACATGGAGCAGTCGTGTTAGCTTCAGGTAGCAAGAGCTGAGTCCAGAGGTGCCTTCTGCCCAGACCTATTTCTCTCTTGGTTTCACGTATGGAACCCGTTCCCCAGGCTCTCAGCCACGGTACTCCGTGTAAAGCTTCGTCCGTCTAGAGGTCGACGGTAGCTAAAGCACGGTTTCTCTACAGTGTTGTTTCTTCGAGTTAGAACACTAGCTGTTAGACTTCCATGCAAAAGTGGGGCTGCCGTGCTAGCGTGATGAAACACATGGGGAGTCGTGTTCTGCCTTCTGCTGGGGCCTGAGGCTCACTCACAAAAACCTTTGGACTCCCTTGCAGGGCTCTCATGCACGCACACAACAAAATGCTTCCACCCTCAGGAGCGGCTCTTTTAGCTGAAGCATGGATTCTCCAGCGAGTTTTTCCTTTGAGTTAGGCGGTTTTCATGAAGCCTGCACACACACCCGGGGCAACGGTACTAGCCCCATAACCATGGTGTGAGTTGAGAGCTGCCTTCTCTCCAGCCTGTCTCTCCCTCGATTTTCCGAAACGGAACCCGTCCCCAGGCTCTCAACCATCGTACACCCTAAACTGCTTCCTCCCACACAGAGGTCGTCGGTAGCTAAAGCACGGTTTCTCTTCAGTGTTGTTTCTCCGAGTTAGAACGCTTGCTATGAATGTCCACAATAGCCAAACTGTGGAAAGAGCCAAGATGTCCACCAACAGATGAATGGATAAAGAAGAGGGGGTATATATATATACAATGGAATATTATGCAGCCATCAAAAGGAATGAGATCTTGCCATCTGCAACGACGTGGATGGAACTGGAGGGTATCCTGCTGAGCGAAATAAGTCAAACAGAGAAAGACATGTATCATATGACCTCACTGATAGGAGGAATTCTTAATCTCAGGAAACAAACTGAGGGTTGTTGGAGTGGGGGCTGGGGTGGGAGGGATTGGCTCACTGGGTGTTGGACACTGGGGAGGGTATGTGTTCTGGTAAGCGCTGTGAATTGTGCAAGACTGTTGAATCTCAGATCTGTACCTCTGAAACAAATAATGCAATATATGTTAAGAAAGAAAAGAAGAAGAAGAAGAACGTAGCAGGAGGGGAAGAATGAAGGGGGGAAAATCGGAGGGGGAGAAGAACCATGAGAGACGATGGACTCTGAAAAAGAAACTGAGGGTTCTAGAGGGGAGGGGGGTGGGAGGATGGCTTAGCCTGGTGATGGGTATTGAGCAGGGCACGTTCTGCATGGAGCACTGGGTGTTATGCACAAACAATGAATCATGGAACACTATATCTAAAACTAATGATGTAATGTATGGGGATTAACATAACAATAAAAACATTTAAGAATAATAAAGAAAAAGAAAGCTTGCTATTAGACTTCCATGCAAAAGTGGGGCCGCAGTGCTAACTTCATGAAACAAGTGGGGAGGCGTGTCCTCCCTTCTCCCGGGGCCTGAGTCTCACACGGAAAGTGGTTTGGGACTCCATCGCACTTCTCTCACGCAGGCACACAGCAAAATGCTTCCAGCCTCAGGAATGCCTATGTTCGCGGAAGCAGGAATTCTCTACAGAGTTGTTCCTTCGACTTAGGTGCTTGGCTTTAGGCCTGCAGGCACACCCGGGGCAACTGCACTAGCCTCGTAAACAAGAGGTGAGTTGACAGCTGCCTGTCTCTCCCTCGATTTTACCTATGGAACCTGTCCCCAGGCCCTCACCCACAGTGCAGCGTAAACTGCTTTCTCACACAGAGAGGTCGACGGTAGCTAAAGCACGGTTTCTCTACTGTGTAGTTTCTTCGAGTTAGAACGCTAGCTATTAGACTTCCATGCAAATGTGGGGCTGCCGTGGAGCTTGGTCAAACACATGGGGAGTCGTGTTCTGCCTTTCGCTGGGGCCTGAGTCTCACTCGCAAAAAGCTTTGGACTCCCTTGCAGTGCTCCCACGCACGCACACAACAAAATGCTGCCACCCTCAGGAGCAGCTCTTTTACCTGAAGCACAGGCTCTCAACCGAGTTTTTCCTTTGAGTTAGGTGGATTCATTTAAGCCTGCACACACACCCTGGGCACCGGTACTAGCCCCATAACCATGATGTGGGTTGAGAGCTGCCGTCTGTACTGGCCTGTCTCTCCCCGATATTACGATATTGGAACCGTCCCCAGGCTCTCAACCACAGTACACCCTAAACTGCTTCGCCCACAGAGAGGTCGACGGTAGCTAAAGCAGGGTTTCTCTACTGTGTAGTTTCTTCGAGTTAGAACGCTAGCTATTAGACTTCCATGCAAATGTGGGGCTGCCGTGCTAGCTTGGTCAAACACATGGGGAGTCGTGTTCTGCCTTTCGCTGGGGCCTGAGTCTCACTCGCAAAAAGCTTTGGACTCCCTTGCAGTGCTCTCACGCACGCACACAACAAAATGCTGCCACCCTCAGGAGCAGCTCTTTTACCTGCAGCACAGGCTCTCAACCGAGTTCTTCCTTCGAGTTAGGTGGCTTCATTTAAGCCTGCACACACACCCTGGGCAACGGTACTAGCCCCATAACCATGATGTGGGTTGAGAGCTGCCTTCTGTACCAGCCTGTCTCTCCCCCGATATTAGGATATTGAAACCGTCCCCAGGCTCTCAGCCACAGTACACCCTAAACTGCTTCGCCCACAGAGAGGTCGACGGTAGCTAAAGCAGGGTTTCTCTACTGTGGTGTTTCTTCGAGTTTGAAAGCTAGCTATTAGACTTCCATTCAAAGGTGGGGCTGCAGTACTAGTGTCACGGAGCAAGTGGGGAGTCGTGTTCTGGCTTCTTCCGGGGCCTGGGTCTCACAAGGAAAGTGGTTTTGGACTCACTTGCTGTGCACTCACGCATGCACACCACACAATGCGTCCACCCTGAGGCATGGCTCTTTTAGCCGAAGCAGGAATTCCCTACAGAGTTGTTCCTTTGAGTTAGGTGGTTGGCTTATGGCCTGCAGGCACACCCAGGGCAAGGGTACTAGCCTCATAAACAAGAGGTGAGTTGAGAGCTGCCTTCCGCACCGGCCTGTTTCTCACTCCATTTCACGTATGGGACCCTTTCCCCGGTCTCTCCTACACGAGCACTATACAACTCCTGCGGCTTCAGGAACGGCAATGTTAGCTAAAGCGCAGTAACGCTACAGCATTGATTCTTGGTGTTAGTAGCCTGGGAGGCGAAGGAGCTGCAGCTGGGATTCTTGACAGGCTTGTTTCTTCCCAGTCAGTGTCGAGCACATAGCATTCCAAGCACACATGGAGCAGTCGTGTTAGCTTCAGGTAGCAAGAGCTGAGTCCAGAGGTGCCTTCTGCCCAGACCTATTTCTCTCTTGGTTTCACGTATGGAACCCGTTCCCCAGGCTCTCAGCCACGGTACTCCGTGTAAAGCTTCGTCCGTCTAGAGGTCGACGGTAGCTAAAGCACGGTTTCTCTACAGTGTTGTTTCTTCGAGTTAGAACACTAGCTGTTAGACTTCCATGCAAAAGTGGGGCTGCCGTGCTAGCGTGATGAAACACATGGGGAGTCGTGTTCTGCCTTCTGCTGGGGCCTGAGGCTCACTCACAAAAAGCTTTGGACTCCCTTGCAGGGCTCTCATGCACGCACACAACAAAATGCTTCCACCCTCAGGAGCGGCTCTTTTAGCTGAAGCATGGATTCTCCAGCGAGTTTTTCCTTTGAGTTAGGCGGTTTTCATGAAGCCTGCACACACACCCGGGGCAACGGTACTAGCCCCATAACCATGGTGTGAGTTGAGAGCTGCCTTCTCTCCGGCCTGTCTCTCCCTCGATTTTCCGAAACGGAACCCGTCCCCAGGCTCTCAACCATCGTACACCCTAAACTGCTTCCTCCCACACAGAGGTCGTCGGTAGCTAAAGCACGGTTTCTCTTCAGTGTTGTTTCTCCGAGTTAGAACGCTTGCTATGAATGTCCACAATAGCCAAACTGTGGAAAGAGCCAAGATGTCCACCAACAGATGAATGGATAAAGAAGAGGGGGTATATATATATACAATGGAATATTATGCAGCCATCAAAAGGAATGAGATCTTGCCATCTGCAACGACGTGGATGGAACTGGAGGGTATCATGCTGAGCGAAATAAGTCAAACAGAGAAAGACATGTATCATATGACCTCACTGATAGGAGGAATTCTTAATCTCAGGAAACAAACTGAGGGTTGCTGGAGTTGGGGCTGGGGTGGGAGGGATGGGCTCACTGGGTGTTGGACACTGGGGAGGGTATGTGTTCTGGTAAGCGCTGTGAATTGTGCAAGACTGTTGAATCTCAGATCTGTACCTCTGAAACAAATAATGCAATATATGTTAAGAAAGAAAAGAAGAAGAAGAAGAACGTAGCAGGAGGGGAAGAATGAAGGGGGGAAAATCGGAGGGGGAGAAGAACCATGAGAGACGATGGACTCTGAAAAAGAAACTGAGGGTTCTAGAGGGGAGGGGGGTGGGAGGATGGCTTAGCCTGGTGATGGGTATTGAGCAGGGCACGTTCTGCATGGAGCACTGGGTGTTATGCACAAACAATGAATCATGGAACACTATATCTAAAACTAATGATGTAATGTATGGGGATTAACATAACAATAAAAACATTTAAGAATAATAAAGAAAAAGAAAGCTTGCTATTAGACTTCCATGCAAAAGTGGGGCCGCAGTGCTAACTTCATGAAACAAGTGGGGAGGCGTGTCCTCCCTTCTCCCGGGGCCTGAGTCTCACACGGAAAATGGTTTGGGACTCCATCGCACTTCTCTCACGCAGGCACACAGCAAAATGCTTCCAGCCTCAGGAATGCCTATGTTCGCGGAAGCAGGAATTCTCTACAGAGTTGTTCCTTCGACTTAGGTGCTTGGCTTTAGGCCTGCAGGCACACCCGGGGCAACTGCACTAGCCTCGTAAACAAGAGGTGAGTTGACAGCTGCCTGTCTCTCCCTCGATTTTACCTATGGAACCTGTCCCCAGGCCCTCACCCACAGTGCAGCGTAAACTGCTTTCTCACACAGAGAGGTCGACGGTAGCTAAAGCACGGTTTCTCTACTGTGTAGTTTCTTCGAGTTAGAACGCTAGCTATTAGACTTCCATGCAAATGTGGGGCTGCCGTGCTAGCTTGGTCAAACACATGGGGAGTCGTGTTCTGCCTTTCGCTGGGGCCTGAGTCTCACTCGCAAAAAGCTTTGGACTCCCTTGCAGTGCTCTCACGCACGCACACAACAACATGCTGCCACCCTCAGGAGCAGCTCTTTTACCTGAAGCACAGGCTCTCAACCGAGTTTTTCCTTTGAGTTAGGTGGATTCATTTAAGCCTGCACACACACCCTGGGCACCGGTACTAGCCCCATAACCATGATGTGGGTTGAGAGCTGCCTTCTGTACTGGCCTGTCTCTCCCCCGATATTACGATATTGAAACCGTCCCCAGGCTCTCAGCCACAGTACACCCTAAACTGCTTCGCCCACAGAGAGGTCGACGGTAGCTAAAGCAGGGTTTCTCTACTGTGGTGTTTCTTCGAGTTTGAAAGCTAGCTATTAGACTTCCATTCAAATGTGGGGCTGCAGTACTAGTGTCACGGAGCAAGTGGGGAGTCGTGTTCTGGCTTCTTCCGGGGCCTGGCTCTCACAAGGAAAGTGGTTTTGGACTCACTTGCTGTGCACTCACGCATGCACACCACACAATGCGTCCACCCTGAGGCATGGCTCTTTTAGCCGAAGCAGGAATTCCCTACAGAGTTGTTCCTTTGAGTTAGGTGGTTGGCTTATGGCCTGCAGGCACACCCAGGGCAAGGGTACTAGCCTCATAAACAAGAGGTGAGTTGAGAGCTGCCTTCCGCACCGGCCTGTTTCTCACTCCATTTCACGTATGGGACCCTTTCCCCGGTCTCTCCTACACGAGCACTATACCACTCCTGCGGCTTCAGGAACGGCAATGTTAGCTAAAGCGCAGTAACGCTACAGCATTGATTCTTGGTGTTAGTAGCCTGGGAGGCGAAGGAGCTGCAGCTGGGATTCTTGACAGGCTTGTTTCTTCCCAGTCAGTGTCGAGCACATAGCATTCCAAGCACACATGGAGCAGTCGTGTTAGCTTCAGGTAGCAAGAGCTGAGTCCAGAGGTGCCTTCTGCCCAGACCTATTTCTCTCTTGGTTTCACGTATGGAACCCGTTCCCCAGGCTCTCAGCCACGGTACTCCGTGTAATGCTTCGTCCGTCTAGAGGTCGACGGTAGCTAAAGCACGGTTTCTCTACAGTGTTGTTTCTTCGAGTTAGAACACTAGCTGTTAGACTTCCATGCAAAAGTGGGGCTGCCGTGCTAGCGTGATGAAACACATGGGGAGTCGTGTTCTGCCTTCTGCTGGGGCCTGAGGCTCACTCACAAAAAGCTTTGGACTCCCTTGCAGGGCTCTCATGCACGCACACAACAAAATGCTTCCACCCTCAAGAGCGGCTCTTTTAGCTGAAGCATGGATTCTCCAGCGAGTTTTTCCTTCGAGTTAGGCGGTTTTCATGAAGCCTGCACACACACCCGGGGCAACGGTACTAGCCCCATAACCATGGTGTGAGTTGAGAGCTGCCTTCTCTCCGGCCTGTCTCTCCCTCGATTTTCCGAAATGGAACCCGTCCCCAGGCTCTCAACCACCGTACACCCTAAACTGCTTCCTCCCACACAGAGGTCGTCGGTAGCTAAAGCACGGTTTCTCTTCAGTGTTGTTTCTCCGAGTTAGAACGCTTGCTATGAATGTCCACAATAGCCAAACTGTGGAAAGAGCCAAGATGTCCACCAACAGATGAATGGGTAAAGAAGAGGGGATATATATATATATACAATGGAATATTATGCAGCCATCAAAAGGAATGAGATCTTGCCATCTGCAACGACGTGGATGGAACTGGAGGGTATCCTGCTGAGCGAAATAAGTCAAACAGAGAAAGACATGTATCATATGACCTCACTGATAGGAGGAATTCTTAATCTCAGGAAACAAACTGAGGGTTGCTGGAGTGGGGGCTGGGGTGGGAGGGATGGGCTCACTGGGTGTTGGACACTGGGGAGGGTATGTGTTCTGGTAAGCGCTGTGAATTGTGCAAGACTGTTGAATCTCAGATCTGTACCTCTGAAACAAATAATGCAATATATGTTAAGAAAGAAAAAAAGAACAAGAAGAATGTAGCAGGAGGGGAAGAATGAAGGGGGGAAAATCGGAGGGGGAGAAGAACCATGAGGGACGATGGACTCTGAAAAAGAAACTGAGGGTTCTAGAGGGGATGGGGGTGGGAGGATGGCTTAGCCTGGTGATGGGTATTGAGCAGGGCACGTTCTGCATGGA
The DNA here is from genome assembly GCF_964656455.1 of Halichoerus grypus. Taxonomy (NCBI): domain Eukaryota; kingdom Metazoa; phylum Chordata; class Mammalia; order Carnivora; family Phocidae; genus Halichoerus; species Halichoerus grypus. Next base: position 57,963,208 of record NC_135724.1, read on the forward strand.
GCACTGGGTGTTATGCACAAACAATGAATCATGGAACACTATATCTAAAACTAATGATGTAATGTATGGGGATTAACATAACAATAAAAACATTTAAGAATAATAAAGAAAAAGAAAGCTTGCTATTAGACTTCCATGCAAAAGTGGGGCCGCAGTGCTAACTTCATGAAACAAGTGGGGAGGCGTGTCCTCCCTTCTCCCGGGGCCTGAGTCTCACACGGAAAATGGTTTGGGACTCCATCGCACTTCTCTCACGCAGGCACACAGCAAAATGCTTCCAGCCTCAGGAATGCCTATGTTCGCGGAAGCAGGAATTCTCTACAGAGTTGTTCCTTCGACTTAGGTGCTTGGCTTTAGGCCTGCAGGCACACCCGGGGCAACTGCACTAGCCTCGTAAACAAGAGGTGAGTTGACAGCTGCCTGTCTCTCCCTCGATTTTACCTATGGAACCTGTCCCCAGGCCCTCACCCACAGTGCAGCGTAAACTGCTTTCTCACACAGAGAGGTCGACGGTAGCTAAAGCACGGTTTCTCTACTGTGTAGTTTCTTCGAGTTAGAACGCTAGCTATTAGACTTCCATGCAAATGTGGGGCTGCCGTGCTAGCTTGGTCAAACACATGGGGAGTCGTGTTCTGCCTTTCGCTGGGGCCTGAGTCTCACTCGCAAAAAGCTTTGGACTCCCTTGCAGTGCTCTCACGCACGCACACAACAAAATGCTGCCACCCTCAGGAGCAGCTCTTTTACCTGAAGCACAGGCTCTCAACCGAGTTTTTCCTTTGAGTTAGGTGGATTCATTTAAGCCTGCACACACACCCTGGGCACCGGTACTAGCCCCATAACCATGATGTGGGTTGAGAGCTGCCTTCTGTACTGGCCTGTCTCTCCCCGATATTACGATATTGGAACCGTCCCCAGGCTCTCAGCCACAGTACACCCTAAACTGCTTCGCCCACAGAGAGGTCGACGGTAGCTAAAGCAGGGTTTCTCTACTGTGGTGTTTCTTCGAGTTTGAAAGCTAGCTATTAGACTTCCATTCAAATGTGGGGCTGCAGTACTAGTGTCACGGAGCAAGTGGGGAGTCGTGTTCTGGCTTCTTCCGGGGCCTGGCTCTCACAAGGAAAGTGGTTTTGGACTCACTTGCTGTGCACTCACGCATGCACACCACACAATGCGTCCACCCTGAGGCATGGCTCTTTTAGCCGAAGCAGGAATTCCCTACAGAGTTGTTCCTTTGAGTTAGGTGGTTGGCTTATGGCCTGCAGGCACACCCAGGGCAAGGGTACTAGCCTCATAAACAAGAGGTGAGTTGAGAGCTGCCTTCCGCACCGGCCTGTTTCTCACTCCATTTCACGTATGGGACCCTTTCCCCGGTCTCTCCTACACGAGCACTATACCACTCCTGCGGCTTCAGGAACGGCAATGTTAGCTAAAGCGCAGTAACGCTACAGCATTGATTCTTGGTGTTAGTAGCCTGGGAGGCGAAGGAGCTGCAGCTGGGATTCTTGACAGGCTTGTTTCTTCCCAGTCAGTGTCGAGCACATAGCATTCCAAGCACACATGGAGCAGTAGTGTTAGCTTCAGGTAGCAAGAGCTGAGTCCAGAGGTGCCTTCTGCCCAGACCTATTTCTCTCTTGGTTTCACGTATGGAACCCGTTCCCCAGGCTCTCAGCCACGGTACTCCGTGTAATGCTTCGTCCGTCTAGAGGTCGACGGTAGCTAAAGCACGGTTTCTCTACAGTGTTGTTTCTTCGAGTTAGAACACTAGCTGTTAGACTTCCATGCAAAAGTGGGGCTGCCGTGCTAGCGTGATGAAACACATGGGGAGTCGTGTTCTGCCTTCTGCTGGGGCCTGAGGCTCACTCACAAAAAGCTTTGGACTCCCTTGCAGGGCTCTCATGCACGCACACAACAAAATGCTTCCACCCTCAGGAGCGGCTCTTTTAGCTGAAGCATGGATTCTCCAGCGAGTTTTTCCTTCGAGTTAGGCGGTTTTCATGAAGCCTGCACACACACCCGGGGCAACGGTACTAGCCCCATAACCATGGTGTGAGTTGAGAGCTGCCTTCTCTCCGGCCTGTCTCTCCCTCGATTTTCCGAAATGGAACCCGTCCCCAGGCTCTCAACCACCGTACACCCTAAACTGCTTCCTCCCACACAGAGGTCGTCGGTAGCTAAAGCACGGTTTCTCTTCAGTGTTGTTTCTCCGAGTTAGAACGCTTGCTATGAATGTCCACAATAGCCAAACTGTGGAAAGAGCCAAGATGTCCACCAACAGATGAATGGGTAAAGAAGAGGGGATATATATATATATACAATGGAATATTATGCAGCCATCAAAAGGAATGAGATCTTGCCATCTGCAACGACGTGGATGGAACTGGAGGGTATCCTGCTGAGCGAAATAAGTCAAACAGAGAAAGACATGTATCATATGACCTCACTGATAGGAGGAATTCTTAATCTCAGGAAACAAACTGAGGGTTGCTGGAGTGGGGGCTGGGGTGGGAGGGATGGGCTCACTGGGTGTTGGACACTGGGGAGGGTATGTGTTCTGGTAAGCGCTGTGAATTGTGCAAGACTGTTGAATCTCAGATCTGTACCTCTGAAACAAATAATGCAATATATGTTAAGAAAGAAAAAAAGAACAAGAAGAATGTAGCAGGAGGGGAAGAATGAAGGGGGGAAAATCGGAGGGGAGAAGAACCATGAGGGACGATGGACTCTGAAAAAGAAACTGAGGGTTCTAGAGGGGAGGGGGGTGGGAGGATGGCTTAGCCTGGTGATGGGTATTGAGCAGGGCACGTTCTGCATGGAGCACTGGGTGTTATGCACAAACAATGAATCATGGAACACTATATCTAAAACTAATGATGTAATGTATGGGGATTAACATAACAATAAAAACATTTAAGAATAATAAAGAAAAAGAAAGCTTGCTATTAGACTTCCATGCAAAAGTGGGGCCGCAGTGCTAACTTCATGAAACAAGTGGGGAGGCGTGTCCTCCCTTCTCCCGGGGCCTGAGTCTCACACGGAAAATGGTTTGGGACTCCATCGCACTTCTCTCACGCAGGCACACAGCAAAATGCTTCCAGCCTCAGGAATGCCTATGTTCGCGGAAGCAGGAATTCTCTACAGAGTTGTTCCTTCGACTTAGGTGCTTGGCTTTAGGCCTGCAGGCACACCCGGGGCAACTGCACTAGCCTCGTAAACAAGAGGTGAGTTGACAGCTGCCTGTCTCTCCCTCGATTTTACCTATGGAACCTGTCCCCAGGCCCTCACCCACAGTGCAGCGTAAACTGCTTTCTCACACAGAGAGGTCGACGGTAGCTAAAGCACGGTTTCTCTACTGTGTAGTTTCTTCGAGTTAGAACGCTAGCTATTAGACTTCCATGCAAATGTGGGGCTGCCGTGCTAGCTTGGTCAAACACATGGGGAGTCGTGTTCTTCCTTTCGCTGGGGCCTGAGTCTCACTCGCAAAAAGCTTTGGACTCCCTTGCAGTGCTCTCACGCACGCACACAACAAAATGCTGCCACCCTCAGGAGCCGCTCTTTTACCTGAAGCACAGGCTCTCAACCGAGTTTTTCCTTTGAGTTAGGTGGATTCATTTAAGCCTGCACACACACCCTGGCCACCGGTACTAGCCCCATAACCATGATGTGGGTTGAGAGCTGCCTTCTGTAGTGGCCTGTCTCTCCCCGATATTAGGATATTGAAACCGTCCCCAGGCTCTCAGCCACAGTACACCCTAAACTGCTTCGCCCACAGAGAGGTCGACGGTAGCTAAAGCACGGTTTCTCTACTGTGTAGTTTCTTCGAGTTAGAACGCTAGCTATTAGACTTCCATGCAAATGTGGGGCTGCCGTGCTAGCTTGGTCAAACACATGGGGAGTCGTGTTCTGCCTTTCGCTGGGGCCTGAGTCTCACTCGCAAAAAGCTTTGGACTCCCTTGCAGTGCTCTCACGCACGCACACAACAATATGCTGCCACCCTCAGGAGCAGCTCTTTTACCTGCAGCACAGGCTCTCAACCGAGTTCTTCCTTCGAGTTAGGTGGCTTCATTTAAGCCTGCACACACACCCTGGGCAACGGTACTAGCCCCATAACCATGATGTGGGTTGAGAGCTGCCTTCTGTACCAGCCTGTCTCTCCCCCGATATTACGATATTGAAACCGTCCCCAGGCTCTCAGCCACAGTACACCCTAAACTGCTTCGCCCACAGAGAGGTCGACGGTAGCTAAAGCAGGGTTTCTCTACTGTGGTGTTTCTTCGAGTTTGAAAGCTAGCTATTAGACTTCCATTCAAATGTGGGGCTGCAGTACTAGTGTCACGGAGCAAGTGGGGAGTCGTGTTCTGGCTTCTTCCGGGGCCTGGGTCTCACAAGGAAAGTGGTTTTGGACTCACTTGCTGTGCACTCACGCATGCACACCACACAATGCGTCCACCCTGAGGCATGGCTCTTTTAGCCGAAGCAGGAATTCCCTACAGAGTTGTTCCTTTGAGTTAGGTGGTTGGCTTATGGCCTGCAGGCACACCCAGGGCAAGGGTACTAGCCTCATAAACAAGAGGTGAGTTGAGAGCTGCCTTCCGCACCGGCCTGTTTCTCACTCCATTTCACGTATGGGACCCTTTCCCCGGTCTCTCCTACACGAGCACTATACAACTCCTGCGGCTTCAGGAACGGCAATGTTAGCTAAAGCGCAGTAACGCTACAGCATTGATTCTTGGTGTTAGTAGCCTGGGAGGCGAATGAGCTGCAGGTGGGATTCTTGACAGGCTTGTTTCTTCCCAGTCAGTGTCGAGCACATAGCATTCCAAGCACACATGGAGCAGTAGTGTTAGCTTCAGGTAGCAAGAGCTGAGTCCAGAGGTGCCTTCTGCCCAGACCTATTTCTCTCTTGGTTTCACGTATGGAACCCGTTCCCCAGGCTCTCAGCCACGGTACTCCGTGTAATGCTTCGTCCGTCTAGAGGTCGACGGTAGCTAAAGCACGGTTTCTCTACAGTGTTGTTTCTTCGAGTTAGAACACTAGCTGTTAGACTTCCATGCAAAAGTGGGGCTGCCGTGCTAGCGTGATGAAACACATGGGGAGTCGTGTTCTGCCTTCTGCTGGGGCCTGAGTCTCACTCACAAAAAGCTTTGGACTCCCTTGCAGGGCTCTCATGCACGTACACAACAAAAGGCTTCCACCCTCAGGAGCGGCTCTTTTAGCTGAAGCATGGATTCTCCAGCGAGTTTTTCCTTCGAGTTAGGCGGTTTTCATGAAGCCTGCACACACACCCGGGGCAACGGTACTAGCCCCATAACCATGGTGTGAGTTGAGAGCTGCCTTCTCTCCGGCCTGTCTCTCCCTCGATTTTCCGAAACGGAACCAGTCCCCAGGCTCTCAACCACCGTACACCCTAAACTGCTTCCTCCCACACAGAGGTCGTCGGTAGCTAAAGCACGGTTTCTCTTCAGTGTTGTTTCTCCGAGTTAGAACGCTTGCTATGAATGTCCACAATAGCCAAACTGTGGAAAGTGCCAAGTTGTCCACCAACAGATGAATGGGTAAAGAAGAGGGGGTATATATATATATATATACAATGGAATATTATGCAGCCATCAAAAGGAATGAGATCTTGCCATCTGCAACGACGTGGATGGAACTGGAGGGTATCATGCTGAGCGAAATAAGTCAAACAGAGAAAGACATGTATCATATGACCTCACTGATAGGAGGAATTCTTAATCTCAGGAAACAAACTGAGGGTTGCTGGAGTGGGGGCTGGGGTGGGAGGGATGGGCTCACTGGGTGTTGGACACTGGGGAGGGTATGTGTTCTGGTAAGCGCTGTGAATTGTGCAAGACTGTTGAATCTCAGATCTGTACCTCTGAAACAAATAATGCAATATATGTTAAGAAAGAAAAGAAGAAGAAGAAGAACGTAGCAGGAGGGGAAGAATGAAGGGGGGAAAATCGGAGGGGGAGAAGAACCATGAGAGACGATGGACTCTGAAAAAGAAACTGAGGGTTCTAGAGGGGAGGGGGGTGGGAGGATGGCTTAGCCTGGTGATGGGTATTGAGCAGGGCACGTTCTGCATGGAGCACTGGGTGTTACGCACAAACAATGAATCAAGGAACACTATATCTAAAACTAATGATGTAATGTATGGGGATTAACATAACAATAAAAACATTTAATAATAATAAAGAAAAAGAAAGCTTGCTATTAGACTTCCATGCAAAAGTGGGGCCGCAGTCCTAACTTCATGAAACAAGTGGGGAGGCGTGTCCTCCCTTCTCCCGGGGCCTGAGTCTCACACGGAAAATGGTTTGGGACTCCATCGCACTTCTCTCACGCAGGCACACAGCAAAATGCTTCCAGCCTCAGGAATGCCTATGTTCGCGGAAGCAGGAATTCTCTACAGAGTTGTTCCTTCGACTTAGGTGCTTGGCTTTAGGCCTGCAGGCACACCCGGGGCAACTGCACTAGCCTCGTAAACAAGAGGTGAGTTGACAGCTGCCTGTCTCTCCCTCGATTTTACCTATGGAACCTGTCCCCAGGCCCTCACCCACAGTGCAGCGTAAACTGCTTTCTCACACAGAGAGGTCGACGGTAGCTAAAGCACGGTTTCTCTACAGTGTTGTTTCTTCGAGTTAGAACACTAGCTGTTAGACTTCCATGCAAAAGTGGGGCTGCCGTGCTAGCGTGATGAAACACATGGGGAGTCGTGTTCTGCCTTCTGCTGGGGCCTGAGGCTCACTCACAAAAAGCTTTGGACTCCCTTACAGGGCTCTCATGCACGCACACAACAAAATGCTTCCACCCTCAAGAGCGGCTCTTTTAGCTGAAGCATGGATTCTCTAGCGAGTTATTCCTTCGAGTTAGGCAGTTTTCATGAAGCCTGCACACACACCCGGGGCAACGGTCCTAGCCCCATAACCATGGTGTGAGTTGAGAGCTGCCTTCTCTCCGGCCTGTCTCTCCCTCGATTTTCCGAAACGGAACCCGTCCCCAGGCTCTCAACCACCGTACACCCTAAACTGCTTCCTCCCACACAGAGGTCGTCGGTAGCTAAAGCACGGTTTGTCTTCAGTGTTGTTTCTCCGAGTTAGAACGCTTGCTATGAATGTCCACAATAGCCAAACTGTGGAAAGAGCCAAGATGTCCACCAACAGATGAATGGATAAAGAAGAGGGGGTATATATATATACAATGGAATATTATGCAGCCATCAAAAGGAATGAGATCTTGCCATCTGCAACGACGTGGATGGAACTGGAGGGTATCATGCTGAGCGAAATAAGTCAAACAGAGAAAGACATGTATCATATGACCTCACTAATAGGAGGAATTCTTAATCTCAGGAAACAAACTGAGGGTTGCTGGAGTGGGGGCTGGGGTGGGAGGGATGGGCTCACTGGGTGTTCGACACTGGGGAGGGTATGTGTTCTGGTAAGCGCTGTGAAATGTGCAAGACTGTTGAATCTCAGATCTGTACCTCTGAAACAAATAATGCAATATATGTTAAGAAAGAAAAGAAGAAGAAGAAGAACGTAGCAGGAGGGGAAAAATGAAGGGGGGAAAATCGGAGGGGGAGAAGAACCATGAGAGACGATGGACTCTGAAAAAGAAACTGAGGGTTCTAGAGGGTAGGGGGGTGGGAGGATGGCTTAGCCTGGTGATGGGTATTGAGCAGGGCACGTTCTGCATGGAGCACTGGGTGTTATGCACAAACAATGAATCATGGAACACTATATCTAAAACTAATGATGTAATGTATGGGGATTAACATAACAATAAAAACATTTAAGAATAATAAAGAAAAAGAAAGCTTGCTATTAGACTTCCATGCAAAAGTGGGGCCGCAGTGCTAACTTCATGAAACAAGTGGGGAGGCGTGTCCTCCCTTCTCCCGGGGCCTGAGTCTCACACGGAAAATGGTTTGGGACTCCATCGCACTTCTCTCACGCAGGCACACAGCAAAATGCTTCCAGCCTCAGGAATGCCTATGTTCGCGGAAGCAGGAATTCTCTACAGAGTTGTTCCTTCGACTTAGGTGCTTGGCTTTAGGCCTGCAGGCACACCCGGGGCAACTGCACTAGCCTCGTAAACAAGAGGTGAGTTGACAGCTGCCTGTCTCTCCCTCGATTTTACCTATGGAACCTGTCCCCAGGCCCTCACCCACAGTGCAGCGTAAACTGCTTTCTCACACAGAGAGGTCGACGGTAGCTAAAGCACGGTTTCTCTACTGTGTAGTTTCTTCGAGTTAGAACGCTAGCTATTAGACTTCCATGCAAATGTGGGGCTGCCGTGCTAGCTTGGTCAAACACATGGGGAGTCGTGTTCTGCCTTTCGCTGGGGCCTGAGTCTCACTCGCAAAAAGCTTTGGACTCCCTTGCAGTGCTCTCACGCACGCACACAACAAAATGCTGCCACCCTCAGGAGCAGCTCTTTTACCTGCAGCACAGGCTCTCAACCGAGTTCTTCCTTCGAGTTAGGTGGCTTCATTTAAGCCTGCACACACACCCTGGGCAACGGTACTAGCCCCATAACCATGATGTGGGTTGAGAGCTGCCTTCTGTACCAGCCTGTCTCTCCCCCGATATTACGATATTGAAACCGTCCCCAGGCTCTCAGCCACAGTACACCCTAAACTGCTTCGCCCACAGAGAGGTCGACGGTAGCTAAAGCAGGGTTTCTCTACTGTGGTGTTTCTTCGAGTTTGAAAGCTAGCTATTAGACTTCCATTCAAATGTGGGGCTGCAGTACTAGTGTCACGGAGCAAGTGGGGAGTCGTGTTCTGGCTTCTTCCGGGGCCTGGGTCTCACAAGGAAAGTGGTTTTGGACTCACTTGCTGTGCACTCACGCATGCACACCACACAATGCGTCCACCCTGAGGCATGGCTCTTTTAGCCGAAGCAGGAATTCCCTACAGAGTTGTTCCTTTGAGTTAGGTGGTTGGCTTATGGCCTGCAGGCACACCCAGGGCAAGGGTACTAGCCTCATAAACAAGAGGTGAGTTGAGAGCTGCCTTCCGCACCGGCCTGTTTCTCACTCCATTTCACGTATGGGACCCTTTCCCCGGTCTCTCCTACACGAGCACTATACCACTCCTGCGGCTTCAGGAACGGCAATGTTAGCTAAAGCGCAGTAACGCTACAGCATTGATTCTTGGTGTTAGTAGCCTGGGAGGCGAAGGAGCTGCAGCTGGGATTCTTGACAGGCTTGTTTCTTCCCAGTCAGTGTCGAGCACATAGCATTCCAAGCACACATGGAGCAGTCGTGTTAGCTTCAGGTAGCAAGAGCTGAGTCCAGAGGTGCCTTCTGCCCAGACCTATTTCTCTCTTGGTTTCACGTATGGAACCCGTTCCCCAGGCTCTCAGCCACGGTACTCCGTGTAATGCTTCGTCCGTCTAGAGGTCGACGGTAGCTAAAGCACGGTTTCTCTACAGTGTTGTTTCTTCGAGTTAGAACACTAGCTGTTAGACTTCCATGCAAAAGTGGGGCTGCCGTGCTAGCTTGGTCAAACACATGGGGAGTCGTGTTCTGCCTTTCGCTGGGGCCTGAGTCTCACTCGCAAAAAGCTTTGGACTCCCTTGCAGTGCTCTCATGCACGCACACAACAAAATGCTTCCACCCTCACGAGCGGCTGTTTTAGCTGAAGCATGGATTCTCCACCGAGTTTCTCCTTCGACTTAGGCGGTTTTCATGAAGCCTGCACACACACCCGGGGCAACGGTCCTAGCCCCATAGCCATGGTGTGAGTTGAGAGCTGCCTTCTCTCTGGCCTGTCTCTCCCTCGATTTTACGAAACGGAACCCGTCCCCAGGCTCTCACCCACAGTACACCCTAAACTGCTTCCTCCCACACAGAGGTCGTCGGTAGCTAAAGCACGGTTTCTCTTCAGTGCTGTTTCTCCGAGTTAGAACGCTTGCTATTAATGTCCACAATAGCCAAACTGTGGAAAGAGCCAAGATGTCCATCAACAGATGAATGGATAAAGAAGATGTGGTATATATATATATATATATATATATATATATATATACACACAATGGAATATTATGCAGCCATCAAAAGGAATGAGATATTGCCATTTGCAACAACGTGGATGGAACTGGAGGGTATTATGCTGAGCGAAATAAGTCAGACAGAGAAAGACATGTATCATATGACCTCACTGATAGGAGGAATTCTTAATCTCATGAAACAAACTGAGAGTTGCTGGAGTGGGGGGTGGGGTGGGAGGGATGGGGTGACTGGGTGATGGACACTGGGGAGGGTATGTGTTCTGGTAAGCGCTGTGAATTGTGCAAGACTGTTGAATCTCAGATCTGTACCTCTGAATCAAATAATGCAATATATGTTAAGAAAGAAAAAAAGAAGAAGAAGAATGTAGCAGGAGGGGGAGAATGAAGGGGGAGAAATCAGAGGGGGAGAAGAACCATGAGAGACGATGGACTCTGAAAAACAAACTGAGGGTTCTAGAGGGGAGGGGGGTGGGAGGATGGGTTAGCCTGGTGATGGGTATTGAGGAGGGCACGTTCTGCATGGAGCCCTGGGTGTTATGCACAAACAATGAATCATGGAACACTCTATCTAAAACTACTGATGTAATGTATGGGGATTAACATAACAATAAAAAATTTAATAAAAAAAAAAAGAACGCTTGCTATTAGACTTCCATGCAAAAGTGGGGCCGCAGTGCTAGCCTCAGGAAACAAATGGGGAGTCGTGTTCTGCCTTCTGCCGGGGCCTGAGTCCCACACGGAAAATGGTTCTGGACTCACTTGCAGTGCGCTCACGCATGCACACAGCAAAATGCGTCCACCCTCCGGCATGGCTACTTTAGCCGAAGCAGGAATTCTCTACAGAGTTGTTCCTTTGAGTTAGGTGGTTGGCTTTAGGCCTGCAGGCACCCCCGGGGCAAGGGTACCAGCCTCAAAAACAAGAGGTGAGTTGAGAGCTGCCTTCCGCACCGGCCTGTTTCTCACTCCATTTCACGTATGGGACCCTTTCCCCGGGCTCTCATACACGAGCACTGTCAAATTCCCCTGGCTTCAGGAACGGCAATGTTAACTAAAGCGCAGTAACCCTATAGCATTGATTCTTGGTGTTAGTAGCCTGGTAACTAGGCATCCAGGCACACAGGGTACAGCAGTGCTAATCTCCTCAAACAAGAGGTGAGTCCACAGCAGCCTTCCTTCCAGGCCTGCTTCTCACTCCGAGTTACGTTTAGGTTCCATTTCTCATGCGTTCACAAAAACACACAATAGATGAAGTGCACGCTCAGGAAGGGCGATCTTTGCTGAGGCACGGGTCCTCTGCACTTTTGTTCCCTTGTGTTGGGTGCATGGCACTTAGGACTCCACGCACACACGGGAGAGCCGATGTAGTTTCCCGAAACAAGAGTTGAGTCGATAGCTGCCTCCTGCCCATGCTTATTTCTCCCTCGGAATTCTGCTGGGACTCCTTCCCCAGGTTTGCACTCAAGCAGAGTTGAAAATGCTGCCACCCTGTGGAGAGGCGAATGAGCTGAAGCTGGGATTCTTGACCGGCTTCTTTCTGCCAAATCAGTGTGGAGCACTTGGCATTCCTATGCACACATGGAGCGGTAGTGTTAGCTTCAGGTAACAAGAGCTGAGTCGAGAGGTGCCTTCTGGCCCGGACTTCTTCTCCCTCGGTCTCACGTAAGGAACCCGTTCCCCAGGCTCTCACCCACGGTAGCCTGGAAACTGCTTCCTCCCTCAGAGACGTGGATGGTAGCTAAAGCACGATTTCTCTACCGTGTTGTTTCTTCGAGTTAGAACGCTAGCGATTAGACTTCCATGCGAAAGTGGGGCCGCAGTGCTAGCTTGATGAAACACATGGCGAGTCGTGTTCTGCCTTCTGCTGGGGCCTGAGTCTCACTCGCCAAAAGCTTTGGACTCCCTCGCAGGGCTCTCACGCACGCACACAACAAAATGCTTCCCCACCCTCTGGAGTGGCTGTTTTAGCTGAAGCATGGATTGTCTACCAAGTTTTTCCTTCGAGTTAGGTGGTTGTCTTTAAGCCTGCACGCACACCCGGGGTAACGGTACTAGCCCCATAGCCATGGTATGAGTGGAGGGCTGCCTTGTGTACCGGCCTGTCTCTCCCCCGATTTTACGAAATGGAACCCGTCCCCAGGCTCTCACCCCCAGTACACCCTATACTGCTTCCTCCCACAGAGGTCGACGGTAGCTAAAGCACGGTTTCTCTACAGTGTTGTTTCTCCGAGTTACAACGCTAGCGATTAGACTTCCATGCAAAAGTGGGGCCGCACTGCTAGCTTCATGAAACAAGTGGGGAGGCGTGTCCTCCCTTCTCCCGGGGCCTGAGTCTCACACGGAAAATGGTTTGGGACCCCATTGCACTTCTCTCACGCAGGCACACAGCAAAATGCTTCCAGCCTCAGGAATGCCTATGTTCGCTGAAGCAGGAATTCTCTACAGAGTTGTTCCTTCGACTTAGGTGCTTGGCTTTAGGCCTGCAGGCACACCCGGGGCAACTGCACTAGCCTCGTAAACAAGAGGTGAGTTGACAGCTGCCTTCTGCACTGGCCTGTCTCTCCCTCGATTTTACCTATGGAACCTGTCCCCAGGCTCTCACCCACAGTGCAGCGTAAACTGCTTTCTCACACAGAGAGGTCGACGGTAGCTACAGCACGGTTTCTCTACACTGTTGTTTCTTCGAGTTTGAACGCTAGCGATTAGACTTCCAGGCAAAAGTGGGGCCGCAGTGCTAGCTTGATGAAACACATGGCGAGTCGTGTTCTGCCTTCTGCTGGGGCCTGAGTCTCACTCGCAAAAAGCTTTGGACTCCCTCGCAGGGCTCTCACGCACGCACACAACAAAATGCTTCCCCACCCTCTGGAGTGGCTGTTTTAGCTGAAGCATGGATTGTCTACCAAGTTTTTCCTTCGAGTTAGGTGGTTGTCTTTAAGCCTGCACGCACACCCGGGGCAACGGTACTAGCCCCATAACCATGGTGTGAGCGCAGAGCTGCCTTGTGTACCGGCCTGTCCCTCCCCCGATTTTCCGAAATGGAACCCGTCCTCAGGCTCTCACCCACAGTACACCCTAAAGTGCTTCCTCCCACACAGAGGTCGACGGTACCTAAAGCACGGTTTCTCTAGTGTTGTTTCTCTGAGTTAGAATGCTAGCGATTAGACTTCCATACAAAAGTGGGGCCGCAGTGCTAGCTTCATGAAACAAGTGGGGAGTCGTGTTCTGCTTTCTTCCGGGGCCTGAGTCTCACACAGAAAATGGTTTTGGACTCAGCTGCAGGGCGCTCACCCTTGCACACAGCAAAATGCGTCCACCCTCAGGCATGGCTCTTTTAGCCGAAGCAGGAATTCTCTAAAGAGTTGTTCCCTTGAGTTAGGTGGTTGGCTTTAGGCCTGCAGGCACCCCCGGGGCAAGGGTACTAGCATCAGAAACAAGAGGTGAGTTTAGAGCTCCCTTCCACCCCGGCCTGTTTCTCACTCCATTTCACGTATGGGACCCTTTCCCGGTCTCTCCTACAGGAGCACTGTAAAATTCCTCCGTCTTCAGGAACGGCAATGTTACAGAAAGGGCAGTAACTATACACCATTGCTTCGTGGCCTTAGTAGCCTGGTAGGCGAATGAGCTGCAGCTGGGATTCTTTACAGGCTTGTTCCTTCCAAGGCAGTGTTGAGCACGGAGCATTCCAAGCACACATGGAGCAGTAGTGTTAGCTTCAGGTAGCAAGATCTGAGTCCAGAGGTGCCTTCTGCCCGGAACGGTTTCTCCCTCGGTTTCACGTATGGAAACCGTTGCCCAGGCTCTCACCCACGGTACCCTGTATACTGCTTCCTCCGCCTGGAGGTCGACAGTAACTAAAGCACGATTTCTCTACACTGTTGTTTCTTTGAGTTAGAACGCTAGTGATGAGACTTCCATGCAAAAGTGGGGCCGCAGTGCTAGCTTGATGAAACACAGGGGGAGTCGTGTTCTGCCGTCTGCTGGGGCCTGAGGCTCACTCGCAAAAAGCTTTGGACTCCCTTGCAGGGCTCTCATGCACGCACACAACAAAATGCTTCCACCCTCACGAGCGGCTGTTTTAGCTGAAGCATGGATTCTCCACCGAGTTTTTCCTTCGACTTAGGCGGTTTTCATGAAGCCTGCACACACACCCGGGGCAACGGTCCTAGCCCCATAGCCATGGTGTGAGTTGAGAGCTGCAGCCTGGCCTGTCTCTGGCCTGTCTCTCCCTCGATTTTACGAAACGGAACCCGTCCCCAGGCTCTCACCCACAGTACACCCTAAACTGCTTCCTCCCACACAGAGGTCGTCGGTAGCTAAAGCACGGTTTCTCTTCAGTGCTGTTTCTCCAAGTTAGAACGCTTGCTATTAATGTCCACAATAGCCAAACTGTGGAAAGAGCCAAGATGTCCATCAACAGATGAATGGATAAAGAAGATGTGGCATATATATATATATATATATATATATATACACACAATGGAATATTATGCAGCCATCAAAAGGAATGAGATATTGCCATTTGCAACAACGTGGATGGAACTGGAGGGTATTATGCTGAGCGAAATAAGTCAGACAGAGAAAGACATGTATTATATGACCTCACTGATAGGAGGAATTCTTAATCTCAGGAAACAAACTGAGAGTTGCTGGAGTGGGGGGTGGGGTGGGAGGGATGGGGTGACTGGGTGATGGACACTGGGGAGGGTATGTGTTCTGGTAAGCGCTGTGAATTGTGCAAGACTGTTGAATCTCAGATCTGTACCTCTGAATCAAATAATGCAATATATGTTAAGAAAGAAAAAAAGAAGAAGAAGAATGTAGCAGGAGGGGAAGAATGAAGGGGGAGAAATCGGAGGGGGAGAAGAACCATGAGAGACGATGGACTCTGAAAAACAAACTGAGGGTTCTAGAGGGGAGGGGGTGGGAGGATGGGTTAGCCTGGTGATGGGTATTGAGGAGGGCACGTTCTGCATGGAGCACTGGGTGTTATGCACAAACAATGAATCATGGAACACTCTATCTAAAACTACTGATGTAATGTATGGGGATTAACATAACAATAAAAAAAATTTAATAAAAAAAAAAAAGAACGCTTGCTATTAGACTTCCATGCAAAAGTGGGGCCGCAGTGCTAGCCTCAGGAAACAAGTGGGGAGTCGTGTTCTGCCTTCTGCCGGGGCCTGAGTCCCACACGGAAAATGGTTCTGGACTCACTTGCAGTGCGCTCACGCATGCACACAGCAAAATGCGTCCACCCTCCGGCATGGCTACTTTAGCCGAAGCAGGAATTCTCTACAGAGTTGTTCCTTTGAGTTAGGTGGTTGGCTTTAGGCCTGCAGGCACCCCCGGGGCAAGGGTACCAGCCTCAAAAACAAGAGGTGAGTTGAGAGCTGCCTTCCGCACCGGCCTGTTTCTCACTCCATTTCACGTATGGGACCCTTTCCCCGGGCTCTCATACACGAGCACTGTCAAATTCCCCTGGCTTCAGGAACGGCAATGTTAACTAAAGCGCAGTAACCCTATAGCATTGATTCTTGGTGTTAGTAGCCTGGTAACTAGGCATCCAGGCACACAGGGTACAGCAGTGCTAATCTCCTCAAACAAGAGGTGAGTCCACAGCAGCCTTCCTTCCAGGCCTGCTTCTCACTCCGAGTTACGTTTAGGTTCCATTTCTCATGCGTTCACAAAAACACACAATAGATGAAGTGCACGCTCAGGAAGGGCGATCTTTGCTGAGGCACGGGTCCTCTGCACTTTTGTTCCCTTGCGTTGGGTGCATGGCACTTAGGACTCCACGCACACACGGGAGAGCCGATGTAGTTTCCCGAAACAAGAGTTGAGTCGATAGCTGCCTCCTGCCCATGCTTATTTCTCCCTCGGAATTCTGCTGGGACTCCTTCCCCAGGTTTGCACTCAAGCAGAGTTGAAAATGCTGCCACCCTGTGGAGAGGCGAATGAGCTGAAGCTGGGATTCTTGACCGGCTTCTTTCTGCCAAATCAGTGTGGAGCACTTGGCATTCCTATGCACACATGGAGCGGTAGTGTTAGCTTCAGGTAACAAGAGCTGAGTCGAGAGGTGCCTTCTGGCCCGGACTTCTTCTCCCTCGGTCTCACGTAAGGAACCCGTTCCCCAGGCTCTCACCCACGGTAGCCTGGAAACTGCTTCCTCCCTCAGAGACGTGGATGGTAGCTAAAGCACGATTTCTCTACCGTGTTGTTTCTTCGAGTTAGAACGCTAGCGATTAGACTTCCATGCGAAAGTGGGGCCGCAGTGCTAGCTTGATGAAACACATGGCGAGTCGTGTTCTGCCTTCTGCTGGGGCCTGAGTCTCACTCGCAAAAAGCTTTGGACTCCCTCGCAGGGCTCTCACGCACGCACACAACAAAATGCTTCCCCACCCTCTGGAGTGGCTGTTTTAGCTGAAGCATGGATTGTCTACCAAGTTTTTCCTTCGAGTTAGGTGGTTGTCTTTAAGCCTGCACGCACACCCGGGGTAACGGTACTAGCCCCATAGCCATGGTATGAGTGGAGGGCTGCCTTGTGTACCGGCCTGTCTCTCCCCCGATTTTACGAAATGGAACCCGTCCCCAGGCTCTCACCCCCAGTACACCCTATACTGCTTCCTCCCACAGAGGTCGACGGTAGCTAAAGCACGGTTTCTCTACAGTGTTGTTTCTCCGAGTTACAACGCTAGCGATTAGACTTCCATGCAAAAGTGGGGCCGCACTGCTAGCTTCATGAAACAAGTGGGGAGGCGTGTCCTCCCTTCTCCCGG
Organism: Halichoerus grypus; assembly: GCF_964656455.1. Classification (NCBI taxonomy): domain Eukaryota; kingdom Metazoa; phylum Chordata; class Mammalia; order Carnivora; family Phocidae; genus Halichoerus; species Halichoerus grypus. The sequence continues at coordinate 57,980,000 of NC_135724.1, forward strand.
GGCCTGAGTCTCACACGGAAAATGGTTTGGGACCCCATTGCACTTCTCTCACGCAGGCACACAGCAAAATGCTTCCAGCCTCAGGAATGCCTATGTTCGCTGAAGCAGGAATTCTCTACAGAGTTGTTCCTTCGACTTAGGTGCTTGGCTTTAGGCCTGCAGGCACACCCGGGGCAACTGCACTAGCCTCGTAAACAAGAGGTGAGTTGACAGCTGCCTTCTGCACTGGCCTGTCTCTCCCTCGATTTTACCTATGGAACCTGTCCCCAGGCTCTCACCCACAGTGCAGCGTAAACTGCTTTCTCACACAGAGAGGTCGACGGTAGCTACAGCACGGTTTCTCTACACTGTTGTTTCTTCGAGTTTGAACGCTAGCGATTAGACTTCCAGGCAAAAGTGGGGCCGCAGTGCTAGCTTGATGAAACACATGGCGAGTCGTGTTCTGCCTTCTGCTGGGGCCTGAGTCTCACTCGCAAAAAGCTTTGGACTCCCTCGCAGGGCTCTCACGCACGCACACAACAAAATGCTTCCCCACCCTCTGGAGTGGCTGTTTTAGCTGAAGCATGGATTGTCTACCAAGTTTTTCCTTCGAGTTAGGTGGTTGTCTTTAAGCCTGCACGCACACCCGGGGCAACGGTACTAGCCCCATAACCATGGTGTGAGCGCAGAGCTGCCTTGTGTACCGGCCTGTCCCTCCCCCGATTTTCCGAAATGGAACCCGTCCTCAGGCTCTCACCCACAGTACACCCTAAAGTGCTTCCTCCCACACAGAGGTCGACGGTACCTAAAGCACGGTTTCTCTAGTGTTGTTTCTCTGAGTTAGAATGCTAGCGATTAGACTTCCATACAAAAGTGGGGCCGCAGTGCTAGCTTCATGAAACAAGTGGGGAGTCGTGTTCTGCTTTCTTCCGGGGCCTGAGTCTCACACAGAAAATGGTTTTGGACTCAGCTGCAGGGCGCTCACCCTTGCACACAGCAAAATGCGTCCACCCTCAGGCATGGCTCTTTTAGCCGAAGCAGGAATTCTCTAAAGAGTTGTTCCCTTGAGTTAGGTGGTTGGCTTTAGGCCTGCAGGCACCCCCGGGGCAAGGGTACTAGCATCAGAAACAAGAGGTGAGTTTAGAGCTCCCTTCCACCCCGGCCTGTTTCTCACTCCATTTCACGTATGGGACCCTTTCCCGGTCTCTCCTACAGGAGCACTGTAAAATTCCTCCGTCTTCAGGAACGGCAATGTTACAGAAAGGGCAGTAACTATACACCATTGCTTCGTGGCCTTAGTAGCCTGGTAGGCGAATGAGCTGCAGCTGGGATTCTTTACAGGCTTGTTCCTTCCAAGGCAGTGTTGAGCACGGAGCATTCCAAGCACACATGGAGCAGTAGTGTTAGCTTCAGGTAGCAAGATCTGAGTCCAGAGGTGCCTTCTGCCCGGAACGGTTTCTCCCTCGGTTTCACGTATGGAAACCGTTGCCCAGGCTCTCACCCACGGTACCCTGTATACTGCTTCCTCCGCCTGGAGGTCGACAGTAACTAAAGCACGATTTCTCTACACTGTTGTTTCTTTGAGTTAGAACGCTAGTGATGAGACTTCCATGCAAAAGTGGGGCCGCAGTGCTAGCTTGATGAAACACAGGGGGAGTCGTGTTCTGCCTTCTGCTGGGGCCTGAGGCTCACTCGCAAAAAGCTTTGGACTCCCTTGCAGGGCTCTCATGCACGCACACAACAAAATGCTTCCACCCTCACGAGCGGCTGTTTTAGCTGAAGCATGGATTCTCCACCGAGTTTTTCCTTCGACTTAGGCGGTTTTCATGAAGCCTGCACACACACCCGGGGCAACGGTCCTAGCCCCATAGCCATGGTGTGAGTTGAGAGCTGCAGCCTGGCCTGTCTCTGGCCTGTCTCTCCCTCGATTTTACGAAACGGAACCCGTCCCCAGGCTCTCACCCACAGTACACCCTAAACTGCTTCCTCCCACACAGAGGTCGTCGGTAGCTAAAGCACGGTTTCTCTTCAGTGCTGTTTCTCCGAGTTAGAACGCTTGCTATTAATGTCCACAATAGCCAAACTGTGGAAAGAGCCAAGATGTCCATCAACAGATGAATGGATAAAGAAGATGTGGTATATATATATATATATATATATATATATATATATATATACACAATGGAATATTATGCAGCCATCAAAAGGAATGAGATATTGCCATTTGCAACAACGTGGATGGAACTGGAGGGTATTATGCTGAGCGAAATAAGTCAGACAGAGAAAGACATGTATCATATGACCTCACTGATAGGAGGAATTCTTAATCTCAGGAAACAAACTGAGAGTTGCTGGAGTGGGGGGTGGGGTGGGAGGGATGGGGTGACTGGGTGATGGACACTGGGGAGGGTATGTGTTCTGGTAAGCGCTGTGAATTGTGCAAGACTGTTGAATCTCAGATCTGTACCTCTGAATCAAATAATGCAATATATGTTAAGAAAGAAAAAAAGAAGAAGAAGAATGTAGCAGGAGGGGGAGAATGAAGGGGGAGAAATCAGAAGGGGAGAAGAACCATGAGAGACGATGGACTCTGAAAAACAAACTGAGGGTTCTAGAGGGGAGGGGGGTGGGAGGATGGGTTAGCCTGGTGATGGGTATTGAGGAGGGCACGTTCTGCATGGAGCCCTGGGTGTTATGCACAAACAATGAATCATGGAACACTCTATCTAAAACTACTGATGTAATGTATGGGGATTAACATAACAATAAAAAATTTAATAAAAAAAAAAAGAACGCTTGCTATTAGACTTCCATGCAAAAGTGGGGCCGCAGTGCTAGCCTCAGGAAACAAGTGGGGAGTCGTGTTCTGCCTTCTGCCGGGGCCTGAGTCCCACACGGAAAATGGTTCTGGACTCACTTGCAGTGCGCTCACGCATGCACACAGCAAAATGCGTCCACCCTCCGGCATGGCTACTTTAGCCGAAGCAGGAATTCTCTACAGAGTTGTTCCTTTGAGTTAGGTGGTTGGCTTTAGGCCTGCAGGCACCCCCGGGGCAAGGGTACCAGCCTCAAAAACAAGAGGTGAGTTGAGAGCTGCCTTCCGCACCGGCCTGTTTCTCACTCCATTTCACGTATGGGACCCTTTCCCCGGGCTCTCATACACGAGCACTGTCAAATTCCCCTGGCTTCAGGAACGGCAATGTTAACTAAAGCGCAGTAACCCTATAGCATTGATTCTTGGTGTTAGTAGCCTGGTAACTAGGCATCCAGGCACACAGGGTACAGCAGTGCTAATCTCCTCAAACAAGAGGTGAGTCCACAGCAGCCTTCCTTCCAGGCCTGCTTCTCACTCCGAGTTACGTTTAGGTTCCATTTCTCATGCGTTCACAAAAACACACAATAGATGAAGTGCACGCTCAGGAAGGGCGATCTTTGCTGAGGCACGGGTCCTCTGCACTTTTGTTCCCTTGCGTTGGGTGCATGGCACTTAGGACTCCACGCACACACGGGAGAGCCGATGTAGTTTCCCGAAACAAGAGTTGAGTCGATAGCTGCCTCCTGCCCATGCTTATTTCTCCCTCGGAATTCTGCTGGGACTCCTTCCCCAGGTTTGCACTCAAGCAGAGTTGAAAATGCTGCCACCCTGTGGAGAGGCGAATGAGCTGAAGCTGGGATTCTTGACCGGCTTCTTTCTGCCAAATCAGTGTGGAGCACTTGGCATTCCTATGCACACATGGAGCGGTAGTGTTAGCTTCAGGTAACAAGAGCTGAGTCGAGAGGTGCCTTCTGGCCCGGACTTCTTCTCCCTCGGTCTCACGTAAGGAACCCGTTCCCCAGGCTCTCACCCACGGTAGCCTGGAAACTGCTTCCTCCCTCAGAGACGTGGATGGTAGCTAAAGCACGATTTCTCTACCGTGTTGTTTCTTCGAGTTAGAACGCTAGCGATTAGACTTCCATGCGAAAGTGGGGCCGCAGTGCTAGCTTGATGAAACACATGGCGAGTCGTGTTCTGCCTTCTGCTGGGGCCTGAGTCTCACTCGCCAAAAGCTTTGGACTCCCTCGCAGGGCTCTCACGCACGCACACAACAAAATGCTTCCCCACCCTCTGGAGTGGCTGTTTTAGCTGAAGCATGGATTGTCTACCAAGTTTTTCCTTCGAGTTAGGTGGTTGTCTTTAAGCCTGCACGCACACCCGGGGTAACGGTACTAGCCCCATAGCCATGGTATGAGTGGAGGGCTGCCTTGTGTACCGGCCTGTCTCTCCCCCGATTTTACGAAATGGAACCCGTCCCCAGGCTCTCACCCCCAGTACACCCTATACTGCTTCCTCCCACAGAGGTCGACGGTAGCTAAAGCACGGTTTCTCTACAGTGTTGTTTCTCCGAGTTACAACGCTAGCGATTAGACTTCCATGCAAAAGTGGGGCCGCACTGCTAGCTTCATGAAACAAGTGGGGAGGCGTGTCCTCCCTTCTCCCGGGGCCTGAGTCTCACACGGAAAATGGTTTGGGACCCCATTGCACTTCTCTCACGCAGGCACACAGCAAAATGCTTCCAGCCTCAGGAATGCCTATGTTCGCTGAAGCAGGAATTCTCTACAGAGTTGTTCCTTCGACTTAGGTGCTTGGCTTTAGGCCTGCAGGCACACCCGGGGCAACTGCACTAGCCTCGTAAACAAGAGGTGAGTTGACAGCTGCCTTCTGCACTGGCCTGTCTCTCCCTCGATTTTACCTATGGAACCTGTCCCCAGGCTCTCACCCACAGTGCAGCGTAAACTGCTTTCTCACACAGAGAGGTCGACGGTAGCTACAGCACGGTTTCTCTACACTGTTGTTTCTTCGAGTTTGAACGCTAGCGATTAGACTTCCAGGCAAAAGTGGGGCCGCAGTGCTAGCTTGATGAAACACATGGCGAGTCGTGTTCTGCCTTCTGCTGGGGCCTGAGTCTCACTCGCAAAAAGCTTTGGACTCCCTCGCAGGGCTCTCACGCACGCACACAACAAAATGCTTCCCCACCCTCTGGAGTGGCTGTTTTAGCTGAAGCATGGATTGTCTACCAAGTTTTTCCTTCGAGTTAGGTGGTTGTCTTTAAGCCTGCACGCACACCCGGGGCAACGGTACTAGCCCCATAACCATGGTGTGAGCGCAGAGCTGCCTTGTGTACCGGCCTGTCCCTCCCCCGATTTTCCGAAATGGAACCCGTCCTCAGGCTCTCACCCACAGTACACCCTAAAGTGCTTCCTCCCACACAGAGGTCGACGGTACCTAAAGCACGGTTTCTCTAGTGTTGTTTCTCTGAGTTAGAATGCTAGCGATTAGACTTCCATACAAAAGTGGGGCCGCAGTGCTAGCTTCATGAAACAAGTGGGGAGTCGTGTTCTGCTTTCTTCCGGGGCCTGAGTCTCACACAGAAAATGGTTTTGGACTCAGCTGCAGGGCGCTCACCCTTGCACACAGCAAAATGCGTCCACCCTCAGGCATGGCTCTTTTAGCCGAAGCAGGAATTCTCTAAAGAGTTGTTCCCTTGAGTTAGGTGGTTGGCTTTAGGCCTGCAGGCACCCCCGGGGCAAGGGTACTAGCATCAGAAACAAGAGGTGAGTTTAGAGCTCCCTTCCACCCTGGCCTGTTTCTCACTCCATTTCACGTATGGGACCCTTTCCCGGTCTCTCCTACAGGAGCACTGTAAAATTCCTCCGTCTTCAGGAACGGCAATGTTACAGAAAGGGCAGTAACTATACACCATTGCTTCGTGGCCTTAGTAGCCTGGTAGGCGAATGAGCTGCAGCTGGGATTCTTTACAGGCTTGTTCCTTCCAAGGCAGTGTTGAGCACGGAGCATTCCAAGCACACATGGAGCAGTAGTGTTAGCTTCAGGTAGCAAGATCTGAGTCCAGAGGTGCCTTCTGCCCGGAACGGTTTCTCCCTCGGTTTCACGTATGGAAACCGTTGCCCAGGCTCTCACCCACGGTACCCTGTATACTGCTTCCTCCGCCTGGAGGTCGACAGTAACTAAAGCACGATTTCTCTACACTGTTGTTTCTTTGAGTTAGAACGCTAGTGATGAGACTTCCATGCAAAAGTGGGGCCGCAGTGCTAGCTTGATGAAACACAGGGGGAGTCGTGTTCTGCCTTCTGCTGGGGCCTGAGGCTCACTCGCAAAAAGCTTTGGACTCCCTTGCAGGGCTCTCATGCACGCACACAACAAAATGCTTCCACCCTCACGAGCGGCTGTTTTAGCTGAAGCATGGATCCTCCACCGAGTTTTTCCTTCGACTTAGGCGGTTTTCATGAAGCCTGCACACACACCCGGGGCAACGGTCCTAGCCCCATAGCCATGGTGTGAGTTGAGAGCTGCAGCCTGGCCTGTCTCTGGCCTGTCTCTCCCTCGATTTTACGAAACGGAACCCGTCCCCAGGCTCTCACCCACAGTACACCCTAAACTGCTTCCTCCCACACAGAGGTCGTCGGTAGCTAAAGCACGGTTTCTCTTCAGTGCTGTTTCTCCGAGTTAGAACGCTTGCTATTAATGTCCACAATAGCCAAACTGTGGAAAGAGCCAAGATGTCCATCAACAGATGAATGGATAAAGAAGATGTGGTATATATATATATATATATATATATATATACACAATGGAATATTATGCAGCCATCAAAAGGAATGAGATATTGCCATTTGCAACAACGTGGATGGAACTGGAGGGTATTATGCTGAGCGAAATAAGTCAGACAGAGAAAGACATGTATCATATGACCTCACTGATAGGAGGAATTCTTAATCTCAGGAAACAAACTGAGAGTTGCTGGAGTGGGGGGTGGGGTGGGAGGGATGGGGTGACTGGGTGATGGACACTGGGGAGGGTATGTGTTCTGGTAAGCGCTGTGAATTGTGCAAGACTGTTGAATCTCAGATCTGTACCTCTGAATCAAATAATGCAATATATGTTAAGAAAGAAAAAAAGAAGAAGAAGAATGTAGCAGGAGGGGGAGAATGAAGGGGGAGAAATCGGAGGGGGAGAAGAACCATGAGAGACGATGGACTCTGAAAAACAAACTGAGGGTTCTAGAGGGGAGGGGGGTGGGAGGATGGGTTAGCCTGGTGATGGGTATTGAGGAGGGCACGTTCTGCATGGAGCACTGGGTGTTATGCACAAACAATGAATCATGGAACACTCTATCTAAAACTACTGATGTAATGTATGGGGATTAACATAACAATAAAAAAAATTTAATAAAAAAAAAAAGAACGCTTGCTATTAGACTTCCATGCAAAAGTGGGGCCGCAGTGCTAGCCTCAGGAAACAAGTGGGGAGTCGTGTTCTGCCTTCTGCCGGGGCCTGAGTCCCACACGGAAAATGGTTCTGGACTCACTTGCAGTGCGCTCACGCATGCACACAGCAAAATGCGTCCACCCTCCGGCATGGCTACTTTAGCCGAAGCAGGAATTCTCTACAGAGTTGTTCCTTTGAGTTAGGTGGTTGGCTTTAGGCCTGCAGGCACCCCCGGGGCAAGGGTACCAGCCTCAAAAACAAGAGGTGAGTTGAGAGCTGCCTTCCGCACCGGCCTGTTTCTCACTCCATTTCACGTATGGGACCCTTTCCCCGGGCTCTCATACACGAGCACTGTCAAATTCCCCTGGCTTCAGGAACGGCAATGTTAACTAAAGCGCAGTAACCCTATAGCATTGATTCTTGGTGTTAGTAGCCTGGTAACTAGGCATCCAGGCACACAGGGTACAGCAGTGCTAATCTCCTCAAACAAGAGGTGAGTCCACAGCAGCCTTCCTTCCAGGCCTGCTTCTCACTCCGAGTTACGTTTAGGTTCCATTTCTCATGCGTTCACAAAAACACACAATAGATGAAGTGCACGCTCAGGAAGGGCGATCTTTGCTGAGGCACGGGTCCTCTGCACTTTTGTTCCCTTGCGTTGGGTGCATGGCACTTAGGACTCCACGCACACACGGGAGAGCCGATGTAGTTTCCCGAAACAAGAGTTGAGTCGATAGCTGCCTCCTGCCCATGCTTATTTCTCCCTCGGAATTCTGCTGGGACTCCTTCCCCAGGTTTGCACTCAAGCAGAGTTGAAAATGCTGCCACCCTGTGGAGAGGCGAATGAGCTGAAGCTGGGATTCTTGACCGGCTTCTTTCTGCCAAATCAGTGTGGAGCACTTGGCATTCCTATGCACACATGGAGCGGTAGTGTTAGCTTCAGGTAACAAGAGCTGAGTCGAGAGGTGCCTTCTGGCCCGGACTTCTTCTCCCTCGGTCTCACGTAAGGAACCCGTTCCCCAGGCTCTCACCCACGGTAGCCTGGAAACTGCTTCCTCCCTCAGAGACGTGGATGGTAGCTAAAGCACGATTTCTCTACCGTGTTGTTTCTTCGAGTTAGAACGCTAGCGATTAGACTTCCATGCGAAAGTGGGGCCGCAGTGCTAGCTTGATGAAACACATGGCGAGTCGTGTTCTGCCTTCTGCTGGGGCCTGAGTCTCACTCGCCAAAAGCTTTGGACTCCCTCGCAGGGCTCTCACGCACGCACACAACAAAATGCTTCCCCACCCTCTGGAGTGGCTGTTTTAGCTGAAGCATGGATTGTCTACCAAGTTTTTCCTTCGAGTTAGGTGGTTGTCTTTAAGCCTGCACGCACACCCGGGGTAACGGTACTAGCCCCATAGCCATGGTATGAGTGGAGGGCTGCCTTGTGTACCGGCCTGTCTCTCCCCCGATTTTACGAAATGGAACCCGTCCCCAGGCTCTCACCCCCAGTACACCCTATACTGCTTCCTCCCACAGAGGTCGACGGTAGCTAAAGCACGGTTTCTCTACAGTGTTGTTTCTCCGAGTTACAACGCTAGCGATTAGACTTCCATGCAAAAGTGGGGCCGCACTGCTAGCTTCATGAAACAAGTGGGGAGGCGTGTCCTCCCTTCTCCCGGGGCCTGAGTCTCACACGGAAAATGGTTTGGGACCCCATTGCACTTCTCTCACGCAGGCACACAGCAAAATGCTTCCAGCCTCAGGAATGCCTATGTTCGCGGAAGCAGGAATTCTCTACAGAGTTGTTCCTTCGACTTAGGTGCTTGGCTTTAGGCCTGCAGGCACACCCGGGGCAACTGCAGTAGCCTCGTAAACAAGAGGTGAGTTGACAGCTGCCTTCTGCACTGGCCTGTCTCTCCCTCGATTTTACCTATGGAACCTGTCCCCAGGCTCTCACCCACAGTGCAGCGTAAACTGCTTTCTCACACAGAGAGGTCGACGGTAGCTACAGCACGGTTTCTCTACACTGTTGTTTCTTCGAGTTTGAACGCTAGCGATTAGACTTCCAGGCAAAAGTGGGGCCGCAGTGCTAGCTTGATGAAACACATGGCGAGTCGTGTTCTGCCTTCTGCTGGGGCCTGAGTCTCACTCGCAAAAAGCTTTGGACTCCCTCGCAGGGCTCTCACGCACGCACACAACAAAATGCTTCCCCACCCTCTGGAGTGGCTGTTTTAGCTGAAGCATGGATTGTCTACCAAGTTTTTCCTTCGAGTTAGGTGGTTGTCTTTAAGCCTGCACGCACACCCGGGGCAACGGTACTAGCCCCATAACCATGGTGTGAGCGCAGAGCTGCCTTGTGTACCGGCCTGTCCCTCCCCCGATTTTCCGAAATGGAACCCGTCCTCAGGCTCTCACCCACAGTACACCCTAAAGTGCTTCCTCCCACACAGAGGTCGACGGTACCTAAAGCACGGTTTCTCTAGTGTTGTTTCTCTGAGTTAGAATGCTAGCGATTAGACTTCCATACAAAAGTGGGGCCGCAGTGCTAGCTTCATGAAACAAGTGGGGAGTCGTGTTCTGCTTTCTTCCGGGGCCTGAGTCTCACACAGAAAATGGTTTTGGACTCAGCTGCAGGGCGCTCACCCTTGCACACAGCAAAATGCGTCCACCCTCAGGCATGGCTCTTTTAGCCGAAGCAGGAATTCTCTAAAGAGTTGTTCCCTTGAGTTAGGTGGTTGGCTTTAGGCCTGCAGGCACCCCCGGGGCAAGGGTACTAGCATCAGAAACAAGAGGTGAGTTTAGAGCTCCCTTCCACCCCGGCCTGTTTCTCACTCCATTTCACGTATGGGACCCTTTCCCGGTCTCTCCTACAGGAGCACTGTAAAATTCCTCCGTCTTCAGGAACGGCAATGTTACAGAAAGGGCAGTAACTATACACCATTGCTTCGTGGCCTTAGTAGCCTGGTAGGCGAATGAGCTGCAGCTGGGATTCTTTACAGGCTTGTTCCTTCCAAGGCAGTGTTGAGCACGGAGCATTCCAAGCACACATGGAGCAGTAGTGTTAGCTTCAGGTAGCAAGATCTGAGTCCAGAGGTGCCTTCTGCCCGGAACGGTTTCTCCCTCGGTTTCACGTATGGAAACCGTTGCCCAGGCTCTCACCCACGGTACCCTGTATACTGCTTCCTCCGCCTGGAGGTCGACAGTAACTAAAGCACGATTTCTCTACACTGTTGTTTCTTTGAGTTAGAACGCTAGTGATGAGACTTCCATGCAAAAGTGGGGCCGCAGTGCTAGCTTGATGAAACACAGGGGGAGTCGTGTTCTGCCTTCTGCTGGGGCCTGAGGCTCACTCGCAAAAAGCTTTGGACTCCCTTGCAGGGCTCTCATGCACGCACACAACAAAATGCTTCCACCCTCACGAGCGGCTGTTTTAGCTGAAGCATGGATTCTCCACCGAGTTTTTCCTTCGACTTAGGCGGTTTTCATGAAGCCTGCACACACACCCGGGGCAACGGTCCTAGCCCCATAGCCATGGTGTGAGTTGAGAGCTGCAGCCTGGCCTGTCTCTGGCCTGTCTCTCCCTCGATTTTACGAAACGGAACCCGTCCCCAGGCTCTCACCCACAGTACACCCTAAACTGCTTCCTCCCACACAGAGGTCGTCGGTAGCTAAAGCACGGTTTCTCTTCAGTGCTGTTTCTCCGAGTTAGAACGCTTGCTATTAATGTCCACAATAGCCAAACTGTGGAAAGAGCCAAGATGTCCATCAACAGATGAATGGATAAAGAAGATGTGGTATATATATATATATATATATACACAATGGAATATTATGCAGCCATCAAAAGGAATGAGATATTGCCATTTGCAACAACGTGGATGGAACTGGAGGGTATTATGCTGAGCGAAATAAGTCAGACAGAGAAAGACATGTATCATATGACCTCACTGATAGGAGGAATTCTTAATCTCAGGAAACAAACTGAGAGTTGCTGGAGTGGGGGGTGGGGTGGGAGGGATGGGGTGACTGGGTGATGGACACTGGGGAGGGTATGTGTTCTGGTAAGCGCTGTGAATTGTGCAAGACTGTTGAATCTCAGATCTGTACCTCTGAATCAAATAATGCAATATATGTTAAGAAAGAAAAAAAGAAGAAGAAGAATGTAGCAGGAGGGGAAGAATGAAGGGGGAGAAATCGGAGGGGGAGAAGAACCATGAGAGACGATGGACTCTGAAAAACAAACTGAGGGTTCTAGAGGGGAGGGGGGTGGGAGGATGGGTTAGCCTGGTGATGGGTATTGAGGAGGGCACGTTCTGCATGGAGCACTGGGTGTTATGCACAAACAATGAATCATGGAACACTCTATCTAAAACTACTGATGTAACGTATGGGGATTAACATAACAATAAAAAAATTTAATAAAAAAAAAAAGAACGCTTGCTATTAGACTTCCATGCAAAAGTGGGGCCGCAGTGCTAGCCTCAGGAAACAAGTGGGGAGTCGTGTTCTGCCTTCTGCCGGGGCCTGAGTCCCACACGGAAAATGGTTCTGGACTCACTTGCAGTGCGCTCACGCATGCACACAGCAAAATGCGTCCACCCTCCGGCATGGCTACTTTAGCCGAAGCAGGAATTCTCTACAGAGTTGTTCCTTTGAGTTAGGTGGTTGGCTTTAGGCCTGCAGGCACCCCCGGGGCAAGGGTACCAGCCTCAAAAACAAGAGGTGAGTTGAGAGCTGCCTTCCGCACCGGCCTGTTTCTCACTCCATTTCACGTATGGGACCCTTTCCCCGGGCTCTCATACACGAGCACTGTCAAATTCCCCTGGCTTCAGGAACGGCAATGTTAACTAAAGCGCAGTAACCCTATAGCATTGATTCTTGGTGTTAGTAGCCTGGTAACTAGGCATCCAGGCACACAGGGTACAGCAGTGCTAATCTCCTCAAACAAGAGGTGAGTCCACAGCAGCCTTCCTTCCAGGCCTGCTTCTCACTCCGAGTTACGTTTAGGTTCCATTTCTCATGCGTTCACAAAAACACACAATAGATGAAGTGCACGCTCAGGAAGGGCGATCTTTGCTGAGGCACGGGTCCTCTGCACTTTTGTTCCCTTGCGTTGGGTGCATGGCACTTAGGACTCCACGCACACACGGGAGAGCCGATGTAGTTTCCCGAAACAAGAGTTGAGTCGATAGCTGCCTCCTGCCCATGCTTATTTCTCCCTCGGAATTCTGCTGGGACTCCTTCCCCAGGTTTGCACTCAAGCAGAGTTGAAAATGCTGCCACCCTGTGGAGAGGCGAATGAGCTGAAGCTGGGATTCTTGACCGGCTTCTTTCTGCCAAATCAGTGTGGAGCACTTGGCATTCCTATGCACACATGGAGCGGTAGTGTTAGCTTCAGGTAACAAGAGCTGAGTCGAGAGGTGCCTTCTGGCCCGGACTTCTTCTCCCTCGGTCTCACGTAAGGAACCCGTTCCCCAGGCTCTCACCCACGGTAGCCTGGAAACTGCTTCCTCCCTCAGAGACGTGGATGGTAGCTAAAGCACGATTTCTCTATCGTGTTGTTTCTTCGAGTTAGAACGCTAGCGATTAGACTTCCATGCGAAAGTGGGGCCGCAGTGCTAGCTTGATGAAACACATGGCGAGTCGTGTTCTGCCTTCTGCTGGGGCCTGAGTCTCACTCGCCAAAAGCTTTGGACTCCCTCGCAGGGCTCTCACGCACGCACACAACAAAATGCTTCCCCACCCTCTGGAGTGGCTGTTTTAGCTGAAGCATGGATTGTCTACCAAGTTTTTCCTTCGAGTTAGGTGGTTGTCTTTAAGCCTGCACGCACACCCGGGGTAACGGTACTAGCCCCATAGCCATGGTATGAGTGGAGGGCTGCCTTGTGTACCGGCCTGTCTCTCCCCCGATTTTACGAAATGGAACCCGTCCCCAGGCTCTCACCCCCAGTACACCCTATACTGCTTCCTCCCACAGAGGTCGACGGTAGCTAAAGCACGGTTTCTCTACAGTGTTGTTTCTCCGAGTTACAACGCTAGCGATTAGACTTCCATGCAAAAGTGGGGCCGCACTGCTAGCTTCATGAAACAAGTGGGGAGGCGTGTCCTCCCTTCTCCCGGGGCCTGAGTCTCACACGGAAAATGGTTTGGGACCCCATTGCACTTCTCTCACGCAGGCACACAGCAAAATGCTTCCAGCCTCAGGAATGCCTATGTTCGCGGAAGCAGGAATTCTCTACAGAGTTGTTCCTTCGACTTAGGTGCTTGGCTTTAGGCCTGCAGGCACACCCGGGGCAACTGCAGTAGCCTCGTAAACAAGAGGTGAGTTGACAGCTGCCTTCTGCACTGGCCTGTCTCTCCCTCGATTTTACCTATGGAACCTGTCCCCAGGCTCTCACCCACAGTGCAGCGTAAACTGCTTTCTCACACAGAGAGGTCGACGGTAGCTACAGCACGGTTTCTCTACACTGTTGTTTCTTCGAGTTTGAACGCTAGCGATTAGACTTCCAGGCAAAAGTGGGGCCGCAGTGCTAGCTTGATGAAACACATGGCGAGTCGTGTTCTGCCTTCTGCTGGGGCCTGAGTCTCACTCGCAAAAAGCTTTGGACTCCCTCGCAGGGCTCTCACGCACGCACACAACAAAATGCTTCCCCACCCTCTGGAGTGGCTGTTTTAGCTGAAGCATGGATTGTCTACCAAGTTTTTCCTTCGAGTTAGGTGGTTGTCTTTAAGCCTGCACGCACACCCGGGGCAACGGTACTAGCCCCATAACCATGGTGTGAGCGCAGAGCTGCCTTGTGTACCGGCCTGTCCCTCCCCCGATTTTCCGAAATGGAACCCGTCCTCAGGCTCTCACCCACAGTACACCCTAAAGTGCTTCCTCCCACACAGAGGTCGACGGTACCTAAAGCACGGTTTCTCTAGTGTTGTTTCTCTGAGTTAGAATGCTAGCGATTAGACTTCCATACAAAAGTGGGGCCGCAGTGCTAGCTTCATGAAACAAGTGGGGAGTCGTGTTCTGCTTTCTTCCGGGGCCTGAGTCTCACACAGAAAATGGTTTTGGACTCAGCTGCAGGGCGCTCACCCTTGCACACAGCAAAATGCGTCCACCCTCAGGCATGGCTCTTTTAGCCGAAGCAGGAATTCTCTAAAGAGTTGTTCCCTTGAGTTAGGTGGTTGGCTTTAGGCCTGCAGGCACCCCCGGGGCAAGGGTACTAGCATCAGAAACAAGAGGTGAGTTTAGAGCTCCCTTCCACCCCGGCCTGTTTCTCACTCCATTTCACGTATGGGACCCTTTCCCGGTCTCTCCTACAGGAGCACTGTAAAATTCCTCCGTCTTCAGGAACGGCAATGTTACAGAAAGGGCAGTAACTATACACCATTGCTTCGTGGCCTTAGTAGCCTGGTAGGCGAATGAGCTGCAGCTGGGATTCTTTACAGGCTTGTTCCTTCCAAGGCAGTGTTGAGCACGGAGCATTCCAAGCACACATGGAGCAGTAGTGTTAGCTTCAGGTAGCAAGATCTGAGTCCAGAGGTGCCTTCTGCCCGGAACGGTTTCTCCCTCGGTTTCACGTATGGAAACCGTTGCCCAGGCTCTCACCCACGGTACCCTGTATACTGCTTCCTCCGCCTGGAGGTCGACAGTAACTAAAGCACGATTTCTCTACACTGTTGTTTCTTTGAGTTAGAACGCTAGTGATGAGACTTCCATGCAAAAGTGGGGCCGCAGTGCTAGCTTGATGAAACACAGGGGGAGTCGTGTTCTGCCTTCTGCTGGGGCCTGAGGCTCACTCGCAAAAAGCTTTGGACTCCCTTGCAGGGCTCTCATGCACGCACACAACAAAATGCTTCCACCCTCACGAGCGGCTGTTTTAGCTGAAGCATGGATTCTCCACCGAGTTTTTCCTTCGACTTAGGCGGTTTTCATGAAGCCTGCACACACACCCGGGGCAACGGTCCTAGCCCCATAGCCATGGTGTGAGTTGAGAGCTGCAGCCTGGCCTGTCTCTGGCCTGTCTCTCCCTCGATTTTACGAAACGGAACCCGTCCCCAGGCTCTCACCCACAGTACACCCTAAACTGCTTCCTCCCACACAGAGGTCGTCGGTAGCTAAAGCACGGTTTCTCTTCAGTGCTGTTTCTCCGAGTTAGAACGCTTGCTATTAATGTCCACAATAGCCAAACTGTGGAAAGAGCCAAGATGTCCATCAACAGATGAATGGATAAAGAAGATGTGGTATATATATATATATATATATATATATATATACACAATGGAATATTATGCAGCCATCAAAAGGAATGAGATATTGCCATTTGCAACAACGTGGATGGAACTGGAGGGTATTATGCTGAGCGAAATAAGTCAGACAGAGAAAGACATGTATCATATGACCTCACTGATAGGAGGAATTCTTAATCTCAGGAAACAAACTGAGAGTTGCTGGAGTGGGGGGTGGGGTGGGAGGGATGGGGTGACTGGGTGATGGACACTGGGGAGGGTATGTGTTCTGGTAAGCGCTGTGAATTGTGCAAGACTGTTGAATCTCAGATCTGTACCTCTGAATCAAATAATGCAATATATGTTAAGAAAGAAAAAAAGAAGAAGAAGAATGTAGCAGGAGGGGGAGAATGAAGGGGGAGAAATCGGAGGGGGAGAAGAACCATGAGAGACGATGGACTCTGAAAAACAAACTGAGGGTTCTAGAGGGGAGGGGGGTGGGAGGATGGGTTAGCCTGGTGATGGGTATTGAGGAGGGCACGTTCTGCATGGAGCCCTGGGTGTTATGCACAAACAATGAATCATGGAACACTCTATCTAAAACTACTGATGTAATGTATGGGGATTAACATAACAATAAAAAATTTAATAAAAAAAAAAAGAACGCTTGCTATTAGACTTCCATGCAAAAGTGGGGCCGCAGTGCTAGCCTCAGGAAACAAGTGGGGAGTCGTGTTCTGCCTTCTGCCGGGGCCTGAGTCCCACACGGAAAATGGTTCTGGACTCACTTGCAGTGCGCTCACGCATGCACACAGCAAAATGCGTCCACCCTCCGGCATGGCTACTTTAGCCGAAGCAGGAATTCTCTACAGAGTTGTTCCTTTGAGTTAGGTGGTTGGCTTTAGGCCTGCAGGCACCCCCGGGGCAAGGGTACCAGCCTCAAAAACAAGAGGTGAGTTGAGAGCTGCCTTCCGCACCGGCCTGTTTCTCACTCCATTTCACGTATGGGACCCTTTCCCCGGGCTCTCATACACGAGCACTGTCAAATTCCCCTGGCTTCAGGAACGGCAATGTTAACTAAAGCGCAGTAACCCTATAGCATTGATTCTTGGTGTTAGTAGCCTGGTAACTAGGCATCCAGGCACACAGGGTACAGCAGTGCTAATCTCCTCAAACAAGAGGTGAGTCCACAGCAGCCTTCCTTCCAGGCCTGCTTCTCACTCCGAGTTACGTTTAGGTTCCATTTCTCATGCGTTCACAAAAACACACAATAGATGAAGTGCACGCTCAGGAAGGGCGATCTTTGCTGAGGCACGGGTCCTCTGCACTTTTGTTCCCTTGCGTTGGGTGCATGGCACTTAGGACTCCACGCACACACGGGAGAGCCGATGTAGTTTCCCGAAACAAGAGTTGAGTCGATAGCTGCCTCCTGCCCATGCTTATTTCTCCCTCGGAATTCTGCTGGGACTCCTTCCCCAGGTTTGCACTCAAGCAGAGTTGAAAATGCTGCCACCCTGTGGAGAGGCGAATGAGCTGAAGCTGGGATTCTTGACCGGCTTCTTTCTGCCAAATCAGTGTGGAGCACTTGGCATTCCTACGCACACATGGAGCGGTAGTGTTAGCTTCAGGTAACAAGAGCTGAGTCGAGAGGTGCCTTCTGGCCCGGACTTCTTCTCCCTCGGTCTCACGTAAGGAACCCGTTCCCCAGGCTCTCACCCACGGTAGCCTGGAAACTGCTTCCTCCCTCAGAGACGTGGATGGTAGCTAAAGCACGATTTCTCTACCGTGTTGTTTCTTCGAGTTAGAACGCTAGCGATTAGACTTCCATGCGAAAGTGGGGCCGCAGTGCTAGCTTGATGAAACACATGGCGAGTCGTGTTCTGCCTTCTGCTGGGGCCTGAGTCTCACTCGCCAAAAGCTTTGGACTCCCTCGCAGGGCTCTCACGCACGCACACAACAAAATGCTTCCCCACCCTCTGGAGTGGCTGTTTTAGCTGAAGCATGGATTGTCTACCAAGTTTTTCCTTCGAGTTAGGTGGTTGTCTTTAAGCCTGCACGCACACCCGGGGTAACGGTACTAGCCCCATAGCCATGGTATGAGTGGAGGGCTGCCTTGTGTACCGGCCTGTCTCTCCCCCGATTTTACGAAATGGAACCCGTCCCCAGGCTCTCACCCCCAGTACACCCTATACTGCTTCCTCCCACAGAGGTCGACGGTAGCTAAAGCACGGTTTCTCTACAGTGTTGTTTCTCCGAGTTACAACGCTAGCGATTAGACTTCCATGCAAAAGTGGGGCCGCACTGCTAGCTTCATGAAACAAGTGGGGAGGCGTGTCCTCCCTTCTCCCGGGGCCTGAGTCTCACACGGAAAATGGTTTGGGACCCCATTGCACTTCTCTCACGCAGGCACACAGCAAAATGCTTCCAGCCTCAGGAATGCCTATGTTCGCGGAAGCAGGAATTCTCTACAGAGTTGTTCCTTCGACTTAGGTGCTTGGCTTTAGGCCTGCAGGCACACCCGGGGCAACTGCACTAGCCTCGTAAACAAGAGGTGAGTTGACAGCTGCCTTCTGCACTGGCCTGTCTCTCCCTCGATTTTACCTATGGAACCTGTCCCCAGGCTCTCACCCACAGTGCAGCGTAAACTGCTTTCTCACACAGAGAGGTCGACGGTAGCTACAGCACGGTTTCTCTACACTGTTGTTTCTTCGAGTTTGAACGCTAGCGATTAGACTTCCAGGCAAAAGTGGGGCCGCAGTGCTAGCTTGATGAAACACATGGCGAGTCGTGTTCTGCCTTCTGCTGGGGCCTGAGTCTCACTCGCAAAAAGCTTTGGACTCCCTCGCAGGGCTCTCACGCACGCACACAACAAAATGCTTCCCCACCCTCTGGAGTGGCTGTTTTAGCTGAAGCATGGATTGTCTACCAAGTTTTTCCTTCGAGTTAGGTGGTTGTCTTTAAGCCTGCACGCACACCCGGGGCAACGGTACTAGCCCCATAACCATGGTGTGAGCGCAGAGCTGCCTTGTGTACCGGCCTGTCCCTCCCCCGATTTTCCGAAATGGAACCCGTCCTCAGGCTCTCACCCACAGTACACCCTAAAGTGCTTCCTCCCACACAGAGGTCGACGGTACCTAAAGCACGGTTTCTCTAGTGTTGTTTCTCTGAGTTAGAATGCTAGCGATTAGACTTCCATACAAAAGTGGGGCCGCAGTGCTAGCTTCATGAAACAAGTGGGGAGTCGTGTTCTGCTTTCTTCCGGGGCCTGAGTCTCACACAGAAAATGGTTTTGGACTCAGCTGCAGGGCGCTCACCCTTGCACACAGCAAAATGCGTCCACCCTCAGGCATGGCTCTTTTAGCCGAAGCAGGAATTCTCTAAAGAGTTGTTCCCTTGAGTTAGGTGGTTGGCTTTAGGCCTGCAGGCACCCCCGGGGCAAGGGTACTAGCATCAGAAACAAGAGGTGAGTTTAGAGCTCCCTTCCACCCCGGCCTGTTTCTCACTCCATTTCACGTATGGGACCCTTTCCCGGTCTCTCCTACAGGAGCACTGTAAAATTCCTCCGTCTTCAGGAACGGCAATGTTACAGAAAGGG